>NW_006205672.1:2078077-2083983 GCF_000334495.1 Tupaia belangeri chinensis
TTTGGAGAGGTTTTTTGCTATAGGGCGCATGCGCTCACCAGACAGACAGAGAGAGACAGAGAGACAGAAAGCAAGAAATCACCCCCCAGGGGGGATGGTCACGCTGCAATCCCTTCTCCTCCATTTTCCTCTCGGGATCTTGGGCACGCACACACACGCGCCCGGCGTGAGTTTTAAGCCACCAGGTCCGGGACGCGAACCGCAGTCGACTACGTGGGAGTCCAGCGACATAGCCATTACGCTAACTGCTGGTTCCCCCTAGAATTTGGCTTTTGAAACTTCATTTTGCAGGTGCATTCACTGAGGATATCCACTACTGAGAATTCCAAAACCCAACTCATGATCCTCTTCCTGTAGAGCCTATTCCTCCTTAGTCAGCTTTAGTCAGCCTGGACTGCTCTAATGAAGCACCATAGACGGGGTGACTTAAACAGTATTTATTTCTTACAGTTCTAGCGGCTGGAGGTCAGCAAGCAGGATGCCGCATGGTCAGGTTAGAAGTGGGCCCCTTCCAGGTTGCAGACTGCAGACTTCTACCCTCACATGGCAGGAAGAGAGCTGGAGAGCTCGTTGGGGTCTCTTGTTTAAGGGCCTTAATCCTATTTATTAGGGCTCCACCCTCATGACCTAATTAGCTCCCCAAGGCTCCACTTCCTAATACCATCCACTGGGGTTAGGGTTTCAACAGAGGACTTTGGGGAGACATAAACATTTAGTTCATAACACCTACCTGAGTTACCCGAGCCTAAAACTAGGGCGTCATCCTACACATTTCTCCTAGCAAACAGGTTCTGTCAACCCTAGCTCCTGAATATCTTCTAAAATGTCCTCTCTCTTCAATTTGTCATTAACAAAGTTCGGGATCTCAGAATTTCCCAGTTTTACTGATACTAAAGACTTACAATGTCAGGGCCAGCAGATGGTGTAGCATTTACATCGCTGGACTCCATGGCAGACCACAGTTCAAATCCCAAACCTGGTGGTTTGAAACTCAAGTTGGGTGTGTGTGCGTGCATGCCCAAGATCTCCGGAGGAGAATGGAGAAGGAATTGTGGAGTGACCATCCTCCCTGGGGGTGATTTCTCACTGTCCCCCTCACATGCTCCAGGCACGTTTGTCAAACCGCCAGGCTGAGATGCCAACCTCTGTACTCAGTCTTGTGAGATCCACCTTTTAGCCACTGGAAGCTGTCGCCTGGAGACTTGCATATATAAAGAGAGAAGTATTGTCAGAATTCTGAGAGAGCCACCTAATGTGGCCTTCAGGAAGTTCTCCTGGAGGAGGCAATAATATGGAAAGTGTGGTATATCAGAAGGGTAAATAATATTTGAAGAATATCACACCTGTAAAAAATGTGTTGGGAGGGGCTTAAGTGTCAAGTTGGAAATTTAGGCTTAGTTCCATTTTTCTGGAAGATATTGAAGGATTTTAAAAGACTTGCCAACCTGGGAATATGTATCTGAAAAGAATTTTAAAAGCTATGTGAATAGATTTTTTAAAAGATAAATTTGGGACTAGCAGATGGCATAATGGTCACATTGCTGGACATCCACACAGACGACCATGGTTCAAGTCCCAGACCTGGCGGCTTCAAACTCACACTAGGTACATGTGCATGCATGTCCAAAATCCCAAGAAGAGAATGGAGGAGAAGGGGTTGTGCTATGGGCATCACCCCTGGGGGGGTGATTTCTTGCTTTCTATCTGTCTCTCTAGCAAGTACATGTGCCAGATAGCAAAAATCTCTCTTAAAAAAAATATAAATAATAGACAGACAGGTGGATGGGAATAGATGAGCCTGAGAGAGGGTAGAGAGAGAAGAAGCGATTCAGAGGTTGACGCTGAGCTTTTTCTTTTTTTTTTTTTAGTTGTTTTTGCCTTAGGATACATGGACTCACCAAGGAGAGACAGAGACAGTGAGAGGGAAAATGACAAATCACCTCCCAGGGGATGACCATGCTGCAATCCCTTCTCCTCCATTCTCCTCCCAAGATCTTGGGCACACATGCACATGTACCTGGTGTGAGTATCAAGCCACTGGGTCTGGAACTCAAACCACAGACATGTGGGAATCCAGCAATACAACCGTTATGACATCTGCTGGCCCCTAATTCTTTTTTTTTCCAGAGAGATTTTTGCTATAGGGCATATGTTCTCACTAGAAAGACAGAAAGCAAATCACTCCACAAGGGGATGGCCACGCTGCAATCCCTTCTCCTCCATTCTCCTCTTGGGATTTTGGGCACTCGTGCTAGCCATGAGTTTTAAGCCTCTAGGTTTGGGAATTCAACTGTTGTCAACTACATGGGAGTCCAGTGACATAATCATTATATCATCTGCTAGTATCAGGTCTCTTTGAAAAAAAAAAAATGGAGTCAGCATGGGGCATGGGGGTTAAGGGGCTGAACTCAGAACCATGGATCAAGTCCCAGACCTGGCATCTTGCTTTCTCACTTTCCCTTTCTCTCTTTCTCTCTCTCTTTTTTTTGAAAGCAGCAATGAATTTTATGTCAAGATCAAGACATTTTCAAATATATGAGGAACTGAAATACTTCTCCCACATATCCTTAAAACTGGAGAAAATACCACAGCAAAACAATACAGGAATCCCAACACATCCAATTCAGAATGAAGGTAAACAGAAATACAGGTGTGCTTAAGAATTAGCCTGGAGACCAGCAGATGGTATAATGGCTACGTCTGTGGACTCCCACGTAGTCAACCATGGTTCGAGTCTCATACCCGACAGCTCAAAACTCACACTGGGCCCTTGTGTGTGCCCCAAATCCCAGGAAGAGAATGGAGATATAATTATGGTGTGGCCATCCTCTGGAGGGTTGATTTCTTGCTCTCTTGCCAGTGTGCACCCATGACCTATAGCAAAAAATCTCTGAAAAGAATTAGCCTGAAAATATCCTCATTTAACAATCACATGCAATAAATATCACCCACAGATCTAACATGTTATCACTGGGTGAAAAAAAAAAAAATCACTGAAGTAATCTCTTGAACTGGCTCAGACAAATTCAGGGCCCGAGAATAGCTGCTCTGAAGCCAGTGTAACATGTCAAATTTTCTTTGAGTTGAGGCTAGCATTTGTAGGGAGGACTGATGGAACATCTGGAAACAAGTTTACATAGCTGGAGTTTTTAACTATCAACAAGAGGTGGGAATGTAGGAGCACTAAATCCTCCTGATGGGAAACTGGTCAACTCTGGGGAGAACTGAGTACAGCAGGAACCTTCTCATGGCATTTTAGGATACTATTTGACATTTTTAACTATATATATTGATTTGACAAAATATAAAAAGTCAAATAAGTGGATACAAAGAGAACAGGGCTACTTTATGAAAATACTGAGTTTATTTCCCGTGTATATTTTTGTCTCCCCACCATTTCCATGTCTGACCACCACTACTCCTGTGTCCTATCATAACATTCCATACATACTCAAATCCAAGCAAAGGGTGGAGTTCCATCTTTAAAAACTAAACGGGCACTTTGGACAACACATTCTTGGCAATAGAACCTGGACAACATTTATCAAACACGGCAGGGAAAGTTCTCACTCTGCATTAGAAAAAGGACAGCCAGATATCAACTGTTACAGAAATGAAGTAAGACGGAAACTTTAACAAACTGTTTAAACTATTTTCTGAAAGAGACTTCCTCCGCTGCCAGAGATCTTGAATAGCCTCCTGATCAGTCATCCGGAAGCAGTTCTTGACATAATTGATAAACTTGGCTTCTACTTTGGGAAGGTGCTTACATTTTTGCTTTAATGTCTTCTATAGAACTAGGTCCTTTGGGTGTTTTAGGTGTTTTTTCCTGTTTTTTGAATGATTCTTGACCTTTTGATCTTGGTGTTGATGGTTTTGAGTCTTTTCCATTCTGGTTTGATTTTTGAGCATTTTTGCCAGGAGCATCTCGTATAGATTTTTTCACTGGAGCTTTTTCTTCTGTTTCCTCATCTTCAAAAATGTAATCATCATCATCTTCATCGTCATCATCTTCGTCAGCAGCAAGTTTTACTTTTTTCTGTGGAACCTTCCTACCACTTCCAGGGGCAGATCGCTTTCCAGATATACTTAAGAGTTTCACGTCCTCTTCCTCTTCTTCTTCTGACTCTGCATCTTCCTCCACAGCTACTAAGTGCTGTCCACTAATATGCACAGGCCCTGAACCACACTTCAACCTTAAGACCACAGGTGGTGTTATTTCAAAGCCCTCGAGGGAAACTGTTGGCTGTACAGACATTTTCAGTGTTGCCAGTGTTACTTTCATTGGACTGCCTTCATAATTCATTGCCTCTGCTTCAACAATGTGCAATTCATCCTTTGCACCAGCCCCTAAACTAACCGTTCTTAAAAATAACTGGTGTTCATTTTCATCATTATCCACTTAAAAGTGATCATCTTTGTCGGCCTTTAGTTCACAACCGAAAAGAGAGTTCCGGGGCCTCCGGGGGCTCATGTCCATGTCCATCGAATCTTCCATGGGGTGGCAGCACGCACTTGGGTGGGCGAGAAGGTGGACGGAGGTAAACGACTACGGCTCCCGAAAACAGCCGCGCAGGACGGAATCACTCCAGGGCTCTTTCTCTCTTTTTAAAAAATATTTATTTATCTAATTCCATTTGTTATTATTATTATTTTTATTTTACCAGAGAGAAACAGAGAGAGAGAGAGAGAGAAAGGGAAAGGGAGAAAGCAAGCTGCTAGGTCCAGGACTCAAACCACGGTTGGCCATGGGGGAATCCAGCATCTTTAACCACCACGCCACCTGCCGGCCCTCCCTTTCTCTGGTCAAAATTAAAAAAATAAATAATAACAATAAATAAAGTAAATAAATAATTCTTTTTAAAAAAGATATTCAGGACCAGCAGATAGTGTAATGGTTATGTCACTGGACTCCCACACAGGTGACTGTGGTCTGAGTTCCAGACCTGCTGGCCTAAAACTCATGCCAGGCACAGGACCAGCAGTTGGCATAATGGCTATGTCACTGGACTCCCATGTAGTCCACGGTTCAAGTCCAGGACCGGTGGCTTGAACTCATGCCGGGCGCATGTGCTGGGACCGGAGAAGAGAATGGAGGAGAAGGGATGGTCATGACCATTCCGGGGGTGGGGGGGGAGTGGTGGTGGTGGTGATTTCTCGCTTTCTGTCTGTCTCTCTCTGTCTTTCTGGAGAGCACATGTGCCCTATAGCAAAAAGCTCTCCAAAAACAAACAAAAAAGATATTCATGTTTCCATAGACACTAAAGTCCTTGAGGATGGTTATTTCAGTCCTCTTTATGGCCTTAGAACTACAGATTTAGAACTCTGCCTAACACAAAAAGGACTCTTTATTTACTATGGCAGGACTTCACAAACGTCCGGAGCTTTGCACATCCTTACCTTCCCACAAAATCCTACTGAAGCTTGAATTCCTCCATGATGCTTTCCCTGGCCTCTCCAAGAGCTCTGACTCCTGATGCCCCTGAACTTAACAAACTGTATTTTAAGAGTTTAAACAAGTAACTGCCATCAATGTGAACATTTCCACCTTTTCTTCCTAACAGCAATCCTTTTCACGCTTCCAGGCCCTGTCTAAAACTTACCTCCTCTAAGTAACAATCTGCCGGTTCCTTGAATTCTTGTTTTGAACTCTCAGCACATGGTGCTTCTATTCCTTAGCGCTTGTTATTCTTTCATTTCAGCTGTTCACTACTGCTCTCCGTTCCTCCCCGACACAATGCACACTCCTAGGAGCCGGGACAGCGGTCTCAACCGCCTGACTCCCGGCTCTTCAGCACCTGGCACTGCGGTTTGCAGACGCTGACCTAAGAGCAGCTCCGGGAAGCTCCCGCAGAGACAGGGGTTTACAAACACGTTCCTGCCAGCACATGTGCACTCCCACCAGC
>NW_006205672.1:2084109-2088718 GCF_000334495.1 Tupaia belangeri chinensis
CGCCCGGCTTCCGAGCAGGCGCAAGGACGCTCTCGAGCCCTGGCGGGGCGGGGTTGCCGGCACAGGGGCGGAGCACAACGCTGTACTCGCCCGCTCATTGGCCCCGTGATGACGGACAGGCGGCGGGGAGCCAGCTAAGGATCTGGTAAGAAGCTGTTTAGTAAATAAACAAAAAGCTGTGAAGGGAGCCGGGAGCGGCGGGGGGGGGGTTGAAGGCTTCTGAGGCTCAGCTTGTCCCTGGCTGGGGCAGGACGGTGTTCCCAGGTTCATCGTCTCAGAGAGAACAAGGGGAAAGCACAGAGGACCCGAGACACGGCCACTCCCCCATTCCACCCTGGACCCCAGGCTTCATTCCCATGATCCAGCTCCAGCCCTGAGGCTCCGGGTTCCTGGGTCTTCAAAGTCCCAGTCACCTCCATCTTCTAGTCCAGCTCTTGCTGGGGACTGCAGCCCTCTTCCCTCCATGGCATTGGCACTGCCCACCCGGCCTCCCAGACTACCCAGGCGGCAGGCCTAGACATTGTAAGAGGCGGATCTGGACAGCTCTCCCCTGCAGACCGTCAGTGCGCCCCCAGAGCAGGGCTTGGAACCCTGAGGATTTGGCAGGTGTTCGCAAAGAGCTCCCAGCCACACCTGAGAGGAAGACCACCATGGAGCCAGGCACTTTCGCTGGTCCGCCTATACAGGCCGGCCCCTTGCACTCTCTGATTCTCTGCTGGAGCTCAGAACTCTCCGCCCCAGAGACCTTCCTGGTGCCTGGTACTGCCCCAGGCCCCACTCCCACGTCCAGGCACCCCTGTTTTGCTATGAGAACCCTGTCTCGCTGGCCGCCCTAGATCACAACCCTTGCAGGTAACAGGCTAGCCTCCGGCTGTGAAGGACTCCAAGGTGGGGCCTGTGCCTTTCCCATGTGCATGCCCAGCACACATGCCCCAAGTCTTCCCCAGTACACATAGGTAGGGGCTCCATAAACAGCTAATTAAACCTTATTTATTTATTTATTTATTTCAATTTGACTAGAGAGGAACAGAGAGAGAGAGAAAGTGAGAAAGCAAGCCGCCAGGTCCGGGACTCAAACTGCAGTTGTCCATGTGGGAGTCCAGCACCCTTAACCACCAGGCCACCTGCCGGCCCCTCAAAAGCAAAGATTTTTAAATGTAAGGCCAGGCTGTGGCATTGTGGAGGTTCACCAAGGCTGTGAACCGTAGTTTACTCTGAATCCCAGTAGCAAGCTAACAAGATAGTGCTGCTTTTTTTAAAAAAAGAATTATTTAATTTTATTATTATTATTTTTAAGTTTGCTACAGGGCACGTGGGCTCACCAGAGACAGAGAGAGAGCGTGAGATAGCAAGCTGCCAGGTCTGGGCGAACTGCAGGAGGCCATGTGGGAGTCCAGCCCCTTACCCACCATGCCACCGGCTGGCCCTGGTAGTGCTCCTTTTTAAATACTTGAATAAATTCAAGACGACAAATAGTGAAGTCACTCCGTTTAGTTATAGTCCCATCACACAACCTGTGAAACATCTTCTGCTCAGGAGGAGACAGGGCCGTGGGCCTCAGGCATCCTCATGAAGGAAATCCAAGCAGGCTGAGGAGGGTGTGTTTGTGTGTGCGGTGTTACATAGAACGAGCACGCCAAATCCCAGAGGTGTTTACTGTGATGAGTGTTCGAGGAGGGTGGGGTAGGGTGGAGTCCCCCCATCTGATCCTTCAAGGCTCTGGGGTGACTCATTCTTCCTGGGGCTCAGAGGTGGGGCTGGCATTTGTTCCCTCTGTTGGGCTCTGCTGCCCCTGGCCCCTGGCATTGTCTCCAGCCACTAGAGCCACGTTCCTCAGATAGTTGGTGTTGAAGCAGTTGGTCTGTTCATCCCCAGGACTCAGGTCACAGCACAGAGCAGGGTCTCGCCAGAAGTTCCGCCGGGGCCCACACAGTTCATCAATGAAGGCTAATTTCTGGTGGAGAGTAAAGCGGAGACAACGGGGAAGGGCAGTCACAGGCCAGGCAGGGATGCTTGGTGCCCAAAGTTCCCCTCCATCAGCAGCTCAGCCCTCCCCTGGATCCCTTCCTGGTGCTCAGAGAGGTGCAAGACTGTCCTGTACAGCTGGGTTCCTTGTGAGGGACAGACGTGCACATCTGGGCATGCCAGAAGCGGGAGGCCCAGAGAAAGTGTAATAGGACTTAGGGGTTGGGAGCAGGCCAGGTCAGGAGTGAAGACTTCTGGAACCAAGAAAGAGGGTCTACCCTACAGTTCTCGTTACTTCCATGGGCTCATCTGTGGCTAGAGAGGAGGGGCAGTGCCTCTGTTCCCCTGCCCGCTCTGGAGACTCTAACCCCGCATCCCACACACTCACTTCCTCCTCAGCACAGCAGGCCTGCTCTGGGAATGGCAGGTCACAGCAGAGAGCAGTCATGTTCTGGATCAGCCCAGGAATCTGTTTACTATGTTGGAAGAAAAGGGGCAGGGGTCAGGTTCTTTGGGCTCTTTGGACCCTGGTATCAAAAAGGTTCTGGAAGGGACCAGTAGTTAGCTATGTCGTAGTAGTAATGGCTATGTCGCTGGACTCCCCGGACCTGGCGGCTTAAACTCGCGCCGGGCACGTGTGCGTGCGTGCCCAAGAGCCCGAAAGGGGAATGGTGGAGAGGGGATTGTGGCGTGGCCAGCCCCCCGGGGAGGTGATTTCTCACTTTCTGTCTCTCTCTGTCTGTCTGGCGAGTGCACGTGCCCTATACAAAAAAAAAAAACTCTCAAAAAAAAGGTTCTGGAAGGGACCAGTAGTTAGCTATGTCGTAGTAGTAATGGCTATGTCGCTGGACTCCCCGGACCTGGCGGCTTAAACTCGCGCCGGGCACGTGTGCGTGCGTGCCCAAGAGCCCGAAAGGGGAATGGTGGAGAGGGGATTGTGGCGTGGCCAGCCCCCCGGGGAGGTGATTTCTCACTTTCTGTCTCTCTCTGTCTGTCTGGCGAGTGCACGTGCCCTATAGCAAAAAAAAAAAACTCTCAAAAAAAAGGTTCTGGAAGATTATGATTTTGCTCTTTCCAAAGGTGCCCCAGAAGCGAAGTTTCTGGCAAGGGAAGAGTGCTGGGGAAAATGAGGCAGGACTCACTGCTTGGACAGAACTCTTCCGTTTCCACAGAGATGGCTCATGAGGTTGGGGGTGACTCGGCTGAGGTCAAGGGTCAAGATGTCCCGGTCATAGTTGGGGTAGGGAGCTCGACGGGCAAAGCACTCATCGCGGGCAGGGCTAGGAGGGTGGCGGCAACACGAATGCCGGTGGGTCTTCACGGCCTGCTCCCGGTCGCAGTATCCATCCAGGGCCTCCTCCCACTGCAGGCCAGAGAGTAGGAAGTCAAAAGCCTGGACGCCTGCCCCTTCCTAACCATCTCTCCCTTGTGGCCCCCAGCTACGAGATGAGAGGCCCCAGCCGGGGGCCGAAGGGAGAGCAAAGGACCAGAGGGCAAGGAGGGAGCTGCGGATGAGTGGGTCTGGGAAGGCAGAAGCTGGAAGCACAGATGAAGGTCTGAGTTGGTCACGGAGAACAGCCGGAACAGTAGCTGGGAAGGTCAGGTGAGGCCAGAGCTGCACGGAGGGAAGGCAGACGGGTGCACGTGTGGGGTGGTGGGTAGACGAGGCCGGGAGTGTGGGATGAAGGCTCAGGATGAACAGACTCCGATGACGAACACACGGGTGGACAATCACAAGCAGACACGTGGTGGATGTGCTCACGGTGGGGAGGTGCACAGATGGACGGACCAGCAGGATCAGAGGTCGGGGACAGGCAGGCGGGCTCTCAGGGGCCAGGACGCCCACTTACGGCCTTCCATGTACAGGTGTGGTTGTGGCCCTGGCGGCAGCAGCGCTGGAACTCCCCCTCCAGCTGGGTCAGAGTCTGCAGCTGCCTTTGGATGGGGTCAGTAGCTGGGAGGTTGCGTGGCACGGCACGGAAACGTCTCAGCTGGCAGATGTTCTTGACATTGTCCAGTGTGGGTGCCCCAGGGGGAAAAGGCACCTCGGGGCCCGAGGAAATGCCAGGCAGGTGGCTGGGACAGGCCCGGAGCTGGTAGTGTGGCCGGGGAGCTTCCTCCCGGAAGCAGGAGAATCGAGCCTCCCCCTGCCGTCTGCAGCACCAGTGGGGTCGGGTCTTGACCGAGAACTCAGCCTCACAGAACCGGGTCATTGCATCCTCCCACTAGAGCGAGAGCGGTGGATCAGCCCGGCAGCCCCGTCCATTCCTGCCTTCTTCCTCGGCTCCAGGAAAGGACCCAGGCCCAGGCAGACAGAAGGCGGCAGGGGCTGGCCTCTGCACTCCTGGCACATGGGGAGGCCCAAGGCAGAGCCTCTGCACCCAGACCAGACCTAGGCTCCAGCCGTTCAGACAGACACACACGCACACACAGACATGCACACACACACTGTCAGGGGCTCAAGGATACCCCCAGCATCAAGAACCCAACCCTTACCACGAGTTTGGCACAGTCTAGGCGGTTCGCCTGGCACCGGCAGCGGCAGCAACGGGAATATCCAGTCTCCAGCAAATTGAGGGTCTCGCCCTGGCGACTGAGGTGGGAGTAGCCAGTCTGTGGCAGGGTCCCAGGGCCCAAAAACACA
>NW_006205672.1:2089005-2119058 GCF_000334495.1 Tupaia belangeri chinensis
TAGCCAGTCTGTGGCAGGTTCCAGGGGCCATAAACTACATGCTGCCGGTCAGGAAAGCAGATCTGGTTTAGATTGTCTGGAGAGGGCTGCCCTGGGGGGAAGCCATCCAGCCGGTGGCCCCAGCTCCCTCGGGACCGGCCCTGTTGGCAATGCTGGGCTGAATTCCATGACTCAGACACTGGACGGCCTTGGCGCATGAAGGGAACTGGCTTTTCTAGAGTGGAGAGAAGAGAGTATAAAGGGAGATCATGTGGAGGGATAGACAAAGGCTGGGTGAGTTGGGGTGACTGAACGAACTTGGGGGTGAAGAGAAAAGGATGGGAGGACACAGGGGAAACGAGAAACCAATGCATGGCTCTTCCTTTGCCATGGCTGACAGAAAAGGAAGGAGAACTGAGGCATGGAAGGTGTCTTTCTCTGCCCCAAATCGTGCCTGTCCCCGTGCTGCTTCTGAGCGCTAAAGCAGGGGGTGGGCAAAGCTGTCACTCACCCAGTCTCTGCCTGTCTCCGACGACCTCCTGCTGTAGAACAGGTGGATCTACTGGGGTAGGAGATAGAGAAGCCAAGATCATGTTGGGGGCGGCTCTAGAAGAGAGGGCTTGTTCCCATTCATAAACTCATCAGGGACGCACGTGAAAAACAAATGCTATTTTGATATCATTTAAGCACATAATGAAACAGGTATGATTTCCTCAGTTTTACAAAGATATGACAGCATGGACAGGTTAAGGAGCTTGTCCTAGGTTACACAGCTAGTGAGGGGCAGAGCCCCCAAGGCCCATGCTCTGGGATATGGCAGAGGGATAGCCAGGGGAGGGACTTGCTTACCTTCCTTCTGTTCAACCGGGAATCGGGGAGGGGGCAGTTCTTCTTGGAGGGGATGGGCTTCCTGAGGCAGAGGGGGAGCCACTGCCAGAAAAGAGGGAGGGCACAAAGGCTCCATCAGACGGGTGCCAGCAGGAGCCACAGTCAGAGGCAGGAGGGGAATGGCCCCACTCACCTTTCTGTTTAAAGGGGAGCTGGGGAGGGGGCAGCTCTTCTTGGAGAGGGTCACCTTCCTGAGGGAGAGGAGGATTCTCTGCCAGACAGGGGTGAGGGCACAAGGAACACAGATCAGACTGGCGTCAGCGAGAGCCACAGTGGGACAGAGGAGGGGACCGGCCACAGCTCACCTTTCTGTTCAACGGGGAGTTGGGGCGGAGGCAGCTCTTCTTGGAGAGGGTCGCCTTTGTGAGGCAGAGGGGGCTGCACTGCAGAAGGAGGAGTTGTGAGTAGCCCTCCCCTTCCAGTCAGGGCCAGGGGAAGGGGAGCGGCTTCTTCCCTCGGGTTAGAAACCTGAGGGTAACTGAGGGTGCGGGGTAGCCCTACCTTCACTCTGCCCCTCAAAGGGAGGGCCATGCTGGGAAGTGCCAGAGTGATCCATGGAGCGGCCTCTGGTCAGGGGTGGGGATGGGGGTGCCGCATAGCCAACTAGAGACAGGGGGAGACAGTCAGAGCCTACAGCTCCCGCAGGACTCCAGCCCCATGTTCCTTCCCCAGACTCACCTTCCTGAAGGTGCTGGACGAGGGGCTCCTGTCTCAGCTCCCTCATCTCTGGAGGCTCGAAGCCTGAAGGGGAAAAGTGTGAGTCAGGGCTGTTTTAAGGGGACTCTTCCTAGCCCTGAGCAAGGGATGGAGAGGCATGGAAGCCAGGACAGCGAAGACACAGGAAGCCCCTCTGATTGTACTTGCCCCCTGTCCTCTAACCCTCCAAACACCTAGACGGGCTGAGGGGCTCCCAGGAAGCCTGTGATATTCCTTCCTTTATCCTCCTGTGACCACACACACACACACACACACACACACACACGATAGAGACAAAGAGAGCGACAGGTACCCCCAATAGGGTCTCAGCACCACAATCCACCCCACCCTCGGCCAGCCCAGACCATTAGCACACATGCCAGGTGTGCTGAGGGAGGTCTCTGAGCGCAAACCCAGAACCTTCCCAGGAGGGTGCAGTGGCAGCATTTTTCGCTCTGCCACCTTCTAGCCACCACCTGCAACATTCTTTTTTTTTTTTTTCAAATAATTATCTTATATAACTTTATTTATTTTAATTTGGCCAGAGAGGAACAGAGAGAGAGAAAGAGAGAAAGAGAGAGAGAGAGAGAAGAGAAAGTCAGAAAACGAGCCACCAGGTGCGGGACTCAAACTGCAGTCAGCCATGTGAGTCCAGTGCCCTTAACCACCATTCTACCTGTTGGCCCACACACCCACATATTCTTTTTTTTGGGAGAGGTTTTTGCAATACGGTGTGTGTGCTCGCCAGAAAGACAGAGAGACAGAAAGTGGATGGGAAAACCACAATCCCCTCTCCATTCTCCTTTCAGGATCTTGGGCACGCACGCACACGCGCCTGGTAGGAGTTTAAGCCACCGGGTCCAGGACTCAAACTGCGGTTGACTATGTGGGAGTCCAGTGACGTAGCTATTATGCCATATGCTAGTCCCCCCTCCACCATATTCTGACAGCCCCAACTCTACCTGGTTCTCAGGTGGGCCTGAAGGGGGTGTGGCTTGTGGAGGTGGGAAGGGCTCTAATTTCCTCCATGGATGTCTTTCCCCTAGGCAGGGACTCCCCATAGCCTCTGCCAAGGTACTCCTCTAGCTTTCAGAGGATAAAGTTTAGGCTTTGAGCTGTTGGGCCTCACCTGCCCACCTCCTGCTCCAGGTCCTTGAAACATCTTTGGGCCTTCTGAGAAGTCTAGGTACCTCCCCTTCAGCTAGTCTCACCTCCCCATTAGTTTTGGGTCCCGACTGAGGACCCGGGGACCAAGACAGATCCTGGGAAAGGAACCCTTGTAGCTAATCTGCAGGCACAAGACTAGGAGTTCGGAGGGACGATGAGACAGGCCCTGCAGGGCACAGACTAGGCCTGTGGGCTTCCTCTCGACAGCTGCTGTCGGAGTGTTCTGTTCTGGCATCGAAGCAGGTATGTGCATGTGCTAAGTGGAGGGTGGGTCTGTGGATGACACCCCTCCCCTAGCCAGAGAGGGAGTCAGTCAGGGCTCTCTGGGCACCCTTCGTCCCTCCCTCACCTGCTTAACAGGCCCTTCCTACATGTCCTCCTCAGCCCGCCCCCGGCACCCCGCCCAGTTCTCCATCAGGCTCCTTTTGGTTTTGGCAGCAGTCTGCAGGAGGGCCTCCTCCTGGGCCTCTGCTCCCTGCCTCCATGAGAGGTGCCAGTGCCCGAGGCCCACCTTGGGCCTACACAGAAGCCAAATGGGGAGGCACCCTGCCGGCGAGGAGTTGTCTAGGATGCCTAGACTCAGGATGCCCACAGCGGCTGGGACCCCTTCCCACTGACCCCACCCCCACTCACCTCCCTCGGAGGCGGCAGAAGCGACAGCCAAACAGGCCAAGACCAGGGCCGCTCTGAATGTGGTCCCCATTGTGGGGCAGGACAGTCACTGGCCACCCAGAAGTGGGTCCTCTTGGGCAGTCTGGGAGGGAAGGGCTGGGCTGCTGAGCGCCTGCTGCTCTGGTTGCTGCTGTTGCTGTTGTGAACTTGAGGGCCGGCTCCCTCTCCTTCTTATATGGGCTGTCTGGGATATCTCCCGCCCTCCTCAGCTTCCTGCCATGACTCAGTCCCAGTCGCTCCTCCTCTGGCAGCCACTCCTCCCAAACTCACCCAGGAGGATCCTCAGAGGATTGAGAAGAATGGGGTGAGGAAAAGGGAGCATTCTCGTGACCCCAGGAGAAACTGATTAGAAAATCGCAGAGTAAGCAATGTTTGGCCCTTAGTTTGTGCCTCAGTTTCTCTCTTTGCACGCTGTGTTCTGTGGAGAAGAGATCTGACCATCTACTGCATGGGGAAACGGGGCAAGGGGCATGGGATGGCTACCTGAGGGAGAGGCCTAGGGTGGCCATTTACACTGTCCCCAACTCTCTTGGATAAAGGAAGAGGAGGTGGATGTGCATTCCTTTTTATGCCTCCTCTCACGAGTCAGAGATGAAGACACAAACCAGGAGCTTCAGGTTTATTTTTTTCATTTTTCTCTCCTCACATCCAAACAGCATCTCCCTGCCCCCACATGAGTCCTGGGGAGCCTGGGGGACTCCAGATTGGGCTGTCAGCTGGGTTGGAGTCTTCTCTGGTAAGGAAGGGCTCTTGCAGATCTTTGCCTCCTCTGCGTATGAAGCCTCAGAAAATGTCTTCAGCATTTGGGACCCTGGCGTTCTGTAGCTCCAGCAGCCGCTGCACGGCCTCAGTCAGGTCCCTCTCTCCAAGGCGGCGATTCTCTCGAGTCCGAATGTTCACTGTTCTCTTACTCTGCTCGTTCTGGCCAACCACTGCAGGGAGGAGAAGGGAGTCTGGGAATCTCAGGGCAAATTCATCCACATGGGGTATTTCTTTTGGCTATGCAGAAACGCGACAGAGCTGTCTTTAGGGAGGACCTATTTAGCTGTGCCTGCTTTTCCAGTTCCCTGTTCGCCTGAGGACATAAGGAAGTGCTCGCTTCCTTACATGCCTTATCACTTCTGCTCAGGGAGCCAGGGTCAGAGACTTTAGAATCAGCCAGAGAGATTGAAAGCCAGGCCAAGAAACAAACTGTGTGTCTACAGAGGTGGTCAGAGGGGGCAGAGGGCAGCGGAGGAACACACGAGTGCAAGCCCAGGACAGTGGGGCAGCCTGCTCTAATGCTGGCAGGGGAGCGGGAGCGTAAAACGAGAACCAGGTAACCTGGCAGAGGGGTTTCTGCTCCTTGTCTTCAAGACAGAGCTCTGAACCCCGCACAATGAAAAGGGCAGGAGCCAGGCACTGCTAGCCTCTGTAAGGCCTTTCTCCTCATCCCTCAGGGCTGTCTCCATCACATCCTTTGGGGCTGACTCCACCTAGGTCTAGAATAAACAAGGCTAATTAATTAATGCCCATTAACCCTTCCTGTCCCTTTCTCTCTGATGCGCCTTTGGTTAATTAACAGACACCAAGAGCTAGGGAGGGGCTAAAAAGAGGAAAACTGTTCTCAAGGTCAGAGTTGGGGGGTGGGGGTGAAGGGGTCAGGACTTCTGTAAGAAACCTGGCTCCTTCCCAGCTCAGGGAATGAGCCTAAACCAACCTGAATATGTGGATAATCAAACTTAATGGACTAACTAGGAACAAGAATGTAGAGGGTAGGCGGGAGGATGCAGGGCTGAGGTCCTGGGCTGACCTGCACACTCACCAAACTGAAAATTGTAGTGGGCGAGCTGGGCCCGGCGCACCCTCCGGCTGAGGGTCAGCCCAGAATTCGCATCCAGGTCGCAGACCAGTCCTGCGGCCCGCAGGCTCTGCTGTGCCTGGGACAGAGGTTTGGTGACAGGAAGTTAATTTAATGGAAGGCCAAGGAGCTAGAACAGCCTGATGCCATTCATCCTCATCCATCCCTCCTCGTCTGCCCCATGCTCTCCTGTCACTGACAACTCCTCACCTCACCTCCACACCCAGGTCCTTGTCTCCCTACCCCCAGCTTTATCTGCCTCCTCCTGAAGATGAGCCCCCAGCTCCTCCCTAGACTCGGCCTGCTTCTAGCCAACGCTCAATCCAACCAGATGCTCAACTCTGGTGCCACCCATATCCTCGATCTCTTTAGAAAAGATCAACTGTGCCTGGGACAGAGGTTTGGTGACAGGAAGTTAATTTAATGGAAGGCCAAGGAGCTAGAACAGCCTGATGCCATTCATCCTCATCCATCCCTCCTCGTCTGCCCCATGCTCTCCTCCTGTCACTGACAACTCCTCACCTCACCTCCACACCCAGGTCCCTGTCTCCCTACCCCCAGCTTTATCTGCCTCCTCCTGAAGATGAGCCCCCAGCTCCTCCCTAGACTCGGCCTGCTTCTAGCCAACGCTCAATCCAACCAGATGCTCAACTCTGGTGCCACCCATATCCTCGATCTCTTTAGAAAAGATCAACATTTACTCCAGCCCATGTCTGTGCCAAGTGCTTTGTCGGCAGGGCAGCGTTTAACGCTTGTTAATTTAATTTTCACAGTTTCTGCAGGGCAGGGGTCAGCGCCTTTCCTTGGTGCAGCAGCTGCCGCATGTGGAACAGCTGCTGTCAGGCCGAGTACTTTGGCTGCACCCCTCCTGCCAGCCCGCACGGCCTTTCCCCACTCCTGCTCCTGACCCTTCCCTTGTTCCCTGCTCCTCACCTCCCTGGCATAGTCCTCTTGCTCAGTCCCCACGGGGATGACTACCACCTGGAATGGGGACAGCCACAGTGGCCTGGATAGGAGAGAACAGAAGAGGTCAGATGATTCAATTGGGCTCTGGCAGAAGGGAGCTGTAGGGAGCAGATTTGAGGACACAGAAGATGGGAGAGGAAGGGGACAGGACCTGGGTGTGAAGGATTTGTCTGAGGGCCAGACGTCTCACCATTTCCCCCCACAGCTTTCAGCCAGCACTCCCAGCAGCCTCTCCACAGAACCGAGCACTGCTCGGTGAATGAGGACTGGACGCTCCAGGGCCCCCGCCTGTCTTGGAGAGGAAAAGGTGGTGGATAGAATGGCAGAAATGTCCCAAATTATGCACCCAAGGATCGCCTCCCAGGCTTTAAAAGGACTATTCAGCCCGCAGGGGAGGGCATGGAGGATTTGGCTCAGTCTTTCCTATTGGTGGTACAGGGGAGCCGTTCCCCTATCCCAGGGGCTGTCATGGGGAAGGGGCACGAGGCAGGGTTCTGTACCCCTTGAACTGGAGGTCAAATCTCAGGGGCAGCTGGAAGTCAAGCTGGATTGTCCCACACTGATGGGGCCGACCCAGGGCATCGCGGAGGTGCACATCAATCTGGAAGAGACAGAGGGGGCATGAGAGGAGCCAGAACCAGTACCCTCCGCCATCTGTGCACCCCACCCTCACCCCTCCCATGACCCCGGCTATCTGCAGTCACGTCACCCAGCCATATCCTACCCTGTTCTGCCTCTCTATCTCACACACCCTGGTGGTGGCCCACAGGAGCTCTCTCCCTGGCCTCTCAATCCTTGAGCTCATCTCAGAGAGCTTCGTCCTGGCACACCATGGCCGCCCTCCTCACCCTGCCGGGGCTGCGGCTCTTTGACAGCCCTCAAACCACTCTGACTATCTTTTTGTCTTCTGGCCCTTATTCCTGTTTCTGGCTCTTCCACATAGAGGGTCCTTTTCCCACTCCTACGACCCTCCCACCTTTGTTCCCCAGGCAGCTGTAACCACTCTCCCTAGTCCCCATGTACCATCCGTGGTTGCCACACCCACAGGGCAGAACCCCACCCGCCTCTGTGGCCCTGCAGGGGAACTGCCCAAAATGGAGGCTGATGCCACCTGGAAGTCACTGTTTCAAGACTCACCTGGATCCCTCATTGCTGCCAGCAATCTTCTGCACACCCCGGTAAATCCTCTGCCCACGCACCTCGGATAGTTTGGGCTTTCTCCCCACTCATCCCCAAACCTGGCTTTTTGTTTTATTCTCCAGAGGGTGCATGCACTCATAAGAGAATGCAGCCCCAGTGGGATGCGGTCACACTGCAATCCTTCTTCCTGCATTTCTCCAACCCATCAGGATTTGGGGCCCGTACACACACGCAGCAGGTGCTGCTAGGGCCAGCCATGGGGGATCTGGCCCCTGATGCACTGTGCTTGACCACTGTGCTACAGGACTGGCCTCTCTCTAAACAGCATCTCAGCGAATACTTTAGTAGGCTGATTTAACATGATACACACTTTATCACTAATGGCTATCTCTGTAACCTTCAGCACATTTTTTAAAAAGAATTATTTTATTTGATTTTATTTATTTACTTTAATTGACCAAAGAAGGACAGAGAGAGAGAGAGAAAGTGAAAAAGCAAGCCGCCAGGTCCAGGATTCAAACTGTGGTCGACCATGTGGGAGTCCAGCACCCTTAACCACTGCACCACCTGCCGGCCCCTCAGCACAGTTTTTTACTTTTCTGAATTGTTTTCCTCTTTACCTCTATAGTATTATTGCTGAAACCAATCAATTAAACATATTTTCATTATTTACTTTTCTGAATTGTTTTCCTCTTTACTTCTATAGTATTATTGCTGAAACCAATCAATTAAACATATTTTCATTATTCTTAGATATTTTTATTTAGGAACTATCATGTAGCAGCTAAATAAAAACTGTTGAGACAGACATTTGGGACACAGAAGTGAATAAGAAATACCTGAATAATGACCCCGGCACAGCGCACAGCAGCTCCTGAACACTCAGAGGACGAGCTGCTCAGTTTACCCGACAGTGTCGGGGCAATTCCTCTCTTCCTGTGTACAAGCCCCTCCCTGACAATGCTGCCTTCTTCCACATGCATCGTGGCAATGATCCTGCCCCCTACACCTCATGGAGAATTCCAGTAATTGAGACCTTGGGATGGACAATGCCTTGACTTCTGTCACACCTATAAACTTCCTCGCATCCAGCCCCCGCCATGCCTCCCACTCTCAACTCAATGGCAAAGGGACTCCTTTCTGTAGAGGGCTCTCCACCCCACCTCCAGCCTCCCCAAAACTTTGCTCTACTGTAACCTTTCCTTACAACTTCGACTTCTCAGACAGGCTCCCTCTCATCACATTTACACATTCTCATCCTTTCAATGACTTGGGCCCCTCTGGCTACTCTCCTTTGCCTCTTTTTTTTTTTTTTTGAGAGATTTTTCCTACAGGGCCAATGCACTGACCAGAAAAACAGAGAGAGAGAAAGTGAGAAATCCCCCCAGGGGGGATGGCTACGCTACAATCCCTTCTCCTCCATTCTCCTCTCGGGATCTTAGGCACGCACGCACACGCACCTGGCGTGAGTTTAAGCCACTGGGTCCAGGACTTGAACCACGGTCGACTACGTGAGAGTCCAGTGACATAGCCATTACACTAACTGCTGGTCCCCTCTCCTTTGCCTTTTTGTAAGAGCCAAAATTCTTGAAAGAGTTAGATTCATTCACTGGTTTCTGTCTGACCCCACCCCGAAACCCCACTTTACCAAAAATGGTCCTTCAAAGCCTAACAGCCTTTTTTCTGAATCCAACACTTTTTGGTCCTTTTATTCTCTTTTTTTTAAAAAAAAATTTTATTTACCTTTATTTATTTATTTTTTAATTTGACCAGAGAGGGATAGAGTGAGAGCGAAAGTGAGAAAGCAAGCCACCGGGTCTGGGACTTGAACCACAGTCAACCATGTGGGAGTCCAGCGCCCCCAACCACCACACCACTTGCCGGCCCCTCCCTTGACTTTTTTCACTGCTTCCAATTTGCCATGTGCATTTCTGCCCTCACCCAAGCCTCTGCCTATTCTCTGGCCTCCTGAAATCCCTCACCTGGCCAGCTACTACCTGCCTTCCAGACTGGAAAGTGATTCTGCAGTAAGAGCTTCCTGCTGCCCTGAGCAAGGCTAAGCCCCACCCTAATGCGCTCCCTTAGGACCTGCACAGCACGGACCCCATGAGGCCGACAACCCTCCTTACCTCCCACCAGCCCTCATCAGGCAGGGTCTGCGGGGGCAGCAGCAAACGTACTGCTCCTGGGCTGGCCCCATGGCACAGCAGTAATGTGCTGCTCTAGAGAGGTCAGATCCCACGTGGTGACCGTGACTCCGTTTCCCAGCCCACTGGCCTGAAACACACGGGGCACACACACAAGTGCCCCAAATCTGACAGACTGGAGGACTGGAGAGAGGGGATCATGACATGACCAGACCCTGTGAAGGGTGCTCCTCTCTCTTCTTCCCTCCTGCTCTCCCTTTCTCTCACTCTCAAATGTGCTTGGACACTCTATCATGCTTCAAGGAAAAAAAGAAGTACTGATCTTCTTTATAACCTATACAAGTTAAAAAAATATTCCTTGGGGCAAGCAGTTAGTGTAATGGTTATGTTGCTGGACTCCCATGTAGTCAACCGCGGTTCGCGTCCCGGACCCAGTGGCTTAAAAAACACACCGGGAGAATGTGCGTGCGTGCCCAAGATCCGAGAGGAGAATGGAGAAGGGATTGCGGCATGGCCATCCCCCCTGGAGGATGATTTCTTGCTTTCTGTCTCTCTGTCTGTCTGGTGAGCGCACGCACTCTATAGCAAAAAACCTCTCCAAAAAAAAAAAAAATCCTTGTATGTACCAAAATTTCAATAAAAGTAATGAAATAAAACACCCAGCTTGGGACCAGCATTTGCCGTAATGCCTATGTCACTGGACTCCCATGTAGTGGACCGCTGTTCAAGTCCCAGACCCAGTGGCTTAAACTCATGCTGGGCGCATGTGTGTGCGTGCCCAAGATCCCGAGAGGAGAATGGAGGAGAAGGGATTGCTGCGTGGCCATCCCCCCTGGGGGGGTGATTTCTCACTTTCTGTCTCTCTGTCTCTCTGTCTTTCTGGTGAGCACATGTGCCCTGTAGCAAAAAACCTCTCCAAAAAATAAAAAAAGGAAATAATAATAATAATAAAAAACCCCAGCTCACCTTTGGCCCATAGAAAGCACCGTCTCCAGGGTTGAGGTCCCAGGGTTCTCCGAATTCCTCCAGGGCCTCCTGGAGAACCTTTCGAGGGAATGAGATGAGAGGATGACCTCATCCTAGACTCCCTAAGCAACACACCCTGCCAGTCCCCGACAAATAGATCCCCTGGCACATGCCTCCAGCTGAGGACTCTGGTTACCATATCCCCCCGTTCACTAAAGCCTGGCTTTTCTGCCAGTGCCTCCTACCTCCTGCTCACCTGCTCAGCATGGTCCCAAAGGTCAGGCTCTCCCAGGAAGCCAGACGGTCGGGTGGACAGTGCCAGGTGGAAGGAGAAACCAAGGACGGCATAGACAGAGCGGAGGAAATCAAGACAGCTTCGGATCTCTGCTTCCAGCTGGGGCAGGACAGAAGAATGGGTGAGCTGTATGCTAGCTGGAGATTTGGGGTGATGGCAGTTTGGGGGAAACGGAGGACAAAAACAAAGCTAGTGAATTATAGTATATACAGTACAGAAGGTACTGAAGGCCAGGGAGGCTGGAGGGGAATGGAAGGTGGTCTAGAAACACTTTGGGGGAGCTGGGAAGGGTCACCTGATCAGGTGCACAGAAGATGTGAGCGTCATCCTGCTGGAAGCACCGCAGCCGGGTCAGTCCCCCTAGACTGCCAGAGGCCTCGGCCCGGTGCAGTGCCCCGAAGTCGGCTAGTCGGAGGGGCAGTTCCCGCCAGGATCTGGGCCGGTGGGCGAACATCAGGCTGATGAGTTGGGGTGGGGAAGGGTCAGGGCCACAGGGAGAGCTAGCCCCCGAGATGGCTCCTCTACTCTGTGCTGTACTAGTGCTGCGGCACCTCCCCCACTGAGTCCTACCAACCCAGCTTGCCAGTCTGAGCCCTGCTGAGTTTAGAAGCGAACTTCTCAGTAATTACGTAGCAGACACACAGGCATCATTTACTGCGCCTGCTCTGTGATAGCACTGAGCTGTAAGAGGACCTTAGAGAGCAACTCCAAGCCCCTGGCATTATTTCAAAGGAGACAGAGGCCGAATGAGGTACAATGATATTCCCAAATGCATGTGGTTAGCTAGAGGGCAGCCCAAGGTTCAAATCCCACATCTGATATTCTCCCCAAGGTGTTTTCCATTACTTAATACCTCGCAACCTGATCCTAGCCCTACCCTGGAAGGACCCGGGCCTCCTGCCCTCAGCCCGCAGCTCACCAGTGTGCAGGGCAGTTCATGGGCTTGAGCGCGAGTGTGTCTATAGGATGCTGGGTAGGGCAGTCGCTCTGGGAGCTGGCAGGCCTGGCAGAGCCTGGCGGCTGCAGGGCAAATATGTCTTCCCTGTAATGTTCCCAGTGCCCTGACTGTTCCCAGAGCTTTGTAGAAAACAGCATGGGGGTCTTCACCTCTGAGAAACCCCGGCGGGCATACTCAGCCTGGAGAGAAAGGTACAGACACAGAGGTCAGCATGACTGGAAGGCAAGGAGGCAAGAGGGTAGCTGTGTGGCTCTCCTGGGCTCTCACGCTGAACACAGCCACGACTCTCCCTGCAGATCATACCACTGTAGCTCCCTGCTACAGGTCACCAGCACTTCACGAAATGTATGTCTACACTCCCTACCCTGTCTTTCAACCCAAACGCCTTGACCTCTAGGCCCTTAGCCCCTCCACAGTCTTCTTTACCCTGGCCTTGGGTCCTCCTTACCCTGATAAAAGCCACCAGTGCATTATACACCCGTGTCCCTCGTGGCAGGAAAAAGCAGCTCCCAGGGCTCAGTTCATGGAAGAAGAAGAGCTCCTGTTCCTGGGGTCAGAAATGGAAATGGTCGTTCAGGGGCAGATGGGAGCTTCGGAAACCAGAAAAACAACTGATGGAGCTTCTCTGACCGAATCTCCTCCCAAGCTCATGATCAGATTCCAACCGTCATCGCCATCCCGGGCTCCGTACCTTCCCAATACGCCGGTGGTCTCGCAGCTCTGCCTCCTCCCGCCACGCTTCCCAGGCCCTCAGCAACTCTGCGGTGGGAAAGGAAATCCCAGACACTCTCTGCAGCATCTCCGGGGCTGCTGAAGACCTCCACGAGGACGACGAGTTCTGTGGAGGACCGAGGTGACCAAAGGGAAGGCGAGATGACCAAAGGCACCCAGCTCTCCTCCAAGCTGGGTCTGAGGCTCCGGGTGCAAGCATCAGAGCACGCCACGTGACAGTGATGCTACCCACCTCTCACTCCTCCTCCCTCTATCACCCGCAGGATGGACCTGTCCATCCTCTAGGCACCCCTTGCTGAGTTTACAGCCTTAGGAGTCACTGGACTCGACTCCTACGCCTCCAGGGTGAGCCTCATCTGGCCCCGCCGCTTTCTCACCATTCTCCCTACCACCAACCTACCAGAAGCCAGGTGCTCGTTAGTTCCTCCCCTTCTAATCGACCACTGCCCTGGAGACTGTGATCTGAACCTCGGTCAAATGTCAGTCTACCCCTCCTCTTAACAATATCCTACAGCTGCCGGAGTCAGCATTTGATGCCATATTCTACTCCTGGTCACATACAATTCAAATGTCTCTGCTTGCTCTTTCCTTTAATAATAGACCAATATGAAACAGATTACATTTATAGCACTTTTAACCCTTCCTCAAACATTTTCTTCTGCGTTAGTTGATTTTCATTGTTTCTATGAAGTGGATTAACTGGTAAAACAGGAATTAATAGCCTCGTTTTATACTGAGGAAAATGGATACAGAGACTTCTTCAAGGCAACACATGTCATTAGTGGCAGAATGAGGTGCGTATAGAGGTTAGGCTTTCAGTTTAGGGCATTTTGCTTAAAAAAAAGCCCGCCCCCTTGCTCCTGAGTCCTCCATCATCTCATAGTTCACCTTGTCCAGACGGATTTTTAAAAAAATTTTTAAATAATTGTTTAACTTTATTTACTCGAGTCCTCCACCATCTCATAGCTCACCTTGTCCAGATGGATTTTTTAAAACAATTTTTAAATAATTGTTTAACTTTATTTACTTATTTTAATTTGATCTGAGAGGGACAGAGTGAGAGCAAGTGGGAGAGACAGAGAAAATGAGAAAGTAAGCCACCAGGTCTGGGACTCAAACTGTGACCGACATGTGGGAGTCCAGTTCCCTTAACCACCATGCCACCTGCTGGTCCCGACCAGGCAGATTTTTTTTAATAAAAAGGATGCCCTTTATTTAGGGTATTCTTAGAGGTTTATTTGTGTTTGTTTGTTTGTTTACTTTAGGACATGTGCTCATCAGAGACAGACAGGGAGAGACAGTGAGAGGGGTGAGAAACCACTCCCCAGGGGGATGGCCACACTGCAATCCCTTCTCCATTCTCCTCCTGGGACCTTGGGTACCCATGTACACACATTTGCCATGATTTTTAATCCACCAGGTCTGGGATCTGAACCACAGTTGGCCATGTGGGAGTCCAGTGACATAACCACTATGCCATAGGGTATTCTCCTGTGTCTGTTGACAATGTTCACTGTCCTCCTGGAACATGCCCTCTCTTTCCACAGAGCCTTCCATATATGACCCTGTCTAGGCTGCTCACATCTTACTGCTCCAGTCCCCTTAACACTGATGTCAGACTAAGAAACTTGACAGGTCACAAGTGGTATGGTGGTTAAGGTTCTGTACTCCCAGTTTGAATCCTGGACATGGCGGCTTGCTTTCTCTCTCTCTGGTCAAATAACAAATAAATAAAATGTTAAAAACAAATGGACAGCGGGACCAGCAGTTAGCGTAATGGCTATCTTGCTGGACTCCCACGTAGTTGACCGCAGTTCGCGACACGGACCCGGTGGCTTAAACCTCACACCGGGCGCGTGTGCGTGCATGCCCAAGATCCTGAGAGGAGAATGGAGGAGAAGGGATTGTGGCGTGGCCATCCCCCCTGGGGCGTGATTTCTCGCTTTGTGTCTGTCTGTCTGTCTGGCGAGCGCACACACCCTATAGCAAAAACCTCTAAAAAACAAAAACAAAAATACAAATGGAAAGGGACCAGCACGTGGCATAATGGTTATGTCATTAGACTCCCACATAGTCGACCATGGTTTGAGTCCCAGAACTGGCGGTCTAAAACTTGCACAAGGTACGTGTGTGTGCATGCCCAAAATCCTGAGAGGAGAAGGAATTGTGGTCTGGCCATCCCTTCTAGGGAGTGATTTCTTGCTTTCTGTTTCTGTCTGTCTCTCCGGTGAGTGCACGTGTCCTATAGCAAAAATCTCTCTTAAAAAAAAAAAAATGAACAAAAAAGCTAATTGGCTTCTGGGCCCTAGCAGGGTGTCTAGTACCTGCCTTCACACTGGGGGTTTCTAGAACGTGTAGACTAAGCATCTCTGTCTATTTCTAGATTCTTCCCTCAGAGTAGAGAAGGGGCTGGGAGAGAGCACCTTCTTCCTATTATTCTGCTTTCCCCTGTGAAAATAGGAACCTCAGCCTCACTCTGCCCTCACAACTGACCGTCAGCAGCTTCAGAGCGCCAATCTGTCCGGTGTGCCGAAGGTGGGGGCCCCGGCAAAGATCGACCAATGTGCCACACCTGGGAGAAGAAGAGACGAAGCCAGTTAATGGATTGCAGGCTCTTGAGCTTTCCATTTTCTCCCATCTGTGGCCTCTGGCTAACAGAAAGAGGTGGTGAAGAGTAAGGAACTATTCTACAGAGAGAAAAAGCAATGGCATGTCCTTTTCTAGAGTAACACAGTTTATCTCCTGTCTTCTCTCCCTTGGCTCAATTCTGGCCTTTTGCGTGCTTCCCCTCCTCTCCCTGTTTCCCTTAATCTTGACGACTCTCACCCATATACTGTTGCTGTTGGTCCTGTTACTTTCTCTTTGATCAAGTGAAGCTTAAAGGGGTTATCCTGGAAGAAAGCAAAGGGGAACAGTAAAGATACGCTTTTATTTCCACAAAGCTGTCCTTGGAGTGAGCTCCCCCTTCTCTGTGCCTCTGAATCTTCTTTCAAAAAATGTCATCTCTCCAGCCCACCTTGAAGAGCTGGCAAAGCTGATCTCGGGAAGCTTCTAGCCTCCGGAAGGGTTGAGCAGCAGCTGTAAGCTCCTGGCAAATACGCTCCAAAACAGGCAGATCTGGGCCCTGAATTGTCCTGGCAAGAGGAGAGTTAGTTAGCTTGTACCCTCTAAGGAACATCACCTGGCTGGCTAGGGAGCGAAGTCCTGACCTCTAGGAAAAGTCTAGAATTGTTGGAAAAGACAAACAAACTTAAAAAAATATATAAATAGGAAATCGGCAACAGATTTTACATTTGGAGAAAAAGGTCTACATGTGAAGTTAGAAGCTGAGTGCTAGACATCTGGACTGACAAAATTAGGAATTCCTGAAGGCTAGAGGTCAGGAGAGGAGGGACATGGATAGTGGAGAAGGTGCTACCAACATTATTGTTGAGGCGTAGAGGGGCTCTCCCCTCATCTCCCCCAAATTGAACATGTTCAAGGTGCCAGAACTGAGCCTCAGAAACCACCCCAGAATCATTCTCCTTTTTTGCATTACTCACCGCTCCCTTCCCAGGAAGAAATCATGGTAAAAGCCAGATTCTGTACTTGGACCTCGGCAGAGAAGGGCACCTAGGAATTGCTCAGCCGCTGCCCCCAGAACATGGGTGCTGGAGTGCCAGAATACCTGGGTTCACAAGAAAAGAGCTCAGGACTTCATAAACTTCTCCCTCAACCCATAGATCTCTGATCATTTTCTCAGTTAAGCTGGTGGGAAAAGCCGTCTGGCTCTAGGAATAATTACCACAAAATGGAAAACCCAGACTGGAGATGACTACTAAATCGTAAAAAGTTAAAAAAAAAAAAAAAAGATTTAACTGAAAAGAAAGCAGAAGGCCAGCAGAAGCTCCAGCCCTGCCCTCAGTCCTTAGAGCTTCTTGGTCCTGGGACACAGAAGCAGCTAGTCAAGTCTTCTTTTGCTGCTCCTTTAACCTCTTAGGGCTTCAGAATAAACTATATTTTCTAAATAAGAAGTAACTGTGATTTCTGATTTACATTTATTCCATCTTTGTGGAGACAGTATGGTTTTTCAAAAAGTATGCATATAGTGGGGCTGGCAGGTGGCTTGGTGGTTACAGGTGTTGGACTCCCACATGGCCAACTGCGGTTGGAGTCCTGGATCTGGTGGCTTGCTTTCTCATTCTCCCTCTCTCTTTCTCTTACTCTATCCCTCTCTGGTCCAATTAAAATAAATAAATACATAAATAAAGTTAAAGAAAATAATTCTTAAAAAATATGCATACAGTGTATAATAATCATAAGAAAGATTTAGATATATTCATCTTCTTCAACACTAAACATTAGAATAAACTATTGGGGGGCCTGTAGGTGGTGTGGTTGAAGTGCTAGACTCCCACCATGGTTCAAATCTCAGACCTGGTGACTTGCTCTCTCACTTTCTCCCTCTCGCTCTCTCCTTCTCTCATTAAATTAAAGAATAATAATAATGGGGGCCAGCATGGGAGTCCAGCACCTCTAGCTGGCATGGTGGTTAAAGGCGCTGGACTCCCACATGGCTGACTGCAGTATGAGTCCTGGACCTGGTGGCTTGCTTTCTCACTTTTGCTCTCTCTCTGTCCCTCTCTGGTCAAATTAAAATAAATAAGTAAACAAACAAATGTAAGTTAAATAAAAATAATTATTAAAAAATGAATACAATTTTTAAAAAGAATTATTGACCCAATTTATTTATTCATCCATTTATTTTAATTTGATCAGAGAGAAACAGAGAAAGAGATAGAGAGAGGGAGGGAAAGTGAGAAAGGAAGCCAATAGGTCCAGGATTCGAACGCTGGTTGGCCATGTGGGAGTGTCCAGCACCTCAACCACCATGCCACCTGCTGGTCCCAAAATGAATAAATTTTTAAAGAAGAATAAACTATTAGGGGGACCAGCAGTTAGCATAATGGCTATGTCGCTGGACTCCCATGTAGTCGACCACAGTTTGAGTACCGGACCCGGTGGCTTAAAATTCACGTCGGGTGCATGTGCGTGCGTGCCCAAGATCTGGAGAGGAGAATAGAGGAGAAGGGATTGCGGTGTGGCCATCGCCCCCGGGGGGTGATTTCTCGCTTTCTGTCTCTCTGTTTCTCTCTGTCTGTCTGGCAAGCGCACACGCCCTATAGCAAAAACCTCTCAAAAAAAAAAAATAAATAAACTATTGGGTTGTTAGAAAAGTCATGATGCATTTTGCACAGAAACATACAAAAACACATCATGACCTTTCCAACCCGATATCTTTCTTATTTCTTCTTATTATTAATTTGCTAAAGGGCATGTGCACTCACCAGAGAGAGACAAAGAGAGAAAGCAAGCTGCCAGGTCCAGGACTCAAACCACAGTTGGTCATGTGGGAGTCTAGCGCCTTAACCATCACACCACCTGCTGGCCCCCAGATGGCCTTTTTTTCTACCCTAGGAATAGTCCTTTTTTTTTTTTTTTTTCTGAGAGGTTTTTGCTATAGGGCCCATGCACTTGCCAGAAAGACAGAGAGAGAGAGAGAGAGACAGAAAGCGAGAAATCACCCCCCAGGAAGGATGGCCACGCTGCAATCCGTTCTCTTCCATTCTCCTCTTGGGATCTTGGGCACACACGCACACGAGCCCGGCATGAGTTTAAGCCACTGGGTCCAGGACTTGAACCATGGTCAACTACATGGGAGTCCAGCAATATAGCCATTACGCTAACTGTTGGTCCCAGAATAGTCCTTTTTCTATCCTAGGAATATAGTGTAACTATTTCTCTAGGGGTTGGCCACTATCTATACATAGATGACATGGAAATTCCATGTTTCTGGATCCTAATAGACAAGGTCTGTTACTTGAACTGACATAAAGAAGACAAAGTGAGGAGGTGGCCAGGTTGTGTGCTCAGTTGTGGAAGCCATGTTAGAAATGAATATATAATACAGATGACCTATAATGCATGTCCTTAAGAACCAAGGGGATTGAATTAGCGTATTATCCTTCTGTTTTCAGCTTATTATCTCTCCCTTGCACTGGCACAAATGCTATTTGCTTAACAGACTGAGGCTAGATAAAAACTTCTGCCGGGACCAGCAGTTAGTGTAATGGTTATGTCGCTGGACTCTCATGTAGTCAACCGCGGTTTGAGTCCCGGACACTGTGGCTTAAACTCATGCCAGGCATGTGTGCGTGTGTTCCCAAGATCCTGAGAGGAGAATGGAGGAGAAGGGATTATGGTGTGGCCATCCCCCCTGGGGGTGATTTCTTGCTTTCTGTCTCTGTCACTCTCTTTCTGGCGAGCGCATGCACCCTATAGCAAAAACCTCTATAAAACAAACAAACAAAAAAAACCTTCTGCCCTAAATTTCCAGTTTAGCCAGGAATAGTCAGATAGTCTAGATAGTCTGCCATAGGTCTTCCTCCCAATTGTAAATGCAGAAACTGAGGCAAAAGAAATACATGCTAAATTTTTGGCTTCTCTTAGCCACTGTATCTCTAATAAGGAAGAAACTTACAGCTTTGCCTTCTGGGGAATCGAATGTCAGAAATTTGAGATCAGTATCTGCCTCCAAGGGCCGCTCCAGATCATAAGGTTCTCCATTCACTTGAGCAGCCACTGCAGTATCTGCCAGTGTTGAACTTTAGCAGCCGGGGGTAGAAATGAGGAAAAAGACAGGGTTATAATCTACAGGGAAGGGAAAGATCAACCTCTCAGATGTACTAAATTTACCATGAGGAAATGAGTTACCAGAGCAAAAGAAACTATCATTTCTTTTCCCAATGGATGTCAGAGGAAGGGCAGCGATTCAAACTAATGCAGATAAAAACAAGCCTCAGGAAAGGCTATTTCAGTGGGGATGCAGTAGAAACAAGCAGACGAAGTTTTCTTCCCGGCTCAGGTGCAGAGGAAGTAAAGGGACAGAATGATAATCCTGTCAAGTACAGGATGGGCCTGGTACCTGATCTGCTGGGCTAGCTGGTAAGGAGTTGTGTTCCATGCCACAGCATCCACTTTCTTGCCTCCAGGAAGAAACACCTTAATACTCCGGGCTTCCTTCTGTGCCACGCCTGCTAACCTCTTTACCTGAGCAGCCCACAGCTCCTCAAAAAGGCCAAGCCGCTCCGCCAACCAGTGTGGAGGGGTCGGCACAGCAGCCTGAGGGAAAGAAAACAGGAAGTAACACCATTTCCTGGGATTGGGGAGGGTGAGATTTGCAGCCTTAATACCAATCCCTAGTCTTTAAAGAAAGTGGGTGACAGAGGACCCTCGGCTGGGGCCCTACGCGGCTCTGGGATCCGGACCGCTAACTGGCAAGTGTAGGCGCAGTGTAGCCCTGTCCAGGGGAACCGGGGTGGGGGGAAGTGGCGTGCGGATGGCTTGAGAGCCTACAGTTCAGGCTTTGGCTGGCCTGGGCCCAATGCTGTTCGGAACTTGGGTACCTCACGCACCGTGTGTAGCCCGCAGGCTTCTAATCCCAGGAGCCGGAGTCGCCGCCACCTCTGACATAGCCCCATGTTCCTTCAGACCGGTTCCTACATCCTCGAACCACACTCCCCATTGGCTTTTGACTCAACGAGCTGCCTGCCTATTGGTGAATACAGCTGCCACTCCAGCCTGGCACCACCCCCAGGAACTCCGAAAAGGCACTCCCTACACAGGCCGGCAGACGTGTGAGTGGTTCCGGGTGACCGGAAGACCGAAACTGTTACACACACCGGCAAACTCGAGACCCGGGGCGTTTCAGGGAAAGCCGAAAGTAGCAATAAGGTGTCACGCGGTTTTGAGATTAGAGATAGAACTCTTGAGAGCTAGCGTGGGAGAAAAAGAGACTGCAAATAGTTGTCAGTAGTTTCCCTTTAACCGTAACATTTTATCTCACATAGTCTGTACCGCAGGTAGAAAATTAAGAGCACAGATTTTGGAATCAGATTCAGATGTAAATCCTGAACTGCCATTAACTATATAATTCTGGGTAAATTACTTAAATGTCGCTAAACCTCAGTTTTTCTCAGCTACACAAAACGGGAATACTTGTATCGCTCTCAATTATGGAGGTTAATTTTATGTAAATCCTCTAGTACCGTGCGTGCTATGTTGTAAAGGGCAACAGCACCCATGAGCTATGATAATAAATGGGTATAACAGCTGTAAGGCTGGAACAAAGGATCTGAGAGGTCACTTCTTGGAGTCCATTCTCTTGGTGCTTAAGAGGGACCTCAGAAGCCTCTTAATCTTACAGATGAGGAATTTGAGGTCAGAGAAGGCAAATGACTTAAGGCTAAACACAAAGTGCTGATACTGGCTTTTTTTTTTTTTTTTTTTTTGGAGAGATTTTCACTGTAGGGCGCGTGTGCTTGCCAGACAGACAGAGAGAGACATAGAGACAGAAAGCGAGAAATCACCCCCCAGGGGGGATGGTCACGCCGCAATCCCTTCTCCTCCATTCTCCTCTCGGGATCTTGGGCACGCACGCACACGCGCCCAGCGTGAGTTTTAAGCCACCGGGTCCGGGACACGAACTACGGTCGACTACGTGGGAGTCCAGCGACATAGCCATTACGCTAACTGCTGGTTCCCCTGATACTGGCTTCTGAAGCCAAGTCGCATACTCTTCTACCACACCATGCTTCGTCCAGTAATAGTTGGCCTCCAACCATCTCCCCCTTTACCTCACAAAAAGGTGCCTTATTGCTTTTTGCTTCTCATTTCCAATGCAGCTTTTTTCTTTTAAGAGAGATTTTTGCTATAGGACCAGAGAGACAGACAGAAATCATCCCCCAGGGGGTAATGGCCCACGCCCAGGAGTCTAGAACTTGAACCACTGTCAAATATGTGGGAGTTCAGCGACATAACCATTATGCCATCTGCTGGTCCCATTCCATCCTAGCTTCTAACATCCTTTTATCTTTTCTCTTCTTTTCCTGATACACTTGGTTAATTTTACACACTAAAAATAGAAACCTGATCAAATTTTGTAGTAAAATATGAGGGAAATGAATGTGGGGGCAGCCAGGAGGCTCTCAGTAATTCCCATCAGTGCCCTCACCTGGAGGTGGGGAAGGTTAGAGTCGGTTCTCAAGTGTCAATGGTGATTGAATCTAAAGAGCTGTAGAGGAAGAGCATCAGAGAAAGCGGTTTATTCTGTTTCCAGAGAGGCCGGAGGTTCTGACAGGGAAGGGCGGTTGATCTGAGTCACAGGACCATTCTGAATCTTGTCTCCATCTTCCGGTATGTTAAACACTCTGGAATACAAAGAGAAAGAGACAAGATTGTGGGAGAGAAAGATTTCGTGTTTCTGCGTTTTCAGGAGGACGTAGGCATTCAGAAAGGATGACTGAAACCTTTTCTCATAATTCTACACCAAAAGGGTCAAGGGAGTATTATAATGCAGGCAACAAAATAGCAGGTACTCAATAATTACTGAAATAAATATGTATCAATCACCATATTGGCCGAAAGCTCCAAAGGATACAGAAACTGACAGTTCTTTACTCAATCTACCCTGTCCTCCTATTAGGATAGTAGAGGGACATGGAATAAGTAGGCTACCCTGAGAGGGCAGCTCCCTACACTCACCCCTCAAACACTTACTGACTGCGTACTATGTGCCAAGTATGAGCTGGGTGCCGAGCGGATGCCGATCACTCAACTCTCACGTCATCACCTGTGTAACTTGTGCGTGGAGGAAGGAAGGAATGTAGTTATCCTGTCCCCTGCAGCAAGCAAGCAAACTCTTGTAGCTAAAGGCCAATGCATCGACGACTGGTTCTTCTACAACTTGGGACTTGGCCACTACCACATGCCCCAGCTGCAGGCAAGTTCCTCCTGATCACACCAATCCCTAAAACTTCTTGTTGCCCATCCTGCCCCTGCCCACCCGGATACCACTCACCGTCTATTGTGTGCCAAGTGCTGCAGCTTCACTCTCCTGCGATCCTAGGGTGATCCTGTCAAATAGTAACTATCTGAGGCTCCCTTTAACATGGAGGGAAATGACCCTCCATCAAGCTGAGCTCCAGTGTCTGAACTCCAAAGCTTGTGCAGTTGATGCTAGGCTGTGCTGCCTCAGGGGCCGGGTCAGTCATGATGCCTCATGTTTGGTAACAGCTCCTTTTTTCTTCTCCGGGTTATGTTACTTAGGTACTGGTGGCCACAGAGGCTTTTAATATATGGTAAAGAGATGGGTCAATAAAAAGCCAAGAAGTAGTGTCTTTCACTTTTCTCTACCATAATAAAGGAAAAGAAGTGTAAAGGAAGCATTGCTAGATTTCCACAGAGGTGTAGAGAAAAGGGAATCCGCAGTGAAGGGTGTCCTAGATCCTAAACTGTATGTTAGAAAATCCTCAGCTTTTTTCTGCTTTAAGACTAGAGACCTCAAGTTAGCTAAAGCCCTGGCTGAGTAGTTGTGTTTGTTTTTTGAGAGGTTTTTGCTATAGGGCACGCGTGCTCGCCAGAAAGACAGAGACAGAAAGTGAGAAATCACCCCCTGGGGGGGATAACCACGTTGCAATTCCTTCTCTCGGGATCCTGGGCAGGCACGCACACGAGCCCGGTGTGAGTTTGGGCCACAAGGTGCGGGACCCGAACCACAGTCAACTACATGGGAGTCCAGCGACACAGCCATTACGCCAACTGCTGGTTCCAGTAGTTGTTTTTATAGCTCTTGACTGTATGTACCAACACTGTCCATGGAAGGGAAAATACATTTTCTGTATTGTCATCAGGGTCAGCACATGCTTCCACATCTACACTACTCTTAGAAGCAAATTTCCCCATATTTCCCTGCCCTAAAAGAGGAAGAAAATATACCAGAGGTAAACAAGAGAAACTTAAAAAGGTAAAATGTATAAAGTGTTATGTAATTGCCATCAAATGTGTTTGAGACCCAAATGACTAAAAACACAGCAGAATTGGCAGGCAGGTTTATATATATGTTTAAAATTGCCCTTAGTAATTTAAGTAGAAGACCTAGGATGGGGCTAAGCTTTAATTTTGCTTCAATATGCTAGAGTGGGAGGAAAAAGTCCAAATTTCCTGAATAAAGAAAGGGAGAAAAGCTTCCTGCCAGGGGCATGGTAGGAAATTGAACTTTGGCTTTGAAAACAAAAGACTTGGTCTTACCTAAAATCTCTAAGATCTTGGTCTTACCTCAGATTCCTTTCCCTAAGACTTTTGAGTCTGCAGAGTAGAAACCAGGACATACTCATGCCCTCCCATCCCAGTCTGAGCCTCTTTAACAACCTTGACTTGTCAAGGCTGGAGGATGGGGAGGGAACAGGGAAACCCCTCAAACACAGTCAGTGCAGGGATGTATCAACTTAGGTTTGATACAAAGAAAGAAAGAAAGAAAGAAAGAAAGAAAGAAAGAAAGAAAGAAAGAAAGAAAGCAAGCCAGCCAGCCAGCCAGCCAATTACTCCAAAAGGAATTACATCCATAGGAAACAGAATAAAACTATTTCTCAAGAAACAAGATTTCAAATGAATCCCTTAGTACCCCTGACTGCCCTGGTCCCATTGGCTCCCAGCCAAGGGGAGGGGACAGAGGACCTGGATGCTGTCCATCTCCACCCTTTCTGTCCATCACTGGAACTAACCCAAGAAAAGTATAGGAAGTTTCAGATCCTTTCTTCTCTCTTCCACAAATCATGTGGCAAAGGACTTGAGTAATTCATAAAAATAAGGGGCTACAATGGGGATGAAGGAAACAAAGTTGCCAGGATACCTACTTTGCTATGAACTGGAACAGGTCCAGGGTGAACTGGTTTAAGCCAACACCCTTTTGAGCCAAACACAAAAAACGGCATTTGTTCTCTGTTGGCACTGCAGTGCTAGGTGGCCCTTCCGCCCACATGTTTTCTCAACTTTTGACTCTTGCCTAGGTGAGGACAAAGGGGATGGACAAACAAACAAAAAACGGAACCCCAAGGTTAACTGCAATTCTCAATCTCCAAATAAATCTCAGCCTTTTTGTCCCATTCCCCTAAAACTTAAGAAAAACAGTCTTTCAGTCCCCCCCCCCAGTGACTTTGGTATTTAGTTTTCCATTTGCTTCTTTCCTTGAAGGCATGTGCTTCTCTGTGGGGGAAGGGAGAGCCGGATGTTTACTTAGGAGCCAATCTCTTGCTGATGTCCCTCGTCTCCGCAGCCTCAGTGAGTTATTATTCAGTGATTGTGAACATAGCTGCTCAGACTTGTCCATACAGTTACTCATGAACAAGTATGAGACACACCCCAAGACCCACTCTGATGGAGTCTGTGGTGCTACGTCTACTACACCCGGGGGTAACCCGTCCAAGCTATACAACATTGGCTTAAAGAAAACGTAGAAGGAAGTTAAGCATTTCCTCTAACGTGCTCAGAAAGACCAGTGAGGAATTCCATGAGCTTCTGCCTCCTTGGGGGTAGAGATGGGAATCAGGTGGGTAGCAAGGTCTCAAGAGAGGATAAAGGAAGAAAGGGTGAGCATGAGTCCAGCAGCAGCCAGCTCGGTGGTGCAGCCACCCGCTGGGCGTGTTCCCAGGCTGCTATTTCTGAAGTGCCTAGTGACACACGTACCTAGCTTTGTGTAATCAGGGCTGCTATTTAGAGCCATCTACCCTGCCGGTGACCTAGGCCTGGCCCAGATGCAGTGACTATCCCTCTTTGCCCCTTTAAGCCAACATTCCATTTATTAGGCCTCACCGGGTTATGAAAAAGGGATGGGATAAGAGAAGGGTTAAGTGTGGCTGCTGCATGACAGATTGACAGTACTAGGGAGGGGTGATGTGGGAAAAGAATTGCCTATCAGGATCCCTCCTGCCCCCCCCCCCCCTCTGTGCTTGCTTTAAAATGTTTCTGGGGCCACAACTGTACAACAGTTTGAAAACACACACAATTACCCGTACAGTATCTCTCGATTCATCACCAACCACTCCCTGACATCTTGAACTCACCCCACCCATCATCCCTTCCCCAAATTCAATTACACAAAGGATCAAACAGAAAACCCACAAGGGCGTGAAGATCTTAGGGGCTCAGATTGCCTTTAGTGACACTCAAGAAGTCAAAGGGGACAGCTGGACAAGATCAACTCGAGAGGGGAAAAGTCAACCACACAACAAAGGAAACCATACTTTATTAAACTGGAAAACAAAATAATGGGAACAGAGATTAAAAGAGGAAACAAAAAGGAATGGCTGAAAGAGAGAAAAGGGCAAGTGGTTATCAGGAAGGGACCAGATGGGTGGCCTGTGGTACCTGCACCTCGGGGTGTACACAGGCCACTCCCCCACCCCACGTTCCCTTAGAACAAAAGCCAGTACAAGCCAGTATCTTCAGAGACAGATCCAGCTTTTCTTTCTGCATTCTGTAGTCGGTTTCACCTGCAGCTCTGGAGTGTCATGCTGGGTTTTTGCTGGAGAAAATTTAAGTTTTCCAACCACCGGCCTGCTCCACAAAACAGAAGTCTCAGCTGCTGGAGTTCTCTCCTGTTTGCACTCACCAGACAGGCGAGGGGCCCTTGGTCAAAGCCCCAATCTCAAAAAAAAAATGTCAAACCTTTAGAACTAGTTATTTTATTAAATGAGATTAATACACATTTCAAAAGGATTTCATTGTTGTTGCCTCTAAAGCATGTACTTGTTTTGTTTTCCACACTGAACACGTGAGAATATCAATCCAACATGTCTAATTTTAATCTTAACAGGCACCCCCGCCCATTTAAAAAAAAGGGGGGGGAGAAAAAAAGGGGGGAGAGGGAAGCAGTAATTTACAGCGGCTTCAAAACAATAACAGCTGAAGCTTAATTCTGCATGAACTAGTAACTTCAGGACTGATGGCGAATATTCTGCAGTTAGTTTAGCATATTCACATTATCTAGATAGGTTTGCTGTACCATATATATCATAAACATTGTGTTCCTGGTATCGGAAAGGATAAAAGTCCTACTCTGTTCTTTTTGCCCTCTTTAGCATGAAATCAAATCAAATTCTATTCACTCTCATCTTCCGGAGGGCAGAAGGGAGCAGGGGGAGCACTCTTGCCTAAGTTGACTGGATCGAACTCTTAAAAAATACTTAAGGACCCTAATTCTGATACTGTATTACCGAACTTAGTCCTACTAGTGTATTTACGACCCCGCCAATTCTCTCTGTGATTTTACAGTGAGCACCAAGGACCTCAGCAACAACTTTTTACAGCCTGCTTTCCTATGGATCATGTCCTTGCAAGACACACTACGTTAGGTTTTCTTTAAAAAAAAAAAAAAAAGAAACTTGTTTATTTTTTTAAAAGTCAGGTTGAAATACAAAAGCCAGAGCATGGTCACAGAGTTTTAAATCACAGACACAGAAAGATTAAAAAACAAAAACAAAAACAAAAACAAAAAACAACCCTTTGTTTCATGTTATACCAGAATTGTCTTTTTTGTTTCACTATATCACATATATACATCGTCTTCATTTACTGCTGCAGACAGATTTCCTTAAAAAATTAATAGCTGACAGTCTCATACAAATCCTCACTTCCAAACCTGAAACAAACACATCAAGGATTTTGTGGCTTAAAAAAACAAAACAAAACAAAACAAAAAAACACACACCCAAAAATACTCCACAAAAAACTATCCCCTTAAAAGTCCATCTTTTAAACTGTACAACAAAGTCTCCTTTCATGTATCAGCCAGCACACTTTAGAGAACGATTACCCTGCCCCAACATTCGGGAAGCCACGTTCCTGACATCCCACATTTTTTGATAAAATCAAATGGTCAGAGAGCCTTTTCAAGTAACTACTACTTTTAGCTTAAAAAAAAAAAAAAGCAGCAAAAAGAATTCACATTTTTAACTTCTAGAGTGAAAAATATTCCACTTAATTTCTGTAAAACAAACAAACAAAAACCTCTTTCAGTTCTGGAAGTCAAAGAGAATTTTTCCCTCAACCTCCATTTCTCTCAGGCTTTTCCTAAGCAAATGTCATTAGGACCCGCAGTAACTACTCTTTGCTCTGCTACACTCTCTATGTTGCCCCCACACAAGATCATGGTGCCACCCATTTTTGTGGGGAGAGCCAAAGGGCAAGGGCTCGAGAGAGTCAGAGACAGAAAGAACAGTTGGCTTAAGACCAGAAATGCACTGGGAAGACCAACGACGTGCAGCCTCCCAACCACAGAACACGGGGAGAGCCCCAATAAATAACACAGAGTAAATTACATGAGCGCGCCCCAACTACCATGTGCACTGGGTTATGCTGGTCTTCCTCTGAAAAGCAACTTCATTCTGAGACGAAGAATCACCTTCTGTCTTTGGGCTGCTCACCTTCCTCCGCCCCCCATGTTCCACTGGAGCAGTCCAAGCAACTCCCTCACTTCCTACAGCTAGTTCTATACGAACTACGGAGAAAATCCACGGACCTTGGGAAGAGTTCCTCAAACACTCAACGCATACCGCTTTACTCATCTAGTAGGGGATGATCAGTGTGTACCCTGGGGTAAAACACTAAATAATAATAATGATAATAAAAAAGTGTAGTAAAACAATAATCTCTTGGTGTCCCTTAAGTATGAAAATGCTCAAAGTACAGTGATTGTCTTTTCCCCAAATACTAGATGCAGAAATACAAATAATAAGCCTTTTGGTACAGGCAGAAGGGAAGCAGTTCTCTCATGTAAAATGACTAAGGGGAGAAACATTCTGTATTCCCTACCAGGCGTGGGAGGTGGGGATAAGGCTTGAGCCTTGAAATGTGACAGGTTGCATCTGTAGACTGGGGTAAATTTGGACTTACCAGGCCTGCCTGTTTCTCTGTAAAGGTTATGAATAGTAATTTCCATCTGTCTCTAAGACATATCTGAAAAGGTCTAATATAAAGAAGGATACCACTGAATCTTCTCGAAATATCAAGAATAGAATGAATATAGGACTGAGCGAGATAGACACGTGTTTTTCTTTGTCCGACAGTCAACCTTTGCTGAAAACCACCAGGGAATATCACTTGCATGATGGAAGCACTGTGGTAACATTAATGTCTACTTATATTTAAGAACGCAGGAGTAATATTTCAATTGCACTTTTGTATTACTGGTCAACTGCCGTGACTTCCTTTCTGCCCGAAATGAAAGTGAAAAAACAGAGAAAAAAACAAAGTTAGGGAAGAACAACAGAAGACAAGAGCTCGATGAAAGACGCGTGAGATGACCTCAAAGGTCCGTCCTGTCCTTCTGTCTAAAGGACAGGCAGGTCCTATCACACCATTAATGGTTCCTTCCCCATTTTATATACTGGAATCACTCCTTCGTTTAACTTTGAGATTATGTCCAACCCCTTCTCTTCTTTCACTCCCAGGACAGATAAAAATTTTCTCTAGGATAGAATGAGATTTGTGTCTCCTCAGAGTTACTGCCTGATAGTAGGTTACAGGAAGAGGTTGATTAAAAACAAAATAAAAACTAAAATCTTAGAAGGGTAAAGAACTCAACTTCAACATGCCTTTAAAAACAAAACAAAACAATGCAAAGCAAATGAACCTGCGGGGCCCAAGGCCTCCCACATCTCCCTGGCAGTCTCTGGGCCTCCGCAGGGCAGAGCACACCGGGAGGGGCCACACCTACAGCAGCCATGGAGCTGGGGAGGCGGGGCAGGAGTCCTGTCATTGACTACTTGGTGAGCCATGCCCCAAATAACACCCCAACATTGCACGTTATTATCTGTACTGATGGAAGTTTTATTTAAAACGTAGTAAAACTCTTTAAGAAATGGGGTAAAAGACTTTACCTCCCCACTCCCCAAGCCCCGAGCCAAAGGAAGTGGCTTTAGCTGTGTTTACTTTTTTTCCTTTTAATATAAACAACTTGGGGAAGGTAGATAAGTGCCATGGGAGGGAGGGAGGACCAGATGGAATAGTGAAATGTAAGCATATATGACTTTAATTTGGAAGGGAGCCCCTTTGTCATAATAAAAAAAATTAATAAATTGAGGGAGGGAAAACAAATAAAACAACAACAATAAACCCAACTCCCACTTCCAATGCTCTCTAGACTGTCCAAAATGCCTTTCCCTTGGTTTCCATCAGTACCTGGGTGGGAAGAATGGGCGTTTTGGTGCAAAGAACGGAGGGCCCCTAGCAAAAGGTGGCCTGGGTCTCTTTAAACTGTGGAACGGGTCTCTGGTGAGAAAAGGTTCCCTAGGCCGAAAGTCTGGCCGGGGACTCCGTAAAATCATACCACTCCGGCTGATGGTGTCTCTGTGTGAGGGACCCATGGGCGGGCCACTGCTGCTGTTGCTGCCCCCCGCCCCTCCTCCTCCGTGGGCTGGACCCAGGTGCTCCAGAGAATGGGAGGGGAGGCTCAGGCTCTCGCGGACTCGGCTAAGGCCAGGGCCGTTGAGGTCCCTTTGGGTGGGGCCCCCATGGTCCCTGGGTCCTGGGAGCACCCCAAAATGCTCAGCCAGGGTCCCTTGAAGGAGGGAACTATGGTCCTTGGGAAATACCGCCACGGCCCCTGCCACTCCGTGCTCTGCCAGTGGTGGGGCTGGGAAGGGCACAACCCCAGAGTGGTCAACAGTGGGTGGAGGAGGAGGTGGGGTGGAAAAGGGGACACCGCTCCCTCCGCTGCTGCTGTGTTCCCCA
>NW_006205672.1:2119497-2134571 GCF_000334495.1 Tupaia belangeri chinensis
TAGGGAAAGGAACTCCGCTGTGCTCTCCAGGAGGAGGGGGTGGAGCGGCATGGGCCAGGGCCGCCTCCTTTGTGAAGGGGTTCGAAAGATCCACAGAGGGTAGATGAGTGGGTGCATCTCGAGAGAAGATACCACCATGATCCTTAGGAGGGGCAGGTGGGGCGGATGATGGCCCCACAGGCTCTCTCTGGAAGGGTGTCCCGTGTTCCAAGGGGGACGGGGGAAGATGATGCTCAAATGTTGAGTTGAAACTGTTGGAACGAAAGCTGCCGACACTCTCCTGAAATTGGGGTGCCCGTTCCTTGTATGGTGTGGTTTTAAAGCTAGCGAGGCCTCCGCTGCCCCCACCCCCAAGGGACGCCAACTCAGAGGCACTTGAAGGGCCATTGTCAAAAGAGCTGCCCGTTGTGCTCAGATCAAACCAACCCACCCGTGAAGCCTCACGCCCGTGTCCTCTATTCCCCTTCCCGGGAACTCGGATGGATTCTACGGTCTGTATGGGCTCCCCTGACATCCTCCTATTGGAGGCGTTATGATAGCCCAAGGTTTCTATGGGGGCCCCCTTTTCTTCTGTGCTGTCAGGCAAGTCTAAGCAGGAGGAGGAGACGCGGGTCTCTATGCGGTAGTGCTCTTCTTGCTGCTGCTGGTCAGTGGCTGTCAGGCCGGGCTGCGCGAGGTTTGAGAGACTGACACTATCACTGGCAGTGCCCTTGCTGGGGGCTTGGCCAAAATGCTTATCATCCGACGGCTTGCGTGAGGCGTTTTTAAGCATATTCTTAAACTCAATCGTTGACGTGGTAGAAATGGTGGAGGCCAGGACCTTCTCCACGCCTGATGTGGGTGGGTGGCCCGTGGGAGTGGCAAGGGTATTCTGAGGAGAAAAAAGGGAGCGATGTGGGACCGGGTGAGGAGAGTCTGGGTACTGCTTCTGCTGCAGACTGAGGTGCCCAGTAGTGGACTGAGACAAGCTATTGTGGTTGGAGTCAGGGGCGAAAAATGAATCATTCTTACTCGGTGATGGTGACCGTTCAGACCCAGATTCACTCCCTCTTATGCTGAAGGCACCAAAGAGCCCAGGGGAAGATGAGAGACGGTCACAGTTCTCACTAGAGTCTAGGAGGGCCCTTACAGATGGAGGGAAGGAGGACTTTACCCCAAATTCTTGAGCCCTGTGGCTATAACTGGACAGGATCGGTTGGTACTCAGTGCTATCAGAAAGTTTGCTTGACTTCAGGATAGATTTGGCTGGCTTCTTCTCCAGGTTCATCATGGCAGCAGGTGGAGGTCCTGAATACTCAAAATCGCGGTAATCTTCGTCTTCTTGGAAAGAAGTATCTGGAAAGAACTTTTCCTGTGAAGAGTCCATCAGGGAAGACGGCCTCTCCATTCCATCAGAGGGCTGCTTATAGGGAGACTCGCTGCCCAGGCCAAAGGGTCGATATGCAGATACGGAGTTGGAGAGCTCCCGAGGGTAGCTTTCGTCTCTCCCAGGGGGTGGTGATCGTGTACTGCTGGGTGTTGAAGAACCGGGACTGATGATCTTAGAAAGCAGGGACATGGTGTCTACGCTGCTGGACGTGGGTTTGTCCATCATCTCATCCTGGGTGGGTGTCCCACTCCGTTCATCTCGTACAGGGGTTCCATCGATGTTGTCGATTGAGGTGCTTGTAGGTCCACGCTGGAAGTCTGAGGGATGGCTCTCTGATGGGGCGCTGGACCCCAAACTGCTGAGGATTGGGATGTTTAAATTTAAGCCACTGAAACCAGGATTACCTTTTAAGAAGTTGTGAATCTTCATTTCCAGGCTTGGGGAGGTAGACTCCGACTCCAGCTTAGGCTTAGAGAGCTCTGAAGATTGGCACATGGCAACTTCAGAAGGGGGGGCAGCAGGGCTAGTATTGTGGGTACCTGAAAACCCCAGCGAGTTGGACGGCAGCTTGAAAGTAGTGCTTGGAAGCCCTGGGCTTTGCCCGATTGAGGCCTTGCTGGCTGAAGTGGACGAGACTTCAGAAGTCGATGAGTTAGGAGAATAGCTGAAGCTTTTGGGAATAAAAGACTGGGTATTGGAGGGCAGATTTCTTCCCTTTACGGTAGAGACCGTGGTGTTGGCAGGCGAGGCTGGAGTGCTCTGAGATGCAGCTTCACTGGCTGGAACCGGGTTCCCAGTAACACTCTGAAGTAAAGAAGACAGGCCTGTAGAAACAGAGATTAGAGGGGTTAAAAAGAACAACTCCCTACCATACAATAAAAACAATGGAGGCTAATCGGATATTTTCATTCATGCTGGTGGGAACCAGATAGATTGCTAAAGTATGAGACCAAAGGGAATCCAAACCAAACAAGCAATGGCTACATGTCACAGAAAACACTGACCTGGTTATCAATATAGAGAGAGCAAATCACTGAAATGTTTCCAGTCCAGTCCAGAAACGAGTCCAACATAGCACAATAAAAGGCATCAGGAAGGGGGAGATTTTAATGTCAGAATCATTCATAGTTAAATAAGGCAAAGCAGAAAAAGAAAGGAGGCAGAATTATGCCTAAAGCAACCCTTTTAAGCCAGTGTTTCTTAATGTTTGATCTCTGGAAACGTTTTTCCAAATGCAGATATTTTGTCCTTTCCTTTCCAAGCACCACACTCTGTCTAGTAAGTTAATAATGTACGGGTTACTCTCAAGACAGAGACGGCATACAAGAACTTCAGAAATTTATTTGACACTCTTTTCAAGAAGCATCTCTTGCTAGACGAGTGTTAACTTTTGGGAGACAATGCTCTCAACTATGAATTTAGTTGTAAAATGTAGTTAACAATATGTAAACACATACGACAGAGACTTAAAAAGCCAGACCAACAGGTGCACTGACCCTCTTCTAAGAAAACACACAATCCCCGTTTTACAGCTTGGAAAATCAAGGGCCACTGATTAGTTCAGATAGATAATGATGAAATTCAACCTTTTTACTCCCTTTCTGTGTGCTCATGGGTATGTATCACAGTGTATTCACTAACAGATGAATCTCAAGAGCACTGAGAAAGAACTCTTTGGGGCAAAGGTCAAAGTTCACTAAAACAAACTATTCCTGTAAAAGTTTTTAGAGAAGTATTCAACAGAAAACAGAAGTCCTATAAATTCAATCATATTTTGGAAAATGTTTCCAGTTCATCATCACAAATGAAAAATTGTTTTAAATGGTTTTTGCTATAGGGTTTGTGTGCTTAAAGGAGAGACAGAGATAGAGGAAAAGTGAGAAATCATCCCCCCAGGGTGGGTATGGGGATAGCCCCACCACAATTCCTTCTTCATTCTCCTCCTGGAATTTTGGACACACATACGCTCATAGCAAGTTTCAAGCCGCTGGATCGAGGACTCAAACCGCGGTTGGCCATGGAGTCTAGGACCTTAGCCACTATACCACCTGTTGGTTTCCACAAATGAAAACTTTTAATATATACTTCACCCAAATTTATAGCTTCCAGTCACTGAAAACACTAAAACTATTCTTTAGTAAGAATATGACAAAATAGTTCACATGATAATGCAATTAATGTTTCTTCAAAAATTTTAAACTGTATTTGCCAAAAGATTTAAGGTCTGAGGAATTTCAAGGTCTCTCTATTCTTATGACATTTTAGACTTCAACTACTAAACCATGTGGCAGAGCCAGCAGGTGGTGTGGTGGTGAAGACACTGGATTCTCACATGGTCAACTGCAGTTCGAGTCCTGGACCTGGTAGCTTATTTTCTCACTCCCCCCACCTCCCTTTTCTCTCTCTTTGGTCAAATTTAAAAATTATAATAATAAATACAATTAAATAATTCTTTTTTTTTTGAGAAGTTTTCGCTATAGGGCGCATGCGTTCGCCAGACAGAGAAGACATAGAGACAGAAAGCAAGAAATCACCTCCCAGGGGGTATGGTCACACCGCAATCCCTTCTCCTCCATTCTCCTCTTGGGATCTTGGGCACGCATGCACACGTGCCCCGCGTGAGTTTTAAGCTGGGTCTGGGATGCAAACCGTGGTCGACTACATGGGAGTCCAGTGACATAGCCATTACACTAACTGCTGGTTCCCAATAATTCTTTTTTAAACCTTTGTTTGTATTTATTATTTATTAATTTATTTTAATTTGACCAGAGAGGGACAGAGTAAGAGCGAGAGAGAGGGAAAGTGAGAAATCAAGCTGCCAGGTCTGGGACTCAAACGTGCTCAGCCATGTGGGAATCCAGCACCCTTAACCACCACACCACCTGCTGGCCCCAAATAATTCTTTAAAGAATACATTTTTCATTCCAAATAGGCCACTGGCTTTATGATTTTTCTTAAAATTGTGCCAGAGGACACGTGCTCACTAGCAAAAGACAGGGTGTGAGGGAGTAGAGAAAGAAAGCACATCCTCCCCTTGGAAAATGGTCACACTGCAATCCCTTCTCCTCCACTTCTTCCTTTCAGGATTCTGGGCATGTGTACACATGTGCCTAGCATATTTTTCAAGCTGTCAGGTCCAGGTCTTGAACTGTGTAGTTAATCATCTGAGATCCGGTTCCTCCAACTACCAGGGCCTGGGCTGGTTCCCCTAAAATCTTATCCCTCCTAATAGTTTAATTCTTGGTAGTCACTGTAATCGTCAAACCCAGAAATTTTCAAGGTAAGAATGTGATATAGGATAATATCAGGAGTTTTAAAAGATATTTCAGCATGTCTTTTAGGTATTGCAGGATAAACTCTTTAACAGACCATCTCATTAATAAGACACATACTGCTAGGGGTCAGCTGTAGTGGTGCAGACTGCTGCCTGGTACTGGAACCACACGGGAGGCCCAGGTTTGGATCCCAGGTTGACCTGAACATTTTGAGCATGCCTGCTCACACCTGATCCTAACTGGCTGGGAGACCAGGGAAGATCACAGCGTGGCAAGACCCTGTCAAGGGTACCCTACCCCTTCTTTCTCCAGAAATAAACTTAATGGGACCAGCGGTTAGCATAATGGCTGTCGCTGAACTCCCATGTAGTCAACCATGGTTTGAGTCCTGGATCCAGTGGCTTAAACTCACGCCAGGCGCATGTGCGTGTGTGTCCAAGATCCCGAGAGGAAAAAGGAGAAGGGTCAGTGGTGTGGCCATCCCCCCTGGGGGGTGATTTCTCGCTTTCTGCCTCTCTGTCTCTGTCTTTCTGGTGACCGCATGCGCCCTATAGCAAAAAACCAAACCAAAACAAAACAAAAAAGATCTCCAAAAAGAAATAAACTTAAAAAAGAGAGAGATTACTTAGATTTCTGGTCAGAGGTAAAATTGTCTCTTGCCACTAAATATTAATTTTTTTCAACCTGTGTATGCTTTGTGCTTTAGACAGGATCTCACTATATTTGGACCTCCCTGCCTCAGCCTCCCAAGTAGCTGAGGGTGCAGGCATGCACTGCCACACCCAGTTTTTTTAGGGAACTGAACCTAGGCCTCTCATGCAGCCTCAGCCTGCCACACAGTGGTGTCCAGCACATGCTACCACGCTGGAACACTTTTCTTCAAACCTAACAAGCCATACTTATGTTCATTTGCTCAGGAAATCTTTATTTTGTGTTGAAAACCCGTCAATAAGACTGAATAACAGTCAGAATAAAGTTCGTTTTTTTTTTTTTTAAGAGAGTTTTTCCTATAGGGTGCATGCTCTCACCAGAGAAAGAGAGAGAGGCAGAGAGACAGAAAGAGAGAAATCACCCCTTAGGAGAGATGGCTATGCCGCAATATCCCTTCTTTTCCATTCTCCTCTCAAAATCTGGGACATGCACACATATGCACCTGGTGTGAGTTTGAAGCTGCTGGGTCTGGGACTTGAACCACAGTCAACCATGTGGGAGACAGCGACGTAACCATTATGCCATCTGCTGGTCCCTCAGAATAATTTTTTTTTTTTTTTTTTTAAAGAGAGTTTGTTTGCTAAAGGGCAGTGTGTGCTCCCTGGAAAGACAGACAGAGACAGAGACAGAAAGTGAGAAACCACCCCGCCAGGGGAATGGCCACACTGCAATCCCTTCACCTCCATTCTCCTCTTGGGATCTTGGGCACGCACACACATGCTCCTGGCCTGAGTTTTAAATCACTGGGTGTGGGACTCCAAATGCGGTTGACTACATGGGAGTCCAGCAACATAACCATTACTCCATCTGCTAGTCCCAGTTAACAGTCCTTTTAAGAGTTGAGGAGAATTCTACTTTTCATGAGGATATTAAAGGTGATGAATTACTCTGTTGTTCCACAAAAGTTGTTTTCTGTGGTTTGTAGTTCTTTGTCAAAACGCACCTCAGGGAACCAGCAGTTAGCGTAATGGATATGTCGCTGGACTCCCATGTAGTTGACCACGGTTCGCGTCTAGGACCCGGTGGCTTAGAAATCACACCGGGCGCGTGTGCGTGCGTGCCCAAGATCCCGAGAGGAGAATGGAGGAGAAAGGATTGTGGCGTGACCATCACCCCGGGGGGTGATTTCTCGCTTTCTGTCTCTATGTCTCTGTCTGTCTGGTGAGCGCACGCGCCCTATAGCAAGAAACCTCTCAAAACAAAACAAAACACATCTCATTCTGCTCAAATTCTGCCTGATGAGAAAATATACAAAATATTGTTGCAGCAATGTGACAAAATGCTGCTCTTTAAGATGTAGCACTGTATCTATACAAGCCAAAATACAAGCTGAATATTTTTACTGTACCTATATTATTGTGATAGAAGAGTTTCTCAGTTTCAGCCCTGTCAACATTTGGGAATGAGGATTTTTTTTTTTTTTTTTTTTTGGAGAGGTTTTTTGGCTATAGGGCAAGTGCGCTCGCCAGACAGAGAGAGACAGAAAGTGAGAAATCACCCCCCAGGGGAGGTGCCATGCCACAATCCCTTCTCCCCCATTCTCCTCTCCTCTTCGCGCCCGACCTCAGTTTAAGCCACCGAGTCTGGGACTTGAACTGCGGTCGACTACGTGGGAGTCCAGTGACATAGCCATTACGCTAACTGCTGGTCCCAAGGGATGAGGAAGTTTTTGATGGTGGGAGCTGTCCCAAGTACTGTAGGATGTTTGCTGGCAGCACCCTGGCCTTTACCCACTAGATGGAGTAACAGCCTCATCTGCACACCAGAACCAAATCCGTGACAAATAAAATATATGCAATCAATGACAAATGTCCCCTGGAGACCCCTTGTTCAGACTTTGGTGCTGTGAAGCACTACAATGAAAATACTTCTCTGGTATTTGTGATTAATTGCATAGTTATGCCAAAGTGCTTAGAAAGGGCTGTGCTGGTATCTGAAGGTCAAGAGAGTAAAGAGTTAATAAATAAACTTTAGAAACTGAGTTTCAGGCACAGAACTTAACAAGCAAAGTTGAACAGAGAGATTCAAATGAGGTAAGGAGTATAATTATATGTAGGTGAGCAAAAAAGATGTATTACATGTACAGAGACCTCTATAAACATCAGGACAAAAAAGATACAGGCCGAGTGTCCCTTATCTGACTGGAGACTGAAGTGTTTTGGATATCTTTTTTTTTTTTTTAGTATCTGCATACACATAAGGCATCTTGGGATGGGACTTAAATCTAAACATGAAATAAAACTATGTACACGTTATATATATAGCTGGAAGGTCATTTCTTTTTCTTTCTTTTTTCCCCCAGTTTTTGCTATAGGGTGCATGTGCTTGCCAGAGAGAGAGAGTGAGAAATCACCCAGGGGGGATGGCTGTGCTGCAATCCCTGCTCCTTTAGGGATTTTGAGCACACAAACGTGTCCACGTGTGATTTGCAAGCTGTTGGGTCTGGGACACACACTGGAGAGTTGGCCAAGTGGGACCCAGAGCCTTAACCTCCATGCCACCTGCTAGCCCATCACATGTGGTCAGGTGAGGAATTTTCCAATCATGGTGTCAAGATGGTGTTCAAAAATTTTGAGTTTTGGAGTATTTTGGATTTTAGATGTTTAGATTAAGGATGTTCACCTGTATTCAGGCCCCATCAGATCTTTTGATGACAGACTAACCTTCCTTACAGTTTTTGGCTTTGGATAACATTAAGATACACATAATTCAACAGTATGAACTATACTAAAAGCTGGTGTTAATGTTTTCCTAGGGGTTATCATGGTGTAGGTGACAGAATATTGGACTCTAGTCAAGAGATCTGGCTTTCAGTCCATTACCGAATAGATATATGAACTTTAGCAGGTCGCACGATCTCACTGATCCTTAGTTTCTTTACCTGAGAAGGAAGGGATCAGACTAGATAATATTTTATTTTTTTACACAGAGATTTTTGCCTTAGGGTGTGTGTGCTTGCCAGAGAGACAGAGAAAGACAGAAAGCAAGAAATCACCCCCTGGGAAGGGATGACCAGACTGCAATCCCCTCTCCTCCACTCTCCTCTTGGGATTTTGGTCACGCACATGTACGTGCCATGTGCCCTGCCTAAATTTCAAGCTGCTGGGTCCAGGACTTGAACTGCAGTTGATTATGTGCGAGTCAGCACCTTAACCACTATGCCACCTGCTGGTTCCAGACTAGGTAATATTAAAAACCTCTTTCAGCTTTTTTTTTTTTTTAATAACTGTTCCACTTTATTTATTTATTTTAATTTGACCAGAGACGGGGACAGAATAAGAGAGAAAGAGATGAAAAGTGAGAAAGGAAGTCGCCAGATCTGAGACTTGAATTGTGATTGGCCATGTGGGAGTATAGAACCCTTAACCACCATGCCACCTTTTGGCCCCTCTCTTTCAGTTTTGATATTTTATTTGTTTTTTAAAAGAATTATTTTTAAAATCTTTTAATTAATCTATTTATTTAAATTTGACCAGAGAGGGATAGAGTGAGAGAGAGGGGCAAAATTGCGTAGGCAAGTCACCAGGTCTGGGATTCAAAATGTGGTTGGCCAAGTGGGAGTCCAGCGCCCTTAACCACCATGCCACCTGCCGGCCCCAAGTTTTGATATTTTATAATTCAACTAATGCTAGTTTGTAGATGGTAAATGTAAAAAAAAAAAAAAAAAAAGAATTAACTGTATTATACATTTCATGGTTTTAGTCTTCAGAAATCGAATTCAGGATTAAGCCGGAGATAAATATTCACAATTCAAGTCCCTTTGGCACATGTCAGTTTACCTTGCAGTGCAGGGGCTGACTGTGTCTGGGTTTTGGAAAGAGCAGACAGAATGCTCTCGGGGGTAATCTCCACCTTCGAGAGGATATTTGCCAGAGGGTTATGAGAAGTTGTCGTGGCAGGTGCAGGTGTTTTCAAGCCACTGCTGAGGTTGCTGGGACTGGTAGGAGTTCCTGGAGAAGGTCTTGATGCAGGACTGACCCCTGGTGGCAGAAAGATGAACTCAAGAAAATGCAATTCAAAATGACCTTTCAATTCATGTTACTTTCCACTCACCGCAATGAACTTAACATATGTAACACATTCTTCTGTGACCCATCTACGCACTGTCCATGGTCACAGCAGGTACAGAGGAAAAACTCTGAAAATTAAATTAGTATTTCTTCCTTTTACTTGGAACACCCCTAAAACAAAGTATTGTCACCAGTTTTACTAGCCCTAGGAGAGAGACCAGGCAGCCTTTCGTTCTTTTTCCTTTTCTTTTTTTTTGGGTTTTTGCCAAAGGCCATATGCACTTGCCAGAGAGGCAAGAGAGGGAAAGTGAGAAACCACCCCCCCCTTACCTCCAAGTGGGGGACGGCCTCACTACAATTCCTTCTCTTCCATTCTCCGCCTGGGGTTTTAGACACGTGCACACACACACCTGGTGTAATTTTCAAGCCAGTGTGTCCAGGGCTTGAACCATGGTCAGTTATGTGGGAGTCCAGAACCCTAACCATCATACCACCCGGTGGCCCCTTCTTTTTTTTAATTGCAAGAAGGAGTGCACATTCACCGGAGAGAGACAGAGAGACAGAGCGGGAGAAGGCACCCCCACATGGGGCATGTTGCAGTACTTTTGCCTCCATTTCTCCACCCTGTCGGGCATGTTTTTTAAGCCAATGGGGCTGGGATTCACACCACGGTCAGCCATGTGGGATCTGGCTTGCTTACTTTAATTTTTCCAGAGGGTATGTGTGCTCCATGGAGAGGGGGAAATGAGAAAGCACCCCCCTATCAGGGACTATCATGCCATAATCCCTATTCCTCCTTCGTTGCCTCCTTTTACTCTTTTTTTTTTTTTTTTTTTTTTTGAGAGGTTTTCCCTATAGGGCGCGTGCGCTCGCCAGACAGACAGAGAGACATAGAGACAGAAAGCGAGAAATCACCCCCCAGAGGGGATGGTCACACCACAATCCCTTCTCCTCCATTCTCCTCTCAGGATCTTGGGCACATACGCACACGCGCCCGGCGTGAGTTTTTTAAGCCACCGGGTCCGGGACGCGAACTGTGGTCGACTACGTGGGAGTCCAGCGACATAGCCATTACGCTAACTGCTGGTTCCCCTTTCCCTCCTTTTGAGCATACACACACATGTGCTCAGTGTGTTCTTCGAGCCACCGGTTCTGGAACTTAAACCATACAGTCAGTCATGTGGGACTCAGTGACCTTAACCACCGAGCCACCAGCTGGCCTCACCTATCTTTCTCTTCCAAACAGCATTTACACCTGACAGCCCTATGAGGTGTCTTACTAAACACTATTGGCTGGTTGATGAACAGAGCCACTGCAACCACCTAATTCTATGTGACTGGTAAATTATTTGCTTTTGAAATGGCCTTTAAGATGAGTTCTATAACTTCATTTGAGATTTTTATATGTTAAAACACTGAGTTGATTTTCAAAATATAAAAAAAGGTATATAGAAATGAAAGAAAAAAAATACTGGATTTCCTAAAAAAAGAACCAGAAATTGAACAGTATTTCACAAAAAACACAAATGGTAAATGAATGAAAAAAGAGTTAACCATATCTTTAATCAAAGGAATATAAATTAACATAGATGAAACAAAGCAAAACGACGGAAAATGTGAGAAACAACAGGGTCTTTCTTTATCTAGATACCATAAAATTGCATATTTTGGGATATAAATTTAGTTATAACTTTTGAGAAGACTTTAAAACTTATGTGCTCTTTTTTTGAGCCTTTATCTTTTAGAAATATATTTAAATATTTATGATTAACTGAAATGAATGGAATTTACTTTAAAATAATCCAGCGCGAGGATGATATAGATGGAACAGGATTTGCAGCTGAAGGATGGGTGGGGAATGCTCTACATAGGTTCATTAAAATTGCTTTAAATTACAATTTTCTATTCAAAAAAGTTATTTTAAATGAAAAAGTTATCAATCCTTTTAGAAAGGGTTGTTCATTTTAGCATCAAACTGTTTATTACAGTATTCTTTAATTATTATTTACATTTAATCATACATTTTACAGCATACGTGGGTTCTCAAAGCATAAATGCACTGTGTCAAGTTAAGTCAAAGATATTACCATACACAATAATGTTCCAATCTTGTCTCTTAAATTCTTAACATATTCTTTATAACAATGTAAAGCTGGAAATATAATGAACATCTATTATGTGAAATATTTAATGGTTTATAAAAACATTCATGATATGTAGTTAATGAATTTTAAAACTATTAACAGAAAACCAGACTGATGGCTCAATGACAAGAAGATGAAAATCAGCTTTTAATCATCTTCACTGGGCTTACTTACCAGTATTTTTCATGACTGATGTCAGACTACTAAGAATGGAACTGATCTTTGCCAGATCCACATTAGCCAGGTTTGGCAGAGCCAACGCTGGGGAAGGAGACAGAAGAGAAGTGTTCACAGGCTTTGGAAGAGGTGGGGTTGCTGTCACGGTCACAGGCACCGAGGCACACGAAGGGGCCTTGGAGATACTTTCTGTTGGCTTGGTGGGCGCAGAAGTGGATATAGCTACCTTCTCCACAGGCTTTTCCTTCCTGTCTTCCACTGTTTCGACAAAGAAAAGAGATGATATTACACTCTACTACTTAACCATACCTTGCTTCCAATATGAAACATGTTCTAGGATTTCTTGAGTTGGTATAAAAAGCACTACACTTTTTAAAAATAATAATAGAGAATGCATGTAAATGTGTACATGGAAGAGAAAGAAGAAAGAGAAAGAGGAAGAGAAAGAGAGGCACCCTTAAAAGGGTCTTGTCATGCCATGATTTCCTTTCCTCAGTCCTCCGGCTCCTTAGGATCCCAGATGCCTGCACGCACACCGAGTTTTCAGGATCTAAGCCTGTGGTTGGCCACATGACTTTCACCCTTGCAGGGCCCTTGCTACTGCTGTGCCACAGGGGCTGGACCAGCACTATACTTCAGAGAAAAGTACTCACTTCATTTTTTTGTTTTTGTTTTGTTTAATCTACATGCACACAGGCCTGGTGTTTTTTTTCAAGTTGCCAAGTCTGTGACTCAAACTGAGTTGCTGTCCATGTGGGATCCAGCTGCCATCACCGCCATGTCACAGCTGGCCCGTGATTTCGTGTGTGTGTGTGTTTTAAAGTTATATTCTTTGAGGTCAGCAGGTAGGGTGGTGTTTAAGGAACTGGACTCCCACATGACCAACCAGTTTGAGTCCCGGACCCAGGGGCTTGCTTTTTCACTATCTCTCTCTCTCTCGCTCTGTCTTGCTCTGGTCAAATTGAATAATAATAATAAATGAAATTAAATAAATAATTTTTTAAAAAGTCATACTCTTTATTATCTGTGCTCATTCCCACCTTTAATACTTGCTTAAAAGATATTTTCTGGATTCATTTTGTATCTTTTTTTTTTTTTTTTTTTTGAGGGGGGCAGAGCAGACATGCACTTTCAGAAGACAGAAAGAGAATGTGAGAAATCACTCTCAGACGGGGACCAGCAGTTAGCGTGATGGCTATGTCACTGGCCTCCCATGTAGTTGACCGCTGTTCGAGTCCCGGACCTCTGGCTTAAACTCATGCCGGGCACACATGTGTGTGCCCAAGATCCCAAGGGGAGAATGGAGGGGAAGGGATTGTGGCATGGCCTCCCCCCTGGGAGGTGATTTCTCGCTTTCTGTCTCTCTGTCTCTGTCTTTCTGGTGAGCGCATGCACCATATAGCTAAATACCTCTCCCCCCCCAAAAAATAGAAATCACTCCCAGAGGGAGTGATACTGCAATCCCTTCTCCTGCAGACTCCTCTCAGGATTTTGGGTGTGGACACACATGTGCCTGCTGTGTCCTTCCTGCTCGTTGGGTCTGGAACTTGAACCACAGAGTCCACTGTGTGGGATCCAGTGTCTTAATCATACCTGCTCACCCTCATTTTGTATTTTACTTCTTGATTCAATTTATATCTTCTTAGTACTTGTATATTAAATTTTTAAAAGGATTATTTGGGGCCAGCAGGTGGCATAGTGGTTAAGGTGCTGGAATCCCACATGGCCGACCACAGTTGGGAGTCCCAGACCCGGCAGCTTAAAACTCACACTACGCCCATGTGCAAACATGCCCAAAATCACAAGAGGAGAATAGAGAGGGACTGAGGCATGGCTATCCTCACTGGGGGAGTGATTTCTCACTTTCTGTCTCTCTAGCAAGCACATGCACCTTATAGCAAAAATCTCTCTCTCAAAAAAATTAATTTATTATTTTTTATTTGCTATAGGGCACATGTGTTCACCACAGAGAGACAGAAAAAGGGGGTAGGGGTGAGAATGCAAGTCACTAGTTCCAGGACTCAAAGTATGGTTGGCCATGTGGCAATCCAGCACCTTAACCACCACACCACCTGCTGGCCCCTGTATATAAAATTTGGACATTTCTGGGAACAGGTTATTATATGGTCCACATCTGTGTTCTGTCTTTTAGGAGTAATCCGTCATAAATTGCAATCCTCCTGCCTCAGTCTCCTTGGTAGCTGGAACTAGATACATGTCACTGCACCTGGCTTGTCCTTTCTTCTTTTCCTTCAACCTCTAAACTTTCTTTCTTTCTTTTTGAGAGGTTTTCGCTATAGGGCGCGTGTGCTCGCCAGCCAGACAGAGAGAGACAGAGAGACAGAAAGCAAGAAATCACCCCCCAGGGGAGATGGTCACGCCGCATCCCTTCTCCTCCATTCTCCTCTCGGGATCTTGGGCATGCACGCACATGCACCCAGCGTGAGTTCTAAGCCACCGGGTCCAGGACACGAACCGCGGTCAACTACGTGGGAGTCCAGCAACATAGCCATTACACTAACTGCTGGTTCCCAACCTCTAAACTTTCTTAGAGATGGAAACTCTACATTATCTTATTTTCTTTGGTTTCTCGAAACTGCCGTATAGGTGGTGCAAATAAGTCCTAACTACTTTGAAACTGTAATGTTTTAACTTTTTTTTTAAAGAGAGATTTTTGCTATAGGGTGTGTGTGCTCACCAGACAGAGAGAGAGACAGAGAGACAGAGAGAAAGTGAGAAATCACCATGCTCTAATCCCTTTTCTTCCATTCTCCTATAGGAATTTTGGGCATGTGTGACATGTGCCCAGAGAAAGTGTGAAGCCACCGGGTCTGGGACTCAAACTGTGGTCAACCATGTAGGAGTTCTGCGACATAACCATTATGCCATCTGCTGGTCCCTGTAATGTTTAACTTTTGATCACTGTGCAATATATTCCTTTTAATGACTTAATGTCTATATAGATAGTGAATTAAATTTGACACAAGTCAAACTGCCTAACAGGAATAATTATAAAAGCTGGGCTATCAGATAAACAATTCACTGATTCAGGTCAGTCCCCTCTTCCATTCTCCTCTCGGGATCTTGGGCATGCACGCACACGTGCCCAGTGTGAGTTTTAAGCCACAGGGTCTGGGATGCGAACCATGGTCGACTACGTGGGAGTCCAGCGACATAGCCATTACGCTAACTGCTGGTCCCTCAGGTTAGTTCTCAAGTGTGGTTAACAAACTGTAACTTTAGCTTTCTTTTTAAAAAATAATTATTTTATTTAACTTTATTTTAATTTGACCAGAGAGGGACAGAGTGAGAGAGAGAGAGAGAGAAAGTGAGAAAGCAAGCCGCCAGGTCTGGGACTCAACTGTGGTCGGCCATGTAGGAGTCCTGC
>NW_006205672.1:2134675-2137928 GCF_000334495.1 Tupaia belangeri chinensis
GAGAGAGAGAGAGAGAGAGAGAGAGAGGGAGAGAGAGAGGGAGGGAGGGAGAGGGAGAGAGGGAGAGAAATGGAGAGAGGGAGAGAGGGAGAGAGAGAAAGAAAGGAAAACAAGCTGGCAGGTCTGGGCTAGAGAGCAAGAGAAAGTGAGAAAGCAAGCTGCCAGGTATGAGACTCGAACCACAGTCGACCATGTGGGAGTCCAGTGCCCCTAACCACTACGCCACCTGCCGGCCGTACTTTAGAATTCTTGATAGTCAAGGGTGATGGCCAAAGAGCAGTGCTGTCCAATATAAATATAATTCACCCATGCCAGCCCTGTGGTCTACTGGTTAAGGGAACTGGACCCCACATGGCTGATCATGTGATTCATGTCCTGGACCAGGAGGCCTGAGAAATGTGGGGCCTGTGTGAGTGCATGCCCTGAATCCTGACAAGAGAGAATAATGGAGAATGGACTGCAGTGTGACCAGGCCCACTGGAGGTGCTTCTCTCTCTCTCTCTCTCTCTCTCTCTCCCCTAAGCTCAAATGCCCTCTGTCATATTAAAGAAAGAAAAAAAAATAGGAGGGGATGGCTATGGGACGCCCAGTGGGACTGGCCTCCACCTCTGCTTCCAGGTGTTTGCCGCCGGATCTCCCGTGGGGGAGTTTGCCCCACCGTCCTGTCAGCGGGGCTGTGGCTGTCGCCGCCTTCTCCAATATCAGGCTCCGCCAGGCCTCCCAGCCAACTGAGGTGCTCTCAGTGCCCGGGGTCGGGCAGAACTACCCTCTCTCTGTGGACTGGACAGTGGCCCAGAGAAGATGCGCTCTAAGTACTTCTCCGGGCAGGAAGTCATTATGCAAATAAAGCATTTTCATCAGATTTCCTCCCATTTACCCTGAAGTGTATGTGGAATGATGTGCACTGCCAAGAACTGTGGAATTAGATTCCAGTCTCCAGCTATCATCTTAATTTATGAAAATGAAATCAAGGGGAAAAGTCACCAACGTATCATGCCAGTCTGAAACTTTTCAAAGTTTTCAGATTGTACCAGAGATGCTGAACAGTTAAAGAATAATCCACCGCACGAGAGTTACCTGGAACACGTATCCCTGAGACAATTAGAGAAGTTATTCTTTTTTTTTTTTTAACGAGGTTATTTACGGGGGCAGAGTTTGGCAGAAACAATGGAACAAATTAAACAGGAAACAACTACTGATCCTGAGGAAGACCTGAACAAACTAGATGACAAGGAGCTTGCCAAAAGGAAAAGCAACATGGACGAGCTTTTTGAGAAAAACCAGAAGGATGATCCAGACTTTGTGTATGACACTGAGGTGAGTTCCCACAGGATGAACAGCTGCCGTCCTGTGGCTGGGACACAGACTCGGCCGGTGAGTTCTGATGCCCAGCATTCAGAAACATGCTGGGTTGGCAGAATGTCATGTTTATTTATATGAAGAACATAGATCGATTCTGGACAGTCTGTGAAGAACACCACATGTACATGTTGGGTCAGAACTGGATTGGCCATTTACTTTTCAAACCAGGACATTTAGAGCATTTATTCTGAAGGAACATGAGGAATATAGGAAAAATAGAATATGGGCATCTGCCCTTTAAAGAACTTGTAATCTAATTGGAAGTTTAAAAAAAAGTAAATAAACTAAAAAACTAATCGTATTAGGCAGCAGAAAGATTAGACCCAGATGCTTGCCAAAGACTAAACAAGAGCCGAGGTTAACGTAGGGTAGAGTAGGCAGGGAAGACTTCCTTTTGGTGGAGAGGTAGAACTATGCCTGGTCCTTGAAATGCTGGTATTCAGACAGAAGCTTGAATAGGATTCCAGGTGAGAACAACTGGAAAAGGGGGGAAAGAGGGTGATAAAGAGACAGGTAATAGATATTTTTATTTAAGGAACAATAAGCAAATTATACTGGGTCATCCGGGAAAGGCATGCATTTTTGCACAGAAAAACACATCATGACTTTCCCACCAACCTAATAGTTTAAGAAGAATGGAGGATATATAATTATTACCAGAGAATTATCTGACTGCATTATGTCTTTATGTGTATTTAACTGTTTAATGTACTTAGCTCTGGAATAAAAGGGTGCCCCTGCAAAATGCCATGCAGCTGCATGTTAATGTCATTTGAAGGACAGAAGGAGAATTTGAACCCTCCAGTATTGGGGAATACATACTAAAGACATTCTGAAATCCTGAACCTATCCCATAAATAAGAGCTTTATTTGTAAACTGGGAAATCCACCTATAATAAATGAACAATCGGTACTGGCAGATGAGGCCTGTTTGAAAGGTTTGATCTGTAACGAGAAGATCTTGGTTTAATGAAGTTATCTGTGTATAGACATATTTATTCTTTTTTTTTTTTTGGAGAGGTTTTCGCTATAGGGTGTGTGCACTCACCAGACAGACAGAGAGAGACATAGAGACAGAAAGCGAGAAATCACCCCCCAGGGGGGATGGCCACGCTGCAATCCCTTCTCCTCCATTCTCCTCTCGGGATCTTGGGCACGCATGCACACACGCCCGGCGTGAGTTTTAAGCCACCGGGTCCGGGACGCAAACTGTGGTCGACTACGTGGGAGTCCAGCGACACAGCCATTACGCTAACTGCTGGTTCCCCAGATATATTTATTCTTATTAGAATATTATTTAACAGGAATAAAGCCTATGTTTTCCTTTTCTTTTTCTTTTTTTTTTTTGAGAGGTTTTTGCTATAGGGTGCGTGCGCTCGCCAGACAGACAGAGACAGACAGAGAGATAGAAAGTGAGAAATCACCCCCCAGGGGGGATGGCCACGCTGCAATCCCTTCTCCTCCATTCTCCTCTCGGGATCTTGGGCACGCACACACACGTGCCCGGCATGAGTTTAAGCCACCGGGTCCAGGACGCGAACCGTGGTCGACTACGTGAGAGTCCAGCGACATAGCCATTATGCTAACTGCTGGTCCCAAAGCCTATGTTTTCTATAAGGAAGTTAATATTCATTGAACAAAACTGTAAAAATAAAAAAAAAGAAAAAAGAAAAATATAATGTCACATATGTATGTTTTAATTTTCTAGTAGCCACAGTGAAATAAAGATTTGATAATGTTTTATCTCAATATATGCCAAATATTTCCTTTTCAATAAGTTGTAAGTATGGGGAACCAGCAGTTAGCGTAATGGCTATGTTGCTGGACTCCCACGTAGTTGACCGCGGTTCGCGTCCCAGACCCGGTGGCTTAAAACTCACGCTGGGCGCGT
>NW_006205672.1:2139952-2140416 GCF_000334495.1 Tupaia belangeri chinensis
CACACACACGTGCCCGGCATGAGTTTAAGCCACCGGGTCCAGGACGCGAACCGTGGTCGACTACGTGAGAGTCCAGCGACATAGCCATTATGCTAACTGCTGGTCCCAAAGCCTATGTTTTCTATAAGGAAGTTAATATTCATTGAACAAAACTGTAAAAATAAAAAAAAAGAAAAAAGAAAAATATAATGTCACATATGTATGTTTTAATTTTCTAGTAGCCACAGTGAAATAAAGATTTGATAATGTTTTATCTCAATATATGCCAAATATTTCCTTTTCAATAAGTTGTAAGTATGGGGAACCAGCAGTTAGCGTAATGGCTATGTTGCTGGACTCCCACGTAGTTGACCGCGGTTCGCGTCCCAGACCCGGTGGCTTAAAACTCACGCTGGGCGCGTGTGCGTGCGTGCCCAAGATCCCGAGAGGAGAATGGAGGAGAAGGGACTGCGGCGTGACCATCC
>NW_006205672.1:2140474-2156216 GCF_000334495.1 Tupaia belangeri chinensis
GGCGTGACCATCCCCCCTGGGGGGTGATTTCTCGCTTTCTGTCTCTCTGTCTCTCTCTGTCTGTCTGGCGAGCGTAATGAGGTGTTGTTACTCTCTTTTAGAGGTATAAGTCTTCTGAAATCCAGGGTTTGTTTATTTATATATTTTTAAGAATTCTTTAATTATCATTATTTTTAAAATTTGACCTGAGAGAGGGAAAGTGAGAAAGGAAGATGCCAAGTCCGAGACTCAAACTGTGAGTCCAGCACACACACACAACGCCACCTGCCAGCCCCTCCAGTGTTTACTTTATACTTAAAGCATATCTCGAGCAGCAAGCCATATTTCAAACGCTTTAACAGTCATGCATAGCTAGTGCCTACTATAATTAATGGTGAAGACCCTGAGCAATCTTTTTTCTTTTTTTCTTTTTCAAAAAAAGAGAGATTTCTGCTACAGGGCATGTGAGCTTGCCAGAGAGACAGAAAGCGAGAAACAACCCCCCAAAGGGGATGGTCATGCCGTAATTCCTTCTCCATTCTCTCAGGATTTTGGGCATACATGCACACGCCCCGGTCCTGAGTGTCAAGCCTCTGAGTCTGGGACTTGAACCATAGTCAGCCATGTGGGATTCTAGTGCCTTAACCACTTAAACTACCTGCTGGTCCCTGATTTTTTTCTAATGGATTTCCCCATTTCTTTTTCACTTAATTAATTAATTTGCTTGCTATTATGTATGCTCACCAGAGAGACACACAAAGAAAGTGATGAGGGAAAGTTAGAAATCACCTTTAGGGGGATGGCCACACTGCAATCTCTTCTCCATCTCCTCTTGGGATTTTGGGCACACACATAAGCACACGTGCCTGGCATGTTTTTCAAGGCACCAGATCCAGGACTTGAAATGCAGTCAGCCCGGTTGGATCTAGCCACCTTGACCTCTTTGTCACTTGCTGATCCAATTTTTTTTTTTTTAATTGCCAGAGGGTATGTGTATTCACCGAAGAGAGAAAAAAGGAAAGGAAAAAAGCATCCCTCAATGGGGCGTGGGACTGCACCCCCTTCTCCATTTCTCTAGCCTATAGGGTTTTGCGCTTCTGGATACCTGTACCCAGCATGTTATCCAAGCTGCCAGGCCTGTATTCAAACCATGTAGTAAGCCACGTGGGGTCGATCTGGCTCACTTAACTGCTGGCCCCAAGCAATGATTCCTAATTCATGTAATACCAAATCCTGAATCACTTCGCTGGAGACAATAATGCTACTTTGGTGTTCTAATATTGTAAGGACTGAGCTCTCTTTATAAACAACTTTATTATTTTTTAAATTATTTTGCTATACGGTGCATGGGCTCACCAGAGAGAGACAAAGGGAAAGTGAGAAAACACCTGCGGAAGAATGGCCATGCCACAATCCCTTCTCCTTTCTCCTCTCAGAGATTTAGGCATGCATACACATGTGCCTGTCATGTTTTTCAGGTTTTCAGATCTGGGACTTGAACTGTGCAATATGCCATGTGGGATCCAGTCACCTTAACCACCTCGCCAGCTGGTCCTATCTTTTAATACCTGCCTGTGATACAGTCAGTGATGGGAAAGCAAAGCAGATAAAGAATAAATTGTCTGTTAATCACATACGGATGTTGCTATGGAGTGAATGTGTCCCCTAAAAGTTCATGGATCCAAATGCTATCACCATTATAATAGTATTAAGAGGTGGGCTTTTGTTTTGTTTTGTTTTTATTGGTTTTACTATAAGGCACATATGCTCACCAGAGAGAGAGACAGGAGTGAGACGGTGAGGAGGGAGATGAGAAAGCACCGACCACGAGGGAAGGCCATGCTGCAACCCTTTCTCTTCTGTTCTCTCGAGATTTTGGGCACACACACATGCCCAGTATATTTCTCAAGCCAATGTACAAGATTCGAACTATGCAGTCAGTCATGTGGGATCCAGCCACCTTATCTCTCATGCCACCAGTTGGCCCAAGAGGTAGGCTTTTGGTAGGTGATTAGGATTAGACGATATCATGAGGAGGTGCCCATAAATAAATTCTGGTGGCTTTAAAGAAGATGAGATCTGAGCTGACAGGAATACATGCTCTGACCCTTTAGACATGTGATGCTGTGCACTGCCTTGGGACTCCACAGAGTTACCACCAGCAAGAACACGTTCATCAAATATGAGTCCTTGACCTTGGCTCTCCAAAACTATAAGCTAAATAAATTATGATTCCTTTTTTTTAAAAATTGAGTTATTATTATTATTTTTAAATTTGCTACAGAGCACATCTGCTCACCAGAGAGAGACAGAGAGAGAAAGTGAGAAAGCAAGCTGCCAGGTCCAGGACATGGTCAGTCATGTTGGAATCCAGTGCTTCAACCACCACACTACCTGCTAGCCCCTTAAACCATAATTCTTTTTGTTAAGAAGTATTTTATTTAACTTTATTTATTTATATATATTTTTCAATTTGATCAGAAAAGAACAGAGTGAGAGAGAAGGAGGGAAAGTGAGAAAGCAAACCACCAGGTCTGGGACTTGAACTGTGATTGGCCATATGGGAGTCCAGTGCCCTTAACCACCACGCCACCTGCTGGCCCCTAAACCATTATTCTTTCTTTTTTTTTTTTTGGAGAGGTTTTTGCTATAGGGCACGTGCGCTCCCCAGAAAGACAGAGAGACAGAAAGCGAGAAATCACCCCCCAGGGGGGATGGCCACACCGCAATCCCTTCTCCTCCATTTTCCTCTCGGGATCTTGGGCACGCATGCATATGTGCCCGGCATGAATTTAAGCCACTGGTTCTGGGACTTGAACTGCAGTCAACTACATGGGAGTTCAGTGACATAGCCATTACGCTAACTGCTGGTCCTGCATTATTCTTAATTAAATTACCTAGTCAGTGGTATTCAGCTATTAGAAAAATGGACTAAAATAGACATACCAATGATTTTTGACCCATCATCTTCCACATCTGAGAGTTCCATGTCTTCCACATCACGATTATCTGTCACAGGTTCAGGTGTGGCAGATTTCTCACTCTCTACAGTTGGTGACTGGGATTCCTCACCTCCCATTCCCTGAAAAGGAGACTCAGAACCAGTGGGGGAGGGAGCATCCATGCTTGGGGAAGGAACTGGTGATTCTTCAGGATCAGGAAGGGTTGACTTCAATTGATCCAACTTCTTCTTTAAATTATTTACTCGATTGGCGAAGGTTTTGTATGCCTAAAAGAGAAAAAGGAGTTTCAATCCTCTGGGGAAAATTCTCGAGTGAGATTTCCTCCTTAGTATTAATTACAACACTGATATGAACAAGAAAACATCAACCATCAAGCAGAGTAGAGTTTTCTCTCTACTTTTGTATTTCCTAAGAGAATATTATCATCCACACAGTGGCCTGGTTAGTAACCTAGATGTTATTTGTAATTCATTTTCTCTCATGCCATCTATTTATCTTATCAGCCAAAATTTATTGAGAGCCCAAATGTGCTGATCATTCTTCTAGGTACTGAAGAGGCAGCGTTTAATAAGACAGACAAAAATCAAATCCCAAAACAAAGGATAGCCCAGGAGGTCAAAGTCCACTGTTTAAAAAAAATAAAAAAGAAAGGAAAAATGGAAGATGCATGCACTTGTCAGAGAGACAAAGAGACAGAGGTAGATGGGAAAAAGCGCCTCCCAGGAGGACATGGTCACATGGCATTCACTTCTCCAACTGTCCACCCAGCTGAGATTTTACAAATGTATGCATATGGGCCCAGCACGTTTTTAAAGCTACTGGAATTTTTTTTTCTTTAATTTATTTATTGTTATTCTTCAATTTGATCAGAAAGAAACAGAGAGAGAGAGAAAGGGAGAATGAGAAAGTCAGTCAGTTCTGCCAGGTCCAAGACTCAAACCTTGGTTGCCATGTAGGAGTCCAGTGCCTTAGCCACCATGCCATCTGCTGGCCCCAAGCCACTGGATTTGAACCACCCAGTTGGCCATGCGAGATCTGGTTGCCTTAACCGCCAGGCCACAAAACTGGTATCCACTAATCTTTTTTAAAAAAGATTTTTGCTATAGGGCATGTGCCAAAGAGGCAGACAGAAAGTGAGAAATCACTCCCCTGGGAAGGACGGCCACATTGCAATCCCTTCTCCTCCATCCTCCCCCTGAGATTTGGGGCAAGCAGCACACGCAGCCTGATTTGAGTTTCGAGCCTCCGGGTCCAGGATTCAAACTGCAGTTGACCATGTGGAAGTCCAATGCCTTAACCACTACAGTACCTGCTGGTCTCCCACCCTACTCTTAACAGCCTGGATCATGGGCACCCACACAACTGGCCTGCTCACAGAGATCCAGAGAGACAAACCAGCCCTTTCCCATGTGGGTCCAGTTGAATTAACACTCTATCACCAACTGGTCCCATGATATTTTTTTAAATTAACTTATTAGGGCCAGGAAAAAAAAAAAAAAAAAGCAAAAATTACCTTTTTTCTTTTAGGAAAGTTTTAGGTATACAAAATTATTACAAAGACAGTGCAGAGAGCTCTCACATTCCCAACACCTGATTTCTGCTAGTATTCATATCTATCAAGTATGGTACACTTGTTACAATGAACTAACATTGATAATTATTGAAATCCATACATTAGTCAGATGCCTTCACTTTTTACCTAACCTAGGACCCCATTTAAGATATCACAGTATAGGGGCTGGCAGGAGGTATGGTGGTTAAAGCACTGGACTCCCACATGGCTGACCACAGTTCAAGTCCCAGACCTGGAGGTTTGATTCCTCACTTTCCCTCTCCCTCTTTCTCTGTCTCTTTTTGGTCAAATTAAACAAACAAAAAAACAAATAATTTTTTTAAAAAAGACACCAGCAGGTGGTGTGGTGGTAAAGGACTCTAAACTCCCACATGGCTGATTGCAGTTCGAGTCCCAGACCTGGCAGCTTGCTTTCTCACTTTCTCTATCTTTCACTCTTGCTCTTACTCTGATCAAATTAAAAATAAATAAATAAGCAAAGTTAAATAATTCTTTTTTTAAAAAAAGATACCACCGTATATTTAGTAGTCACGAATCCACGGGCTTCTCCTGTCTATGACAATTTATTGAACTTCCCTTATATCTGATGACCTTGACAGTTCTGAAGAGACTAGTCAAGTAGTTTGTAGACTTTCAATTGAGATGTCTGATGTTTTTCTCATGGTTAGACAAGAGTTGTGGGCTTTTGGCAGGAGCACCAGAGGTGAAGTAGTGTACTGTTAGTACATCAAACCAAGGGTACTCACAATCAATGAGTTACCACTACTGACATTAATACCGATCACTTGGCTTAAATCCCACCGATTCCCTGACCATCTTATTTGTCAATGCCTTCAAGCTATGTGTCTTTTGTTTGTTTGATTTTTAGAGTCCTAGACAATTAACTTGTGATGTCATTTTAGATTGCAGTAATAGTATTTATTTACTTTTCCTAGAGGGCATGGGCACATACCAGAGAGACACAGAGAGACTAAGGGAGAGGACGAGGAGAAAGCATCCCCCCTGGGGCATGGTCATGCCACCTCATTCCCTCTTGTCCACCTCTCCCTCCATTTTTTGAATTCTGGGTACACATGAACACGTGCCTGGCATGCTCAAGTTGCCATGTGAACTATATAGTCGGCCACGTGGGACTCAGCTGCCATAACCATCAGACCCAAAACATTATTTTTAACCACATGATACACTAAAAATTAGCTTTTGCTTCTGGATATAACTAAGTAGCTTGTGATAGACCGAGGTCCCTATAAACAAACAGAAAAGAAAGATTCAGGTGCATGTGTGTGTGTATCTCTGTGTGTGCACACCTGCACATACCCCTGTCTGAATACTGGAGAATGCTGAAGCAACGAAAACTCAAGTGGCTGGTCCTAACGAAAGTAACTAAAGCTACCTTTTCCCTTAGGGTCCACCAGTTTTCTGGTAGCTGGGCAGGAAGTTGAGAATCCAGGCAGAAGGACAAGGTGGAGAACCACTATTAAAGAAAGAGGGAAAACAGCAGAGCTTTCAACAGCTTTGCTGGCAGAACAGACCAAAATTAGAGATTTAAAAGGTCAAGATTTTGACTGAAAAGAAAGGACAGACCTGGTTCAGCAATATTTCCTTCAAGATATTGGCTGAATTCTGAAACTGTTTAAGAGGGAAGAAACCAAGCAGAAAGCTTCAGTACAGCAGGGCAGAAGTCAACATGTGCTCATGCTGCTGAGACAAGGACTAAGTTCAAATCATTCCATAGAGGGCGCTCTTGTGCTGGATCCAGACTCTCAGTGGGAAAATTTACATCCTAGAAGCTGGCGTGAACCAGAGGTAGACAAAAAATTACTTATTGGAATTTCATATCCAATGTTTAGCATTCAATAAAAAAAAATAAGGCAGTATGCTGAGAGAGAGGTCCCAATTACTAAAAAGAAAAAACAAACACCAGAAATAACTCCTAACAGATGAAACCAAATTTATAATTATCTAACAAAACCCATATAGCTATGTTCACTATGTCACAGAGAAAACAGAGGGCCAGCAGGTGGTGTGGTAGTTAAAGTACTGAATCCCACATAGCCAAAGTTCAAGTCCCAGAACAGGCAGCTTGAAAAACATGTTAGGTGCCGTGTCCATGCATACCCAAAATCCCAAGGGGAGAATGGAGAAGAAGGGATTGTGATATAGTCATTCCCTTTGTTTGCGGAGTGATTTCTCACTTTCCCTCTTTTTCTGTCTCTCTGGTGAGCACATGTGCCCTATTGCAAAAATCTAAAAGCAATAAAAATAAAAATAAACAAATAGAGAAAACCCCCTCCCTGTTCTTTCTTGAATAATTCAGTCCAAAACCCATTAGCTGGAGCAGGGAAAAGACTTGATGGACTAGAGTGAGACAATGAAGTCAAAACAGGGCAAAAATAATGTCTGCATGGGAAGAAGGCATTGCAGGGAATACTGGAGCCTAAGTAGGAGAGGGAAAACTCAGAAAGGTGGGCAGGGACGGCTGATCGTGCTGGGAGATTGGCTGGCTACACGCACTGAGATTTGAGGAAATAAGTAAATATAATGAAAATTAGGGAAGCAAGGTCAGACAAAACAATTGGGGGGAAAGCAGGTGGTGGGGTGGTTAAGGTGCTGGACTTCCACATGGCTGCCCACAGTCTGAGTCCTGGACCTTGTGGCTTGCTTTCTCACTTTTCCTTTCTCTCTGTCTGTCTGTCTCTGGTCAGTGCATATGATTTATGGCAAATTAAAATAGTAATAATAATAAGGTAAATAATCCTTAAAAAAAATTAGAGGGCTACCCTATAGCACAGTGGTTAAGCACTGTGCATTGGGAGTGTTATAAAAACTCTGTTGGGGTGCCCAGTTCTCTCTCTCTCTCATAGAAAAGATAAATAAACTTTTTAAAATGTTTTTAAGAGCTAGAAGGTGGTGTGGTGTTTCAGGTGCTGGACTACCACAGGGCTAATGGTGGATTGAGTCCACCAGAACTGGTAGCTTGAAAATCACACTGGGTGTGTGTGCAGACATGCCCAAAATCCCAAGGGGAGAATGGAGAAGGGAATGTGGGGTGGTCATCCCACTGGAGGGTGACTTCTCACTTTCCTTTTATTTCTCTCTGGTAAACTTACATACACTATGGCAAAACCTAAAACCAAAAACAAACTCACACAAATCATGCCTTAGTCCATATCCCAAAACTGACAGCTAAGTTCAAACACAGCCTACATCAAAGCCTCCGTATCATAGTGATGTGCTATGGTGCTCAATGATCCTTGATGTTATTGTAGTAATTATGAGGGGGTGCTACAAACTACAAACACATAAAACAGAAAACTTAATAAATACTGTGTTTTCTACCTGCTCCACTGACTGACCCCATCCCACTCTTTTCAGGTCTTCCTATTCACTAAGATATAACAATGTTGAAACTAGGACAATTACAGTGACCTCTAAGTGTTCAAGTAAAAGAAAGAATCACATCTCATACTTTAAGTCAAAAGATTAAGTTCAGTGAGGGAGGGATGTCAAAAGCTAAGCCAAGCTGAAAGCTAAGCCTCCTAACCTAAATGGTTAGCCATGGTGTGAAGACAAAGAAAAAGAAATTCTTGAAGGAAATCACAAGTTCCACTCCAATGAACACACAAATGATTAAAGTCAGCCTGACTACTGATATGGAGAAAGTTCTAGACAGAAAATCAAACCAACTACAACATTAGCTTAAGCCAGTGGTCCCCAATACATGGCCATGGACCAGTACTAGTCTGTTAGGAACCAGGCTGCTCAACAAGAGGTAAGCAGCAGGCAAGCCAGCAAAGCTTCATCTGTATTTACAGCCACTCCCCATCATTTAGATTAGTGACTGAGCTCTGCCTCCTGTCAAATCAGTGGTGAGATTAGGCTCTCATAGAAGAATGAGCCCTACTGAGAACTGTGTATGTGAGGGCTCTAGGGTGCCCACTCCTTATGAGAATCTAATGTCTGATGATCTAAAGTGGAGCTGAGGTGGTGATCCTGGCATTGGGAAGCAGCTGCAAATACTGTACTTATAGTAAATTGTACAACGATTTCATTATATATTACAGTGCTATAATAATAATAAACACAAAATGCGGGGCCAGCAGGTGGTGTAGAGGTTAAGGTGCTGGACTCCCATGTGGTTGACTGCAGTTCAACCACAAACCCTTGAAACTCACACCAGGTGCATGTGCATGTATGCCCAAAATCCCAAGAGGAAAATGGAGGAGAAGGGACTGCATCGTGGCCATCCCTCGCTCTCTGTCTCTCCAGTGAACATATGCACCCTATAGTAAAAATATCTCAGAAGAAAAAAATAAAATGCACAATAAATGTAACATGCTTGAGTTATCCCCAAACCATCTCCTCCACCCACTGGTGCACAGAAAAATTGTCCTCCATGAAACAGGTCTTTGGTACCAAAAAGGTTGGGTGGGGACCACCGCCTTAAGCCAAAGGCTAATCTGGAGCAAGGTCCTAACTTTCTTCAGTTCTATGAAGGTTGAGAGAGGTGAGGAAGCTGCAGAAAAAAAGTTTAAAGCTAGCAGAGGCTGGCCCATGAGATTTAAGGAAAAGAGCCATCTCCAAGAAAAAAGTGCATGGTGAAATAGCAAGTGCTAATGCAGAAGATGTAGTGTTATCCAGATCTAGATAAGATAACTAATGAAGGTGGCTACACTAAACAAAAGATTTTCATTGTATTAGGTTGTCAGGGAAGTCACGATGTGTTTTGTATGCAAAAATGTGTCATGACAATCCAATAGAAAAAAACAGTCTTACTTTGGAAGAAGACACCATCTAGGATTTTTTCTTTTGAGAGGTTTTGATCTAGGACTTTTATACTATAGATTCAATGCCTGGCTTCAAAGAACAGGTTGACTCGGGACCAGGAGTTAGCGTAATGGCTATGTCACTGAATTTCCATGTAGCCAACCGCGGTTCAAGTCCTGGACCCGGTGGCTTAAACTCATGCAGGGTGCGTGTGCGTGCGTGCCCAAGATCCCAAGAGGAGAATGGAGAAGGGATTGTGGCATGGTCATTCCCCCTGGGGGGTGATTTCTCGCTTTCTATCTCTCTGTCTTTCCGGCGAGCGCACGCGCCCTATAGCAAAAAGAACCCCCCCCCAAAAAAAAAAAAAAACAGGTTGACTCTCTTGTTAGGGGTTAATGCATTTGGTGACTTTCAAGTGAAGTCAATGCTCATTCCCCATTCTGAAAATCCTATATCCCTTAAAAATGACATTAAATTGGGCTAGGTGGTGTCATGAAGGTTAAGACACTAGATCGTACATGGCTGACTCCATAGTTCAAGTCCGGGACAAACAGCCTGAAACACACATGCCAGGTATATGTGCATGCATGCCTAAAATCCCAAGAGGAGAATCGAGGAAGAGGGACTGAGATGTGGCCATTTCTCCTGGGGGGTGATTTCTCAGTCTCCTTCTCTCTGTCTCTCTGGTGAGTGCATGTGCCCCACAGCAAAAAACTAAAAAGAATTGTGATAAATCTACTTTGCTTGTGCTCTATGAGTGGAACGACAAAGCCTGGATTACAGCATATCTGTTTATAGCTTAGTTTACTAAATATTTTAAGTCCACCGTTAATACCTAATGTTCAAAAAACCTAAAAAACAACAAAAAAAAAGATTCCTTTCAAAATATTAAATGCTCACTGACAGTACATCTGGTCACCCAGAAACTCTGATGGAGATGTACAGGGGATTAATGCTGTTTTCATGCCTGCTAACATAACATCTCTTCTGCAGCCTATGGATCAATACTAATTTCAACTTTCAGGTCTTATCATTTAAGAAACACATTACATGGGGCCAGTAGATGGCATAATGGTTACATCGCTGGACTCCCACATGGCTGACTGTGGTTTGAGTCCTGGATCCAGTGGGTTGAAAATCATGCTGGGTGCGTGTGCTTGTGTGCTCAATTACATTGCCTTTCTTTAGACAACATGCACCTGCATACTTTACAGACTACAATATAGTGTAAACACAACTTTTCATTTTTATTAGTTTTTTTGATGTAGGGTGAATGTGCTACATTGGGATTTTGGGCATGCATGTATACACACCCAGTGTTATCTTCAAGAGTCCAGGTCTGGAATGCAGACAGTGGTTGGCCATATGTGAGTTTAGTACCTTAATCATCAAGCTACCTGCTGGCTCCATAAACATAACTGTAAAAAAATTTTTGCCAGAGGGTGTGTGTGCTTGCTACAGAGCCAGAAAGGGACATTAAGCACAGTCTTGCCAATTTCTTTTCCATCTCGCCATCCTGCTGGAATTTGGGCACACACACATACCACCTCGCGTGTTTTTCGAGCCATCATGGCTGGATATGAAGAAGGCAGTCAGACGTGGCATCTGGCAAGCTTAATCATCAGGCCTTGGAGCCCAATGTTACTTTTTGTTTTAAAAATTTGCCGGGAACCAGCAGTTAGCGTAATGGCTATGTCGCTGGACTCCCACGTAATCGACCGCGGTTCATGTCCCGGACCCGGTGGCTTAAAACTCACGCCAGGCGCGTGTGCGTGCGTGCCCAAGATTCCGAGAGGAGAATGGAGGAGAAGGGATTGCGGCGTGACCATCCCCCCTGGGGGGTGATTTCTCACTTTCTGTCTCTATGTCTCTCTCTGTCTGTCTGGCGAGCGCACGCGCCCTACAGTGAAAATCTCTCCAAAAAAAAAAAAAAAAAAATTGCCAGAGGGCGTGTGCTCCCTGGGTGGGGCAAGAGAAAGGAAGTAAGAAAGCACCCTCCATGGAAGATGGCCATAACTCAAACCCTCTCCTTTACTCTCTTCTTGGTATTTTGGGTATGCACACATACATGCCTGGTATGTTTCTCAAGCCTCTGAGTCTAAGACTTGAGCCATGCAGTAGGGTTTAGCCACCTAACTGCCATGCTACCAGCTGGCCTAATTTAAGACATTTTCATACATAAGGACCCGGTTCATTTACCTCTCACAAACCAGTTTTTGGGAAATTACTGGAGAATGCTCCAGCAAAATAAAACTATGAAATGACATGACATCTGGAAAATAAATCAAAAGAGCAGTACAGAACGATCTAAATATGAGACTTAGAGAACACTTGAAATAGGAGCAAGAGGACGGATAAGTTAAGGTGGGGATGTTCCTGGAAAAATGGGAACTCAGAATATCTGATGTGATGAGTCCAAAAAAGAAAAAAAAAAAAAAAAAAGTGATGAGAAAGCAAACTTTCCAAGAACCTCCCCCCTGCCCCCGAAAAAATTCCTGGTATAACCATGATTACCACAACACCTCACAGTGAACATGTTACATAGTTATAGTGTAAACTTCTTAAAAAATTAATTTTCAACCTTTAGAGAAAGAATTATGATTACAGAATCAAATATAAATATTATCATCATGACTAAATCAAAGTAAACTATAGTTGATTGGAGTCTAGGGCGAGCCAGTGGTGTGGGTGGTTAAGGCCACTAGATTCCACATGGCCAACTGCATCATTCAAGCCCCAGATCTGGTGGGTTAAAAACACACTGGGAACATGTGCCCAAAATCTCCAAAGAAAGAAATGGCATGACCATGCCCCACAGGGGCACTCTCTTGCTTCCTCTCTCTCTGGCAAGCACGAAAGCCCTTTACAAAAAGAAAGGAGTCTAGAGCTAATGGACAAAAAGTAGCACAGCCAGCCCATGACATGGTGGTTAGGTGACTGAATCCCACAGGGCTAACTGTATGGTTTGAGTCCCAAATATGGCAGCTTTATAAACACACCAGGCCTGTATGCCCAAAATCCTGAAAGGAGGGAGAAACAGAAAGAACTGAGACATGACAATCCCCCATGGGTAGGGGGATGCCTTCTCACTTTCCCTCTGTTTTTTCTGGTGCGTGCACACACCCTTTGGCAAATTAAAAACAAAACTAAACCAAACTAAAAAAAAAGTAAACTTAGTACTTCAAGATTTAAGGGTAGCTGACAGAATTAAAAAAGTTAAACAACAATATCGGGAAAAGGGGGAAGGCATGTCCGTATAAACTAAACTCACGTGTGACATAAGAAGTTAACAGCTATTTTTAAAGTAGCGCAAATTTAGAAAGAATGATACCGAGGGCTGTCCACATGGAGCAGTAGTTAAGCATAGTGCATGAGGAGCTGAATCCCATATGGCTGATAAGGTTCTAATTCTGGACCTGGTGACTTATAAAAATATACTGAGTACTTGTGGATGTGTGTCCAAAATTCTGATGGGATGGAGAAATGGAAGAAAAAGGTTTGTGGCATAACATGTCCTGTTGGGGGAGTGCTCTCTCTCTCTCTCTCTCTCCCCCTATTCTCTCCTGCGCACATGTGCGCCCTCTAGCAACAGGAAAAAAAAGTTAGGGACGGAATTACGGAAGCAAACAACAACAACAACAAAAAGCTAAATGAGTTAAGAGACTGTCTAGGAAGCAGGACTGGAGGAACCTACACTACCACATGCTTTTCTACCCATACAGCAATTAAAACTTTTTAAAAAATAATTATTTAATTTAATTTTATTTATTCATTTATTTAAATTTGACCAGAGAGGGACAGAGTGGGCGGGGGAGGGGAGGGGGGTGAGAAAGCAAGCCACCAGGTCCGGGACTTGAACTACGAACGGCCACGTGAGAGTTCAGAGCCCTTAACCACCGTGCTACCTGCCGGCCCTGCAATTAAAACTTAAAAAAAAAAAAAAAAAAGTATAAAACTGCTTCTTTCAGAGACCATTATATAAATGTCCATTTATCACCTCCCTCCCCTTCCAGCAGAGAGAAAAATGGGTCTTTAGTTCAGTCAATTTACATGAAATTTAGCAATAGAATGGCTCCATCTAGTTTCTGGATTAAAAAAAAAGTATATATTTCATAATTCTACATCCTGTTAACAGTAACTTGGCATGGGCCTGCTGAAATGCGAAAACATTAGGCTTTAGTAAAATGTAACGGGTAGGGTATACGTGAGCTTTCACGTCAGAAGGAGCCGGGTGTCAATCTAGGTTTCACCACCTTGCTTAACTATTTTACCTTACAAAAGGTTACTCTCTTTGAAAGTAATTTCTTCATTTAGTAAGAGATAATGCTGGGGACCAGCAGATGGTGTGGTGGTTAAGGCGTTGGACACTCCGACATGGCCGACCAGGGTTGAGTCTGAATCCAGTGGCTTGCTTTCTCACTTCCTCTCTCTCTTACTCTCACCCTCTGTCTCTCTCTGGTCAAATTAAAAAAATAAATGAATGAATAAATAAAAAAAAAATAAATAATTATTTTAAAAAAGAGGTAATGCTTGTCTATATAGTTAGATAGCATGCAAACAGTCTCTGACACACAGTAAGTATTGATGTAATTGTTACTTACATTAGCCACCACTTTCACTTCTTTGTACTGTGCTTCATAGAAAATTCCAGCATTTTCCAGTGCTTCTGTTAGTGAAGGCCCATTCTTTACCTGCTTATCTAATCCATTCACAAATTCCTCCAGTTTGGAGCTTGCCTCTTCAAATTCTTTGGAGAACTCCTTCCCACCAGTTTTATCTAAAATAAGAGGGATATTCATTTCAAGATAAAATGGAAAAAGCAAAAAAATGTAATCTTCTGAAGAAAACCTCTAGATAGGAATCTGTTCCTGCTGCCTTAGTGTGTGATATTCTTAGTTTATGCTTTACCCTAAAGATATTTCTCCACTTCACAAAATTACAAAACAGATGATTAAAATTCTTTATAAAACAGATTCATGTGAACCTGCTGGAGTGAAGCAAGTGTGAAGACACAGTTTTTTTTTTGTCCTTAATTTTTTCTTAAAGAGATTTTTGCTATAGAGTGCTTGCTGAGACACAAAAAGTGATAAATCACCCCCCCCCAGGGGGGTAGACATGCCACAATCTCTTCTCCTCTATTCTCTTGGGATTTGGGACACACGCACACACACACACACACACATGCCCAGTGTAAGTTTTAAGTCGCCAGGTCTGGGACTCAAACTGCGGTTGACTATGTGGGAGTCCAGTGATGTAACCATATGCCATCTGCTGATCCCAAGTCACTGACAGTTAATGTAAAGAAAAGAAAGTTCAAGTAAGAAAAAGTTTGCTAATCACTACTTTTTTTAAAAATATACTTTATTGAACTTTATTTATTTATTTTAATTTGACCAGAGAGGGAGGGAGGGAGGGAGAGGAAGCAAGTCACTGGGCCAGGGACTCAAACCGCAGTCAGCTATGTGAGAGGCCAGCACTCTTAACCACCACACCACCTGCCAGCCCACTACTTTTTTTTATTTTTTTGGGAAAGATTTTTGCTATAGGGTGTGTGCACTAGCCAGAGAGATAGCGATAAACAGAAAGCGAGAAATCACCCCCTGGAGATCCCCTCTCCTCTATTCTCCTCTTTGGACTTTGGGCATTCACGCACACGTGCCCAGTGTGAGATATGTTTTTGAGAGAGAGATTTTTGCTACAGGAAGCGTGCACTCGCCAGAGAGACAGAAAGAAAGTGAGAAAACATCCCCTGGGGGTAATGGCCACGCTGCAATCCCTTTTCCTCCATTCTCCTCTTAGGATTTTGAGCATGCACGCACATGTGCCCAGTGTGAGTTTTAAGCTGCAAGGTCTAGGACTCAAATCACGGTTGACAACATGTGAGCCCAGCGATGGAACCATTACTCCATCTGCTGGCCCCCAATGTGAGTTTTAACCCACCGGGTCCAGGACTCAAATTGTGGTCAACTAAGTGGGAGTGCAGTGATGTAACCATTATGCCAGCAGGCCTGCTGAATTCTTCTTAGCTTCATAAATTGGATGCCACAGAACAAAGAGTGCGGGACTCCCACGTGGTCCACCATAGTTTGAGTCCAGGACCTGGTGGCTTGCTTTTACTTTCTCTCTCACTCTCATTCTCTGGTCAAATTAAAATAAATAAATAAATGGATAAATAAAGTTAAATAATTCCAAAGAGAGAGAGAGAGAGAGAATGAAGCTCAATCCTGCCCACTTATATACCACACTTTTTGCATTACAGAAGGTAAGATACATGGCTTAGATGAAAAACTAAAGTTCAGAAAAGTAAAGATAATTTCTGTTTGTATCACAATAAATTTCTTTCCTATCTCAAAATGATCCTTGAAAATTAGATAACATGGGAACCAGCAGTTAGCGTAATGGCTATGTCGCTGGACTCCCACGTAGTCGACTGCGGTTCGCGTCCCGGACCCGGTGGCTT
>NW_006205672.1:2157428-2184243 GCF_000334495.1 Tupaia belangeri chinensis
GCGGTTCGCGTCCCGGACCCGGTGGCTTAAAACCCACGCCGGGCGCGTGTGCGTGCGTGCCCAAGATCCCGAGAGGAGAATGGAGAAGGGATTGCGGCATGGCCATCCCCCCTGGGGGGTGATTTCTCGCTTTCTGTCTCTATGTCTCTCTCTGTCTGGCGAGCGCACGCGCCCTACAGTGAAAATCTCTCAAAAAAAAAAAAAAGAAAATTAGATAACGTATTTTTTTTTCCCTAGGGACTACTAGACTATGGTTTTGGAGATGGGTATACATTTTGGCTTTGTCTCCTCTCAGCTATGTAACTTGGGCAAGCTACTCATCTCCTCATGAAGCCTCAGATTTCTCATGTGTAAAAAAAAGACTTTTTGCATGCTTTTGGATTGTTCTGAGGGTCAAACTATATATTAAATGTACAGTATGGCTCAGAACAAAATAGGTATCGAAGTGAATAGCCAGTAGTCATTTTCTCATTATTTCACAAATATTTATTGGGCTGGACCGGCCCTGTAGCACAGTAAATTAAGCATGGGGAGTCGGATCCCACATGGCTAGCCGTGGTTTAAATCCTGGTCCAGTGGCTTGAAAAATACATTGGGTGCATGTGTATCCATGTCCCAGATCCAGGATGGGAGAAAAAGAACTGTGGTGAGACCACACCCCACTAGGTGGTATATTCCCCCTCTGGTAAGTGTACAGGCTCTCTGGCAATTAAAATAAATGATCAAATGCCTATTACATGCTAAACACTGGTCTAAGGGTAGAGTAATGAACAAATAGGGATAATTTCTCCCTTCTCATATGAGGCTTATATTCTAACAAATTATTAGTATGATTATTTATAATGAGATATAATGAGAAGAAAAGAACAGCTAACTAGTTGTTTTTGCTTGTTTGTTTTTCTTTAAGAGGTTTCTGCTTTAGGGCATGTGTGCTCACCAGAGAGAAACAGAAACAATGTAAGGAAAAGTGAAAAATCACCCTTCAGGGAGCATGGCCACATTGCAATCCTTTCTCCTCCAATTTCCTCCTGGAATCTTGGACATGCACACACATGCAGTTGGTATGATTCTCAAGCCACTGGGTCCTGGACCTGAACCATGGTTGACCATGTGGGAGTGCAGCAATGTAACTACTATGCCATCTGCTGGCCCCAGCTAGCGACATTTTATGTCAGATTACTAACTAAATAGCATAATTAACCATACATGGGAAAATGACAGATCTGAGAAGAAAATCTGAATTACTCAACTGAAAAGAACCCAAGTATTACCTTTCAGACATTTGAGAGTTTCTGTGCTGCACACATCCACCCTCATAGTTGACAACTGCTTTTCCTTCAGTTCGATCTGATCTTCTGAGCGCTTGTACAGCAACAGCTCTTCAATGAGGGCCTGCGACTGAACACAGACCAGAGTCATGCTTCACTTACAGATCGTTCCATTATTCTTATTCTACCTCTCCCCATTAAAAAAAGGTGAAGATGACTAAAGCTTAACAACCCTGAGCGGGGGAAAAAAAACCTTCAATTTTCCTTACAATCAGGGATATCAGCGATCAGTTCCCATGTCAAAACCTTGCTTTCAGTTAAATAAAATCTTTTCCCTGAATGATTCAAAGCTAATTTATGGATACTGACAAAGGCCCATGTCCATTCTCTTTAAAAAAAAAAGAGTTTTTCTTTTAAAGGATTCTGTCATAGTGCATGTGTACTTGGAGAGAGACCCAGACAGAGACAGGGAGCGTGAGAAATCTCTCCCAGGGTAGACAGCTACACCACACTCCCTTGTTCTCTAGTCTCCACTCTGATTTTGGGCACACAGGCACACGTGCCTGGCATGATTCTCAAGTCACTGGGTCCAGGACTCAAATTGCAGTGAGCCATGTGGGAATCTAACACTTCAACCACTACACCACCTGCTAGCCCCACCTCTTTAAATTTTAATTAGAAATAGACCTGCTGGTACTCAAAGCAAATTCTTATTTAGCAGAGCTTCACAGAAAGATGAATCCCTATACTGGCATAAATTCATTATAGAACTCAGCTGGTAATAGACAATTCTGGAAGGTTATTTCTCCCATTAGCGGAACAGAGAAACTTTCGAGCTACTTAATTCCAATCTAGATGCCTTTAAAATTGCTCAAACATGATTAAAACATAACTGATGTATAACTGAATACAAATAAATGTTACTGGATTATACCGAAAACTAAAAAACAAAAAAGGGGAGAATAATGATTTGCTATATTAATTCTATAACTTACTCGAAATTCAGCAACTATCTTAGACTTGAGAGCAGCTTTTGGATTTGTGGATGCTGTTGGAATTAAACAAAAGGTCATTAACACAAACACAAAGAGTTGACTAATACTCAGGAAAAATTTTTAGTTCTAAAGTTAAGGGTGTATTCTGAACATACGGAAAGCAAGCACTTTTAAATCATATATAATTCCAAGAAAAAATAATGGACTATGAAATTTAAATACTCCCAAGCATGGTCAATATAAAAATATGCTATTTAGATAAGCCTAACCTACTTACCTCCAATTGGCTATTGAAGTCATAAAGTCCTAGAAATACTGATTTGGAGATACTGAGCTACATGAAGTACCTTTGCCTAGTCTGACTGAGGATAAGAGCATCTCAATACATCAAATTAAGAGTGTTCAGAAACAGGACATCCCATTGGTCCTGAGCACTGGCTGAAGAAAATCACTTACAAACATCAACTCTATTCCATGGATTTAGCTTTGGATTTCTTTCTCTGCTGACTCAATTCATAGCAACAACAGGCAGGGAAAGTTCTAAGTACATTACGACTGTGGATCAACTTTGGCTGAAATGACGACTCTTGTTCCTAAGCATGCAACTTATGACCAAAGGATGTTGGAGGACTCCCTAATCGTGATGATTATCATATGCTCGCTGGAGTAAAACCATCCCACGTGTCTTGTTTCACCTCCCAAGTCTTACTGTCTTTCACCTTGTCTTTTCCCTCCACACCTTAAGTCTCTCAATATTCCTCAGCTTGCCCACAGCAGCCTATCACATGCAGTATTCCACTCCCTTGATCTCATGCTGGGTAAATATGATAAATATAACAGGAGCTCCAGTTAGAGCACGCGCTTCTGGCCAGGATTTGACGCCCATATCTAATCTGGTAGAGTGTATCCCCAAATCTGAAGGATTTCATGGCTCCCACAGAAATGCTTCTTAATGCCTAGTCTCCTCTTCAGCTCTGTTGCTTAATGTCAGCTGCCTCTAACTTCATATATCTTTGAACCTGAGAGTTAGCCTGGGCACTATCAGTATTTTTCTTCTTCTTTCAATCCCCCAACTACTCTTGAATCTTCACACAATTAAACCCTTTGTCTGCATTTCCTTTGTTTAAAAGTTTTTTTTTTTTTTTTTTAAGAAGTAATTCCATGATGGCTTGTTTAGAATAAGTCACTGGGAGATTCCCAGGCCTGAAATACACAGGCTTGCCCATGGTTTATGCCAGGTACGATGTCAAATGGTCTACATTTTCTTCTGCTCCGAAAAGAGGAGGTAATTTTATATTAGTTGAGATTTTGTTCCTTACTTTGTGATTTCTTCCACTGCTTATTCGGTTGTTTGTTCAGATTTTCTTTCAGCTGCTTCTGAGTTTTGAAAGTGGTACCTGGAAAACATTTCAGTTTTTGCAATCTGGCATTATGGGAAGCTGTTCTGTCTGTCCACTTCAGAGCCAAAGTTGTAGCATGAAAACAGGCAATCCGAGACTGTGTGTTGTTTCTTTCTTTCTCTTACAATTAAAAAAAAAAAAAAGACACCTCCCCCCCAAATCTAAGCTGCCGCCAAATAAACACAATTTCTATGATCACGATTTTTAAAATACCAGTTAACAAATTAAAACAAAGAATTTAACAGCTTCTTAGAAGATGCTATTTTTAAAGAAATTTCTAGTCAAATGATCATAGTAACAGATTTTCACCAACTCCTACCCAATGACTTAATGATATACATTTAAAACATATGAAGGAAATTATTATATTTAAAAAACAAAACCCAAACAGGTATACAATTTACTGCAAATTTAAATTAAAAGCACTCGAAGGCTGCCAATCTATGCTTACTACCAAATAGCTTAGTGAGAACTAAAGTCCTATCCAAAAATTCTCCAATAGTAAAAGAACAAGGCAGTATTTATTAAATACAAATTTAATAAATAATAAATAAATTTAAGTGTATCAGACAGACTAATACACTTGATTAAAGCAAATGTCGGAAAATAAACAGGTAATAATCTTCACTGAATATGTTTTGCTTAGTCAATAAAAGCAAAATCCAACCTATGGTCCCCCAAATCAATTCTACTTAAATTATAATTCAAACATCTATATTTTAACAAATATTTACATTTAAACAAGAAAGGTCAGATCTGAAAATTTATTATTCAACAACAGAACCAGATCCATAAAACATATAAAGACTGACTCAAATTTTTCTTTTAGGAGCAAACAGGACACTTACTCAAAGCTTCTCTCAATGCCAAAATCATTTCTTCTGGGTATACATTTCTATCTTCCCAGATTTTAAAGATTCGTTCTATAGACTTAGAGACAGATGGATCCCTGAAGAGAAAGAAAAAGGAGGACTATAAAAACATTGACATATTCCAAACTAGAAATCTAAAAATAACGCTATCGACATTTTTTTTAAATTTCTTCTAATATTTATTTTAAAACATTTTCTTTTCTTTTTTTTTAGAAAGATTTTTGCTATAGGGCCCAAGCAGTTGCCAGAGAGACACAGAGGCAGAAAGGGAGAAATCACCCCTCGGGGGGGATGGTCGTGCCATAATCCTTTCTCTTCCTTTCTCCTCTCTGGATTTTGGGCACGCACGCACATACACCCAGTATGATTTTTAAGCCACCAGGTCTGGGACTTGAACTGTGGTTGACTACATGGGAGTCCAGTAATGTAACCACAGCATAATGCCATCTGCTAGTCCCAAAACATTTTTTTCCCTACAATGTCCAGGACTAAAGACATCCTAAAAACTTATTCAACATTTATCAGTGACATACATAAGGCTACGGATGACATGTTCGACTTTTTTTTTTTTTTAAAGATTTTTGCTATAGGGCACGTGCAGTCACCAGAGCAAGACACAGAGGGAAAGTGACAAATCACCCCCAGAAAAGATGGCTATGCTGCAATTCCTTCCTCTCCATTGTCCTCTAGGGCTTTGGATTTGGGACATGTGCACACACACATACGTATTCCAGTGTTTCTTTTCAATCCACCAGGTCTGGGACTCAAACCTCAGAGTTAGCCATGTGGGATCCAGTTTCCTGAACTACCACACCATCAATTAGTCCCACATTCAACTTTCTGATAGATGGAAAGTTGACACTGCGAGTCAATGTGCCGACACAACAGGCATTCCAAAAGTTAAGATGATGCTAACAAGATAAAACCTTATAAGGAGGAATTTGATCTAAAAACAAAATTGCAGTACTACAGAATGAGAAGACATGGCTTAGCAACATTATGTTTCTGTCTGTTTTATTTTCTGCATGGGGCAGGGGGGAATAAAATCACTAATGCCTTCAATGGATGTAAAGATTTATTTATATAATAAAACTATATTTAATCTTTGTTCATTAGTTCCAATTAAAATGTAGTATAATCTCATGTTATAATGTAATTACAGATGGCGTAGTGGTTATGTTGCTGGACTACCACATGGCCAATCACAGTTTGAGTCCCAGATCCGGTGGCTTGAAAAATCACACCAGGCACATGTGTAATTGGGCACCAGATGTGTGCTTGAGGTTCCAGGAGGAGAATAGAGAAGGGACTGCAGGGAGGCCATCCCCACTAGGGGACAGCAACCCAGAGTACATAAGCCCTAAGGCCAAAACCTCTTAAAAAAAAAAAGTAATCACGAACACACGTTACCACAGCCAGTAGAAGTGAGTCACAGAATTGTTAAAAGGTATTAATGAGAGACAATATTGAATATGTTTATAACTACTTCTAAATTATTATAAATTAAAAACATATTCTTCATAGGCAATTTTTAGGAAATTTAAACTATATCAATGAACCTACCCAGGAACACCTAAGCCTAAACTTAAAAAAAACACTGCATTCATCATGCACGTCATAAATATTACTAACGACCTATCAAGTGCTGGGCCAGGTCTGGGACTCAAACCATGAGGCTGATCATAGGGAATCTGCCTGCCACAGATCCAACTTTCTTTACAGTTTTTTTCCTAATATGAACTTCATATAATTGAAATAATGCTATGTAATATAAACATTCCTTTGTATTTTTTTTTTGAGAGGTTTTTGCCATAGAGCAGGTGTGCTATCCAGAAAGACAAAGAGACAGAAAGCGAGAAATCACCCCCAGTGGGGATGGCCACGCCGCAATCCCTTCTCCTCCATTCTCCTCCCAGGATCCTGGGCGCGTGCGCGCGTGCACACACACACACACACACGCCCGGCATGAATTTTAGCCACCAGGTCCAGGACTCCAACCGTGGTTGACTACATGGGAGTCCAGTGACATAGCCATTACGCCAATTGCTGGTCTCACCTTTGTATTTTTAACTATTTAGGTTTTTACTCATCATTACTATTCTTTTTCAAAATTTGCTACAGGGCATGCATGCTCACCAGAGAAAGAGCAGGAAACAGAGAAAGCAAGCTGCCAGGCCTGGGACCTGAACCGTGGTCAGCCAGTGAATATTTTGAGATGTATCTATATTATTGCTTGTAGCTAAAATGTATTATTTTTTTTCCTTATAGTATTCCAATAGGCCACAATTTAACCATTTTACTGCACAAAAATATGAGTTGTTTTTTTAGTTTTTATTATCATGAACAATCATGCCATATATATAGAAAGGTTTTCAAGGAGTAGAAGTCTAGAGATGGAATCATTAATTCACAGGGTATGAATAAACTTTTTAAAAAAAATAATTATTTAACTTTATTTATCATTATATTTTCCAGTTTGATCAGAGGAGGAGAGAGGGAAAGTGAGAAAGCAAGTTGCCAGGTCCGGGACTTGAACCACGGTCAGTCATGTGGGAGTCCAGCATCCCTAACCACCACACCACTGCCAGCCCCAAATATAACAGGATTAAAAAAAAAAAAAAAAGTTTAGGACCAGCAGATGGTGTAATGGTTACATTGCTGGACTCCTACATAGTCAACCACAGTGGCACCAACAGAAATACTATCTTAATATACCTTAGAGTTCTCTTTTATTCCTTCTAGCAGGTGGCTGCCTTATACTTACTTAACAAGTCTTTTTTTTTTTTTTTGTAAATGCATTGTCTTTTTTTTTTTTATTTTTATCATCATTATCTTGTTTATTAACAAGTCTTTATAAAAAATTTTCCCTGTTTAAATGACTGGTGTGTGGTTTTGTTTCTTGGGATTGAAAACGGACTTTCACAGCGTGTAATGAATGACATAGCTCAGTGGTTCAAGGGCTCTATGACATGAAATATCACAACTACCTGAATGAAGAAGCAGGTAAGAGACTCTAATTGTTATTAAGTTTCACGTTAAGAGATTTGCAAGAATGTAAAGCAATACCACTGTTCTCACTGAATTTTAAATGTTTTTCGTTAGAGTGTTATTTACATTTATTGTTTTATTTATTTTAAAAAGAACTATTTATGGGACCAGCAGATGGCGTAATGGTTACGTAGCTGGACTCCCAGGTCGATTGCAGTTTGAGTCCTGGTCCAGGTGGCTTAAACTCACACTGGGCATGTGTGCATACATGTCCAAGATCCCGAGAGGAGAATGGAGGAGAAGGGACTGTGGCATGGCCATCCCCACTGGGGGGTGATTTCTCACTTTCTGTTTCTGTCTCTGTCTCTCCAGTAAGCACATGCCCTATACCAAAAAATTTCTCAAGAACAAAACAAAAGCAAGAAATCACCCCCAGTGGGGATGGCCATGCCACAGTCCCTTCTCCTCCATTCTCCTCTTGGGATTTTGGGCACATACACATGCCCGGCATGTCTCAAGCCACCTGTCTGGGACTTGAACCGCAGTTGACCACATGGGACTCCAGCAACATAACCATGATACGATCTACTGGTTCCAATTTCTGGTATCTTTTACAAGAAATGGATATTTAACTCTGAACTTTTACAGATTATAACATGACTTTTAATTTTTAGGCATAGTATATTTTTCCTTTTTTTATTCTTATTCCTTTTTTATTTTAAGTTCTTTTTTTGGGGGAGGGGCATGTATGCAAGCCAGAAAGATAGACAGAAAGTGAGAAATCACCCCCCAACGGGGATGGCCACACTGCAATGCCTTCTCCATTCTCCTCCTGGGATCTTGGGCATGCATGCACACGCGCCTGGCTTAAATTTAAGCCACTGGGTCTGGGACTCGAACCGTGGACAACTACATGGGAGTCCAGTGACGTAGCCATTAAAGCATCTGCTGGTCCCTACTTTTTTTTTTTTTTAAGAGAGATTTTTGTTATTGGGCACATGTGCTTGACAGAGAGACACAGAGACAGAAAGCAAGATATCACTCCTGAGGGGGGATGGCCACACCTCAATCCCTTCTCCTCCATTTTCCTCTCGGGATTTTAGGCGGGCATGTATGCGTTCATGCTTGGTATAAGTTTAAACTGCCAGATCTGGGACTCGAACTGCAGTTGACTATGTGAGAGTCCAGTGGTGTAACCATTACACTATCTGCTAGTCCCCTCATTCCTTTTTTTTGGAGGTTTTTTTTGTTTGTTTGTTTTTGTTTTTGCTATAGGGCGTGTGCGCTAGCCAGAAAGACAGAGAGACAGAAAGTGAGAAATCACCCCCCAGGGAGGATGGCCATGCCACAATCCCTTCTCCTCCATTCTCCTCTCGGGATCTTGGGCGCACACACACACAAACGCGCCCAGCGTGAGTTTAAGGCACCAGATCCAGGACTCGAACCACGGTCGGCTACATGGGAGTTCAGCGACATAGCCATTATGCTAACTGCTGGTGCCCAAAACAGGTTTTTTTGCATCTCTGCTCATGAATAAGATTGGTAGTCATTAATTTTCCTTTCTCAATCTTTTCTCTTGGGTTTGGTGTCAAAGTTATGGCAGTCTCATTATGATGAGCTGAAAATTCTTTTTCTCTTCTGTGAGTGAATATATATAAAATTACAACTTTTTTCCCCTTCAATATTTAGTAAACTTGGCCCAGCCACTATGGTACTCAGGTAGAACAATGTTCTGCAGTGCTGGAAGCCACAGGTAAGATTGGGATTTGGTTTCCAGGTTGACTTGTACACGCTGGGCACATGCATGCCCTTGATCTGGGCTGGCTGAAAGTGGGTGGCAGGAATAACTGTGGTGTGAGACCCAGTTGAGGGTGCTTCTCCTCCTCTCATCTCATCTCAGATAAATAAATTAATAAATTAATTTAAAGACATATATATTGTTGAATTTTCTGGTGAAGAATGTAGGTCAGGGATTCTTTTTTTTTTCATTTTGCTCACCAGGGAGAGAGACAGAGAGAAAGCAAGAGAGGGAGAGAAGGAAAGTGAGAAAGCACCCCTTCTGTCCACCCCCACCTATTCCTAGAGATGGCCATGCCACAATCCTTTTCCTCTATTCTCCCCTTGGTAAATAGGGCACGTGTGCATGTACACACACACACACACACACACACACACACACACACACACAGTGTGTTTTCCAAGCTGCCAGATCAGGGACTTTAAGCACACAGTAGGTCATGCAGGATCCAGCAGCTTTAACTACCACACAACAAGCTGGCCCTGTCAAGGATACTCTTATGGGAAGATTTTTATTCTATATTGAATATAAGTGCAAATTTTTTAGCTACTTGTATTTTTTAAGAAATTTGACCATTCTGTTTACATTTTCAAATTCATTGGTAAAAGCTTTATTTCACAATATCCTTTTCTTAGCCCATAACACTGTAATATCTGTAGTAATGTCCACCTTTTATAGTTCCCATTACTTTTATGCCTTCTCTATCTTTTTTTTTTTTTTTTTTTCTATAGGGCACGTTCGCTCATCAGACAGAGACAGAAAGCGAGAAATCACCCCCCAGGGGAGATGGCCACGCTGCAATCTCTTCTCCTCCATTCTCCTCTCGGGATCTTGGGTATGGTACGCACGCACATGTGCCCGGTGTGAGTTTAAGCTACTGAGTCTGGGATGAGAACTGCGGTCGACTACATGGGAGTCCAGCGACATAGCCATTACGCTAACTGCTGGTCCTGTGCATTTGCTTTTTTATTTTATTAGTTTCTACTTTTATTTTACTATACGCTTCCTTTTCTTGGTTGATTTTGCTCTTCTTTTTCAAACTTCTTGAGATGGATACCTAGCTCATTAATTTTGGAGCATTTTTATATTCATCTGTAAGCACTTTTTTTTTTTAAGAGAGAGAGAGATTTTTTGCTATAGGATGTTATGTGCTTGCCAGAATGACAGATACAAACAGTCAGATAGACATAAAGCGAGAAATCATTCCCCTCAGGGGGAATGATCATGCCACAATCCCTTCTCATCCAGTCTCCTCTTGGGATGTTTAGGCATGCATGCATGCACATGCACACAGCATGAGTTTGAAGCATCGGTTCCAGGACTTGAATTGTGGTCAATTATGTGGGAGTCCAGCAACATAACCATTACTCCATCTGCTGGTCCCACATCTGTAAGTGCTCTCTATATATTGGCCTGTTTCATACTTAGAATATCCCTAAGAAATAAGTTGCATTATTATTCTCATTTTGCAGATGAAATAAAACAAAGCATAGGAAAGTTAAATAATTACTTTGACAAGGGGTAAAACCAGGATTCAAACCAAGGCAACCTGATTCCAATGACTGTATTTTTAATCTAGAAGCACTGCTGCTCCCAACTAAAAGGAGATAATCCAAGAAGAAAATCTCACAGGAATTAATATTAAGACATAGGGCTGACCCTGTAGCACAGCAGCTAAGTGCTGTGCAGAGGAAGCCAGATCCCACATGGCTGACCAAGGTCCCAGCCCCAGCCCCAGTGGCTTACACACGATGTGTGCACATGTATGCCCTGGATCCTGAGGAGAAACTGGGGCAAAAAGGGTTGTCGCAAGACCAGGCTCTGTTGGGAGGCGTTTTCCCTCTCTACCTCATCCTTCTTGCTCTCTCTTTCATGCATGTACATATACCTTCTGGCTTAATAAAAGAGAAAGAGATTTAAAAAGAAAAGAGAGGGTATGGGGACCAGCAGGTGGCGTGGTGGTTAAGGCGCTGGACAGTCCCACATGGCCGAACACAGTTCAAGTCCTGGACCTGATGGCTTGCTTTCTCACTTTCCCTCTCTCTCTCGTCATATTAAAATAATTGAATAAATTAAATTTAAAAAAAGAGAGGGTATGAGTGTCTGGCTAGAATAATGGCTTATTAACAGGACACAGGACAGTTGGTGGCAATACTGGGAAGGTTGCCATTTTACTATAGAGGACTCTTATTTATTTATTTATTATCTCACTTGGCTTCAATTGTAATCCCAGATCAGGCAATAATTCATTCCATAAAACAGTAAGTATTCCAATGAAATTAGCAGAGGAGTTTGGTTTTATTGACAGAGAGGGCTGAAGAAAGCAAACAAAAAAGAGAAAAAAAGCAGAGTATTTCAAAGTGATTTTTCTTGTAAGGTGGGGACAAACAGACTGAACGGGAAAATAAGTGAGTGCCTAACTTGGATACGGTACTGCAGGTACAAAGCAGTCAATGAAGGCTATTGAATGACATGATGTCATCCTTTAATATGTTTTCTCTTACAATTTTTTTTTTTGAGAGAGATTTTTGCTATTGGGTGCATGTGTTCACCAGAGAGAGACAGAGAGACAGAAAACAAGAAATTACCTCCCAAGGGGATGGTCACACCACAATCCCTTCTCCTCCTAAGATTTTGGGCATGCACACACACACATCCCTAGTGTTCAGTTTCAAGCCACCAGGTCTAGCACTTGTACTGTGGTCAACCATGTGGGAGTCCAGCACCTTAACCACCATGCCACATTCTGGCCTGTCTTAAAATTTAAGATTTATTTTACTTATTATTATTTTCCAGTTTAATCAGGGGTGGGGGGGTCAGTGAGAAAACAAGCCACATGGCCAACTGCGGGACCTGAACAGCATTTGGCCATGTGGGAATCCAGCGCCCTTAACCACCATACCACCTGCTACTCTTCCCCCATCTTATAATTTGTAATATTCAATTTCTTACCCCCCTCCTATTTTTTAGGTTTTGCCATATGGCAATGCATGTTCACTGGGAGGAGAGAGAGAGGGGGAAGTGAGAAATAACCCCCCCAGGGGGATTGTCATGCTGTAATTCCCTCTCTTCCATCCTCCCTACGGGACTCTGGGCATGAACACACACGCCATTGTGTGACTTTCAAGCTGACAGGTCTAGGAGTTGAACTGCAGTTGGCCACCTGGGAATCCAGCACCTTAAATACCATGCCATCTGCTGGTCCCTCAATTTCCTATCTTAATGTAGCTTTCTATAATTATTTTATCAACAGTATATTCATCTGTAAAATGAGGATAATGACCTTTACCTCTAACAATATTTGGTTTGAGAAAGAAGATAACAAAGATGAGATAGAGTTTGTTAAGTCACCAAACAACATAAAAATACAATAAAAAAACAGAGTAGCCCTTTGGTAACATTAATATGTTAATAATAATAGGCATAATCCTCCTTATCATTATCTTTATCTTCACAGCAGCAGCTAATATTCACTGTTTATCACATGCCAGTAAACTCTTTATACATATGTATTTTTTTAAGTTTTTGCTATAGGGCACATGTACTTGCCAGAGAGTGAGACAGAAAGTAAGAAATCACCCCCCTCTCGGGGTAATTGCCATGCTGTTATCTCCCTTAGTCTCCTCTCAGGATTTTTTTTTTAAAGAGAGATTTTTTGCTATAGGGCGCGTGCCCTCATCAGAAAGACAGAAAGCAAGAAATCACCCCCTGGGGGGATGGCCATACCACAATCCCTTCTCCTCCATTCTACTCTTGGGATTTTAGGCACGCACACACATGTGCCTGCCGTGATTTTCAGGCTGCCGGACTCAGGTGGAATTCAATGTCTTAACCTCCATGCCACCTACTGGCTCTATATGTATTATGAAACCATTGGGAAGTCAGACAAGTCATGATACATTTTTGCATAGAAAAACAGAAAAATACATCATGACTTTTCTGATGACCCAATACAATGATTTTAGGGCCTATGGACTTAAATCATTACAGCTCTAGACATCTCTGTGTATGCAGCCTGAAGTGAATGAAAAGGATAATAGAAACTGGAAAACTGGTTAGGAGACTATAATAATAAACACATCGAATAGTGTGATAATAATGAAAAATTAAAAGGCAGAGAGAAAAGGAGGAAAAAAATTAACAGAATCAGAAAAATCTGAGTTCTAGTCCCAGTTCGTTTGCTGAATTGTCAGTTTACTTTGGACAACTTCTTTTTTCTTTTTTTTTTTGGAGGAGTTTTTGCTATAGGGCACGTGCACTTGCCAGAAAGACCAAGAGACAGAAAGCGAGAAATCATCCCCCAGGGGGGATAGCCATGCCGCAATCCCTTCTCTTCCATTCTCCTCTTAGGATCTTGGACACACACGCACACGTGCCTGGTATGAGTTTAAGCCGCCAGGTCCGGGACTCGAACTGCAGTCAACTACATGGGAGTTCAGCAACATAGCCATTACACCAACTGCTGGTCCCTGGATAACTTAATTACGCTGGACATCAGTTTTCTTATCTTGTAGAAAGAAAAAAAATCCAATTGGTTTATCTGCAAAGTTAGTTTCTGTGAATTTCAAATAAGACTTATATAGCAATTTTCAAATTTATAACATATTTTGGGACCAGCAATTAGCGTAATGGCTATGTCACTGAACTCCCATGTAGCCGACCGCGGTTCAAGTCTCGGACCCAGCAGCTTAAAACTCATGCCAGGTATGTGTGCATGTGTGCTCAAGATCCCAAGAGGAGAATGGAGGAGAAGGGATTGCAGCATGGCCATCCCCCAGGGGGGTGATTTCTCGCTTTCTATCTCTCTGTCTCTGTCTTTCTGGCGAGCGCACACACCCTATAGCAAAAACCCCTCAAAAAATATTTATAATATATTTTCATATAAACTGTAGCAGCAGGACTTTATACAAATATAATGCATGCTATTATTTTAGATATATGAACTGAGTAACATCTGAAGCAGTCATCCCCAAAAAGTAGTTAAAGACAGGATCAAAAACCTAGATACAGATATAGCAGTAAGTATTGGGTTGTTGGGAAAGTTATGATGCATTTTTGCGTAGAAATAAATGGTATGACTTTCCCGACAATGCACCATTACAGAGATAACAGCTAAGTTCATAGCATCCAAAGGAAAGGGTAGAGAAAAAAAGAAAGGAGGTAGCCAGACAAGTTATTGGGAAAATGAGAGAAAAACTGTAAAAATCCAAACTTCCAAATGGTTTCAGGAGTTTTTCACTAACTAACGATGAGCCCAGAGGTCATGAAGAACTTGTGTAGGTTGATTCACGGGTATCAATCTCATTGTTTCCTCCAAATCTGTTGTACCTTTTCTCAATAAAGGTCACGGGGGAACCAGCAGTTAGCGTAATGGCTATGTCGCTGGACTCCCATGTAGTTGACCATGGTTCGTATCCTAGACCTGGTGGCTTAAAACTCACATCAGGTGCGTGTGCGTGTGTGCCTAAGACCCCGAGAGGCGGATGGAGAAGGGACTGCGGCATGACCATCCCCCTGGGGAGTTATTTCTCACTTTATGTCTCTCTAGGGAGCACACATGCCCTATAGCAAAAAATCTCTCTCTCTCTCTCTTTCTATCAATCAATAAATCAATAGTCATGGATATGATTCTATTTACACCCTTGGGAGTCAATAAAATTGCAGTAAGTTCTTATATATAACAACTAGCATAAATTTACTTTTTCGTTCAATTAAAAATGAACACCTTAGGGACCAGCAGTTAGTGAAATGGCTATGTCGCTAGACTCCCATGTAGTCGACCGTGGTTCGCGTCCTAGACCTGGTGGCTTAAAACTCACATCAGGTGTGTGTGCATGTGTGCCCAAGATCCCGAGAGAACGGAGGAGAAGGGATTTTGGCGTCACCATCCCCCCTGGGGGTGATTTCTTGCTTTCTGTCTCTATGTCTCTCTCTGTCTGTCTGGCGAGTGCACGCGACCTATAGCAAAAACCTCTCCCAAAAAAAAAAACATCTCAGGGCCCAGTGGGTGGCGTGGTGGTTAAGGTGCTGGACTCCCATATGGTTGGAGTCTTGTTTGTCTTGGGCCTGGCAGCTTATGGGTGTGTGTTCATGAATGCCCAAAATTCCAGGAGAAAAGTGAAAGAAAAGAGACTTAGGGGTGGCAACCCCCCAGGGGGTGATTTCTCACTTTCCCTCTCACTTTCTGTCTCATGAGTACATGTGCCCTATGACAAAAACCTAGGAAAGAAAAGAAAAAAAATTTTGAGGGGCCAGCAGGTGGTATGGAGGTTAAGGTGCTGGAGTCCCACATGGCCAATCATGGGGCCTGAAAATCACACCCAACAACTTGAAAATCATGCCAGACACGTGTGCATTGCAGGCCCCAAATCCCAAGAAAAGGACTGAGAAAGGGATTGGGGTGTGGCCACCCCCTGGCTGGTGATTTCTCACTTTCCTTCTCTCTTTCTCTCTTTCCATAGAGTGTACACACCTTATTGGGGGGGGGAAGCTAAAGCGCTAATGACTGCCATTTATTAAACCCTAGGATAAGAAAGAAGGTTTCAGAAAGTTCTACTTGCATCAAAGATGCACTTACTCTTAACACAATGCTGGCAGAATACAATCAAACATTCAATTCTTAAAGAGATTCTTCTACCATTTAAGAATAATTTACTAAAGTCCAGTACCCAGTTTTCCAGGTGGTAACCACTCTGACATTCATAATGGTACTTGGTAATATAAACTGTACTTTCAAATATATAATGTTCAGTGATGCACATTCAAATGAACTTGCATTTTTGTCCCTTAGCTAAGATCCTGGGACACAAATGGCAGTTAAGTATCACGAGGCTGTAGGTCAGACGATGACGTAGTGTTTAAGGTGCTGGACTCTCACAAAGCCAACAGCAGTTCGAGTCCAGGACCTAAAGGCTTGAAACTCACATTGAGCAAGCGTGCACAAATCCCAAGAACGGAGGAGAAGGGACTGCAATGTGGTCATGCTCCTACCCTGAGGGGAGGAGGAGAGGGTGCTTTCTTGCTTTCTCTCTCTCTTTCTCTCCAGGGAGCAAACGCTCCCTAAAGCAAAAATCTCTCTTAAGGGACCAACAGTTGGCGTAACCTACTCGACCATTGCTCGAGTCCCGGATCCGGTAGCTTACATTCACTCCGGGTGCATGCCCAAGATCCTGAGGGGAGAGTGGAGGAGAAGGGATTGCAGCATGGTCATCAATCCTGGGGGGTGATTTCTCGCTTTCTGTCTTTCTCCGTCTCTCTGGAGAGCGCACGTGCCCTATAGCGAAAACCTCTCAAAAAAAAAAAAAAAAAAAAAAAAACCTCTTAAAAAAATCTGGTTGCTGACCTTCATTTACACCCTCCCTCTGACATATGTTTTCATTACAATAACTAGTGTATCTAAAATGAAATTTCCAGATTCCAGCCTATGGAATTCCAAATTAGTGAGGAAAAGATAAAGTGAAATGATAAAATAATAAGATAAATATTTTGAGAAAAAAGATGAACATCCCAACCTATCTGAAAACCCTAGTTTCTGGGATCAGCAGATGGTGTAGCAGTTACACTGCCAGACTGCCACATGGTCAACCACGGTTTGAGTCCTGGACCCAGTGGCTTTAAATTCATGCCAGGCACGTGTGTGTGTGTGCCCAAAATCGCGAGGAAAATAAAGAAGGGATTATGGCGTGGCCATCCCCCCCGGGGGGAGGGGGATAACTTGCTTTCTGTCTCTCTGGCAAACATACGTGCTCTATAGCAAAAATCTGTCTTAAAAAAATAATAATGAATAAAATAATTCTTATGCAATAACAACAATAAAAAAATCTGATTTAACTTCACACACTTAAAATTTGGAAGGACCAGCCAGAGCCTAATGATTAAGATAGATGGATCCAGCGTGACTGACCAAGGTTTGAATCCCAGCCTCAGTGGTTTGAAAACATGCCAGATGTATGTAGTGTATGTCCCAAATCCCGAAAAAATGGAGAAATGTAGGAAAAAGAACTGCAGAGTGACCACACCCCACTGGTAGGGGGGTGCCTTCTCCCTTTCTCTTCTATCTCTGAGGAATGCACATGCTCTCTAGAAATTAAAAAAAATACACATACGGGACCAGCAGTTGGTGTAAAGGCTATGTCACTGAACTCCCATGTAGTCGACTGCAGTTCAAGTCCCGGACCCGGTGGCTTAAAACTCATGCCGGGCGCATGTGCATGCTTGCCCAAGATCTCGAGAGAACGGAGGAGAAGGGATTGCAGCGTGGCCACCCCCTAGGAGGTGATTTTTCACTTTCTGTCTCTCTGTCTGTCTGGCAAGTGCACACGCCCTATACAAAAATCTCTTAAAAAAATAGTATAAAAAAAAAAGAAATGGGCTTTGGAGGATGGACTGCCTAGGGTGGGCATTCTGGCTATCCACTCCCAGACAGCAGTAAGAGCATAGGCAAGCTACCAACCTTTCTAAGCCACAGTTTCCTCTTCCTTAAAATGAGGATAACAATAGTACTCACAACATAAATCTGCTCTCAGCATTAGATGACAAAGCATTTTGTATAATATTGATCAATTATGAGTTTTCAACAAATGGTAGATATTACTGTTATTATTTTATGTATTATATTGCTTAATACATTCAAGTAAGACCATATTTTAATATTTTGTGATAGCAAAGTATACACTGCAAGTTAATAATCCAAAGAAAGGAACAAGGACCATTCAGTTTTGACTAGGTCAATACTAGCAAATAGGTCAATGCTAATAAATATATAATGTAAGGAAGCATTTAGCTATAAATTGTTCCACAGGATTGTTTATCTGGGGTCAGTCAGGCGGTGTGGTGGCTAAGGCTCTGGATCCCACATGACTGACTACACAGTTCAAGTCCTAGACCTAGCCACTTGAAAAACATGCTGGGCATATGAGTATGCATGCCCAAAACCCCAAGAGGAAAATGGAGGAGAAGGGATTGCAGTGTGGCCATCCTCCCAGGGGGGTGATTTCTCACTTTCTCTATCTCTGTCTCTCTCCAGCAAACACATGCCCTATAGCAAAACTAAAAACAAACAAGAAAAAAGTTTATTCTGTAATTGTGTGTCTCTCTACAAAACAAATAGCACAAACAAAACACTTTAATCAAAGCAAAAATAAAGTTTGTATTAAATATAATAGAATTCCCCCAAATTTAAGGATTTTTAATAGATATTCAGGAGACCAGCAAATGATGCAGTGGTCATGTCACTGGACTCCCACAGAGTTGACCACGGTTCAAGTCCTGGACCCAGTGGCTTAAAACTCACTCCAGGCACATGTGTATGTATGCCCAAAATTCCAAGAGGAGAATGGAGAAGGGACTGACGCATGGCTATCCTCTTAGGGGGTGATTTCTCACTATTTCTGTCTATCCCGAGAGTGCACATGCCCTATAGTAAAAAACAAAACAAAACAAAAAAGACTCTCTAAAATAAATAAATAAATAGGGGGCTGGCAGGTGCTGTGGTAGTTAAGAGTGCTAGACTCCCACATGGCCAACTGTGGTTCAAGTCCTGGGCCCAGCGGCTTGTTTTCTCACTTTCTTTCTCTCTCATCAAATTAAAATAAACAAATGAATAAATAAAAGTTTAATACAATAATTCCAAATAAATAAATAAATCGATATTCAGAAAGGGGCCAGCAGGTGACATGGTGGCTAAGATGATGGACTCCCATATGGCTGACTGGTGTGAATTCCAGATTGGATGACATGAAAACCACACCACACCAGACCAGCAGTTGGTGTAATGGCTGTGTCGCTGGACTCCCACGTAGTTGACCGTGGTTCAAGTCCCGGACCCGGTCGGTGGCTTAAACTCACGCCAACTGCATGAAGTTGTGCCCAAGATCCTGAGAGGAGAATGGACTGCATGAACGTGTGCCCAAGATCCTGAGAGGAGAATGGAGGAGAAAGGATTGCAGCGTGGCCATCCCCTCCTGGGGGTGATTTCTCACTTTCTGTTTCTCTGTCTCTGTCTTTCTGGCAAGTGCACGCTCCCTATAGCAAAAACCTCTCCAGAAAAAAAAGAAAAGAAACCAAATTATTGATATGGTACTGAGCACACACTGAATCTTCAGGAAAGGAAAGGTAGTATGGATCATTCTCCAAACATATTTGAACATGGACCCTTTCCTTTTCTGACCACTTCATACAAATACACTGTAGGACATGCTGGATACAAATTCTGCTAAGAGTAAAGTAAATCGGGACCAGCAGTTAGCATAATGGCTATGTCGCTGAACTCCCATGTAGTCGACCGTGGTTCACGTCCTGGACGCGGTGGCTTAAACTAAGCTGGGCGTGTGTGCGTGCGTGCCCAAGATCCTGAGAGGAGAGAGGAGGAGAAGGATTGCGGCGTGGTCATCCCCTCTGGGCGGTGATTTCTCGCTTTCTGTCTCTGTCTCTCTCTGTCTTTCTGGCAAGCATATGCGCCCTGTAGCAAGAACCCTCCAAAAAAAAAAAAAAAAAGAGAGAGTAAAGTAAATCAATAGGGGGTTAGGAGCAGAATTCCATTTCTCTTTAACTATACAGATGTAAGGAGGCGGGCAAGATTTCAGAAAATGAAATTAAAAAGAAAAGTATTTTTAAAAAGAGCACAAAAACAACAGTAGTCAGAGAGAAGTACTTCCAAAGAATGTGACCAAGATATACATGGTCAAGTTAGGAGAGAAGAGACCAGTTTTGCAAATGGAAGCAAGGGTTTTTTAAGAATACCATACGCAGGACTTTAAAGTTAGTGGAAAATGGTTTTGTTTTGAAAAAATAAAACTACACATATGAATTTTGAAAAGTTTATGCACCAAAACAAACTTGTACTTTCAATTCCATTTTCCACGAACTTTCTGAAGTCTGCAGGAAAGGTACAATAAACCATTTGGGTAAAATATCCTTGAATGTTCAAGCATTTGTGACTATTACAACTCTCACTAGTGGGCTAAAGGGGGAATTAAAATTTTAAATTTCTAAGCTTAGATTCCCAAAGAGCAGTAAGAATGTACTTACTTCACAAGAGCAGCTGCTTCAGGAAGTACATCAGCAAACGATTCACGGAATATGATTGCGTTTTTCCTTTTACAATTCTGTATGACATCATTGGCAAGGTAAAAGAGATTCAGACGGTGGGGATATGCAGCTAGAGATGACAAAAGACAAGAAACAAAACCAAATGAGTCAATTTATACTCACGTCAACTTATTCCCAACACAGTGTCATCAAACTGTAACTGCTTTTTTGCATGGGTGTAGGAGGATGCAATCTACTTTGCCAAGAGATTTATATAAATGATCTCGTTTATGAGGCCAATACCCCATTGAAACAGTAACTGCCAAAGTTACCAATAAATTCCAATTTATTAAACACAATGGAAATCTTTTTCATTCCCTCAATGGGGAATTTTAAAAATATTATGTCTTTGTGGCTTTTTATATACAGAATAATCGGTTCCAGTATTTCTCCTTTGCTTCTGTCACAGCCGCTCTCCTGGTCTCCCTACCTCTCTCAACTCCTCCACAGTCACGTACAGGTAAGCAGTCTGCCCCTGAGCACCTTCCTTGAAATGTTGATGCTCCCTAGAGTTCTCTCCTAAACACTCTTCCCTACTGACTCATAGTATAACGTTCTAAGATTTCAGCCTTAAAAAAATTTTTATTTAATTTTATTTATTCACTCGTTCATTTTAATTTGACCAGAGAGAGGTGGGGTGAGGGGAGTGAGGAAAGCAAGTCACCAGTCTGGGGCTTGAACCATAGTTGGCCATGTGGGAGTGTCCAGCACCTTAACCACTATGCCACTTGCTGGTCCCAGATTTCAGCCTTTTAAGTCAGATAGTTCATTCCTTTCCTGGCACTGTCATTTATCAGCTTTGGGGTCTTATACAGTCCTTAATTCGTTTATAAGTCACTTTTCTTCTTTTTTGAATGACCTTACAGGGTTGTAGTCACAAGAACTAGATGAAGCAATGTACATGAAGCTATTTAGGACTGGGCTTGCTAGCACGGACATGAAACTGCCGGCATGATCATCCACTTCCGTGACTTTAAGTGCTACCATCTATGGATCAATGACTCCCATATCCATAGACATGAAACCTGCACTTCCTTTACCAGTCGACGCATGTCTAAGTCTCAGCAGCAATTTAAACTTGATTTTTCAGTATTTCATTAATCATCATCATTTTCTTCCATCTGTTACTGCTCTTGTATTTGACCAAAATTTTAGCAATTTCTTCCTCCTCTTTCTCCCTATCCCCCATATCCATTTAATAAATCTCGAAGTCTAGCCAACTTTGCCTTCAATAATTTCTCAAAAGTACTTTCTCTTCTCTTCCTACCCCTGCCCTTTGCTGGGCTTCATGACCTCTGACCTGGACTATCTACAGCAGCCTCCAACTGGGCTTCTTGTCTCCGGACTTGCTCCCCTCAGATTTACTCTACTTTGCCGCCTCTAATGTGCAGTCTCAACTCTCTCCTTTCAAAGTCAAAGTTGCATCCTTAATGAATTATATAGTTCTCAGAAACTATGCTCATCTAGATCCCCCCACTCTCCTCTCTCTCTTGCACACTCTCAAAATTTTTTCTATAATAATCCATCCTGAATAATCTTGAGTGGTTCTCTACTCACCCATAGGAAAAAAGTTCAATTCGTTTTTTTTTTTTGAGAGAGATTTTTGTTATAGGGCGTATGCGTTTGCCAAAGACAGAGAAATCACCACCACACCCCAGGGGAGATGGCCGCTCAGCAATCCCTTCTCCGTTCTCCTCTCAGTATTTTTTGGGCATGCACACATACGCATCTGGCATGAATTCCAAGTCGCCAGATCTGGGACTTGAACCATGGTCGGTCACAAGGGAGTCCAGCACCTTAAGTGCTACATCACCTGCTGGCCCCAAAGTCCATTATTTTAAACTTAATTCATGTCAGATTCTGACCAACTTCCCCACTTTTAACTTCTACTTCTTTTGTTTTTGGGGGGGGGGAGAGGCTTTTGCTCTAGGAAACATGCACTCGCCAGAAAGAGAGACAGAGAGACAGAGAGACAGAAAAGAAAGCGAGAAATCCACCCCCCCCAGTGGTGATGATCATGCCACAATCCCTTCTCCTCCATTCTCCTCTTGGGATCTTGGGCACGCACCCACATGTGCCCAGTTTGAGTTTAAGCCACTGGGTCCAGGACTCAAACCACAGTTGACTACATGGGAGTCCAGCGACATAGCTATTACTCTAACAGCTGGTACCTAACTTCTACTTCTTAAAACCAACCCAAATAATTTTTTTTTCCAAATAATTTTTTAAAAACTTCTCTTCAATGTAGTCAGAGTACTACAGAAATCACAAAAGAGGGGCTGGCAGGCGGCATGGTGGTTAAGGTGCTAGACTCCCACATGGCTGACCACAGTTTGAGTCCCAGACTTGGTAGCTTGCTTTCTCATTTTCCTTCTCTCTTTCTCTCTCACTCTGTCCCTCTCTGGTCGAATTAAAATAAAGTTAAATAAAATAATTCTTAAAAAAGAAATTATAAAAGAATGAGAAAAGTGAGCTAAGAGAGTTTGGCAAGATGTTAGGAAACCGAGATGGTACATCTTGAATTCTTCACGAAGTCCTTGGTAACCTGTTTCTTGTTAAAGTTCTGAGCCTCAGCTTTAGTCACTCTTCCTTAAAGCTCCAGCAGGGTGAACTATTCTTCAGTCTTATCTCCAAGCCCCTTCCCCCTTCCCTAGTCTTGCTACCCATTTCAATAAGCTAATTCCCTTTCTTTCTTTAGATCTCTGCTTTTACGCAATATCTTCTTTCATGAAGTGTCCTCTGACTCCACAAGACTACACCTTTAATACTTAAGCCTACTGCAACATTTATTACACTGCAGTGTGCTTGTCTGCATTCCCCCCTTACCTTAAGTTCTCTGAAGGCTGGGATTCTGTCTTATTTAATGCCATGTCCTCAAAATCATTAATTTAGTGTCTGGTACACAATTATTATTAGTTAAATGCTTAATGAAAAGGTGAAGTTTTCATATGACAGAAAGGGGAGGAGCATTCCAGAGAGAGCAGGCCATAAGCAAATGTGCTAAGTAGACCTGGGCAATGAGTGTCTTGTTTTGGAGATGGGCTAGAATTCCGAATTTACTTAACAAACATTTATTATATAGCTTTCATGTGACAGGCACTATTCTAAAGATGACACCCACAGTAAGTGATGCCCTCACATCAACTGTACATGTCTGGTACTGTTATCATTCCCATGTAACAGATGGAAAGTGAACTGCCCAAAGCCACAGCTAATAAGTTGTGGAACTGGGATTCTAATCCAGATGACTTGGCTGCAGGGTCCACGCTCTTAGCCATTGTCTGTTTCTATCTCTATCTGACCACAAGAGTTTGCACAGAAGAATAATAACACATATGCAAAGATGACAAATTCAGGTGAGACTTGAGTACCGAGCTAAATGTTTTACAGTTTTCATTTTATGGCCAAGAAGAAGTCATGAAATGCTTCTTCCTTCTACAGAAGGAAGTTTAACAACAAATAATTTTAGTGTAGCAATAATAAAAAGAACTGGTGACACCCAAAGCACTAAACAGATGAATCCAGAAGGTAAAATACTCTACAGGACAACCGGCTCAGCCTCACCTACATTATCAGTGGCATAAAATGTGTTTGACAGATTAAGAGACTCAAGGGACACAGCTATCTGATGTAATTAATTAGCGTTCCCTCAGTGGACACAGTTTTGGACTAACCAATCAGCTGTGACACTCTGGATCAACTGAGGAAGTCTAAATGTCGTCTGGGATTTGTTAAAATGAAAATTTAATGAAATAAAAATGTGGACATTAACTGAAAAAAATGCAAATGCAGTAACAGAATACTCTCGTTTTAGGGAAAAAATGAATGTTTATTTGTATACAAGAGCAGAGAGGATATGAAATGAAGTTTTTATAATACTGATCTCTAACAGGTGTATTTGTATTATTTTCTTTTGCTTACGTGTATTCTAATTTTCTACAAAATATATGTGTTACTCCCAAAATAAAAGACTATTAATAAAATAATAATAATTTTCCTCTGAAAATTTGACTTTGCATTTCCATCTTGGACCTCTATGAACCGCATGCTCAAATATCCAACTGTCCACCTAACATCTCCCCTCACATGTCTGAAAGCTCAGTTGACAGGTCAGCAGGTGGCATGGTAGTTAATGTGCTGAATCCCACATGGCTGACTCCGCAGTTCAAATCATAGATCCAGAGGCTTGAACACACGCTAGGTGCATGTGCACGTATGCCCAAATCCCGAGAAAAGAATAAAGAATAAAGAAGAGGGGACTGTAGCATGGCCATCCTCCCTGGGAGGTGATTTCCCTCTCATTCTCTGTCTCTCTCTCCAGCAAATGCACTCATCCTATGGCAAGAATCTAGTAAGAAAGCAAGCAAACAAGATCAGTCAGTATGTCCAAAACTAAACTGATCTCTTCATCCAAACTACTTCTTTCTAAAGATTCCTCATCTCAGTAAATGACATTGCTATTTTGTCTGGTGACTCTGACAAAAATCCCGAGTCATTTTTGACTCCTCCCTACCGTTCACACTCCATATTCATAACTATCAGATCTTATTCATGCCCTCTGAAACATACACTGACTAGGGAGTTGCAAACACAGAAAAGGAGAAGGACAGAATAAACCCTAAGGTACTGAATTGTATTTGGAAGTCTTGGTATAAATTTACATTTATATTTGAAAAACATACAGGTGAATAAAGATATGTGTGTGTGCCCACGTGTGTGGTATACATGCAAGTATTTCCTAGCTCTTTCACTGTAAAGGCCCGAAGGAATGACATTACAGTAGCGACAAGCACACCTGCTGCTGAGACCTTGGTTTCTAAGAGGAACCAGGAATTCTTGGAGAAGGGACTGATTCCAGGCCAAGAAAATACAAGAATGTAAATCACCTTGTACCAGAAAGTAAAAATGTATTGAATGATGATGTCAAAAGAACACAGGTACTGGGAACCAGCAGTTTAGCGTAATGGCTATGTCGTTGGACTCCCATGTAGTCGACCGCGGTTCACGTCCTGGACCCGGTGGCTTAAAACTCACGCCGGGCGCGTGTGCATGTGTGCCCAAGATCCCGAGAGGAGCATGGGGGAGAAGGGATTGCGGCGTAACCATCCCCTCTGGAGGGTGATTTCTCGCTTTCTGTCTCTAAGTCTGTCTCTGTCTGGTGAGCGCATAAAAAAAAACAAAAAAAAAAAAAAAAAAAAAAAAAGGAACACAGGTACCAGCAGTTTGAAGGGTTCACTGGCCAGATAATTTTTTTTCTTTTTTTAGAGAGATTTTTTTTTTTTTTTTTGCTATAGGGCCCATGTGTGTGCTTACCAGAAAGACAGAGACAGAAAATGAGAAATTATGCCCCCCCGCCCCCCGGGTGGATGGCCACGCCACAATCCCCTCTCCTCCACTCTCCTCTTGGGATCTTGGGCACGCACGCACATGCGCCCAGCGTGAGTTTAAGCCACCGGGTCTGAGACTCGAACTGCAATGGACTACATGGGAGTCCAGCAACATAGCCATTACACCAACTGCTGGTCCCAAATCTATGACAAAGTTAGTTATCAAAATAAATAACAGTAAAAAATTAAAACGTACTGAATAAAACAGTAACACTGAATAAGCACTGAGTAAATAAGTGGGACAAAGGGAAAGCCCTGCCTTCTGATTAAATGCCAACTATTAAATGTAAATGGGATGATAAAATTTTAAAAATCAGCATTTGATAAACATCACAGTAAAAACTGACTCAACTGGGGACCAGTAGATGCCATAGTGGTTACACTGTTGGGACTCCCACAAGGCCGATTACAGTTCAAGTCCCAGGCTCAGTGGCTTCAAAATTAGTCAGGTGCATGTGCGTGCATGCCCATACTCCCAGGAGGAGAATGGATTGTGGTGTGGCCCTCTCCCTCCCCCTGGAAGGGGTGATTTCTCACTTTCCTCCTATCACTGTCTCTGCATCTCTCTCTGGCAAGCACATGTACCCTATAGCAAAAATTTCTTTAAAAAAAAAAAAAAAAAAACGAAAACAAAACTAGGACCCTATAGGTGGCATGATGGTTAGGGCAACTAGAATCTCTCTCTCTCTCTCCAGTCAACTTAAACAATGAAATAAATAAAATAACGACAGTGACTAAAATTAAATAATTCTTAAAAAAATAAAATAAATCTGACTCAGGACCAGCACTTGGCGTCACACTTTGTTGCTGGACTCCCATGTAGTCAGCCACAGTTCGAGTCCTGGGCCCGGTTGCTTAAACTCACTCTTGGCATGTGTGTGCATGCAAAAGATCCCGAGAGGAGAATGGAAGAGAAGAGATTGTGGCATGGCCATCCCCACTGGGGGGTGATTTCTCGCTTTCTGTCTCTCTGTCTCTTTCTGGTGAGCGCATGCACCCTATAGAAAAAACTCTCAAAA
>NW_006205672.1:2184334-2185738 GCF_000334495.1 Tupaia belangeri chinensis
AGTCCTGGACCCGGTGGCTTGCTTTCTCACCTCCTCTCTTTTCTCTCTCTCTCTCTCTGTCTCTATCAAATTAAAAATAAATAAATAAAATTTGTTTAAATCTGACTCAACAATTATCTATGAATGTTAAAGCTAGAGAGAAAAAAATTAATGAGGAATAGGCTATTTATACTGTCTCAAACAATTCCCAATGAAATACTCATAGACTTTACAGAAGAAAAATCTGCCAAACACCATTTGAACCAAGCAATAAAAGTTAACATCACTGGGACCAGTAGATGGCGTAATGGTTACATTGCCGGACTCCCACAGAATCTACCATGGTTCAAGTCCTGGACCCAGCAGCTTAAAATTCACACCAGGCACATGTGCATGTGTGCCCAAATCTCAAGAAGATAATGGAGAAGGGACTGCAGTGTGGCCATCCCCCAGTGGGGTGATTTCTTGCTTTCTATGTCTCTATCTGTCCAGTGAACACACATGCCCTATAGCAAAAACATCTCTCTTAAAAAAAAAAAAGTTAACATCACTATCAGTGGTACAGACTGCCATTATGTACCTCCAAATATAGTAAAAACAGATTCAGGAGGGCAGGTCAGCAGGTGGTGGGAAGATTAAGGAGGCTGGATCTCACATGGCCAACTTCAATGTATGAATCCTGGACCCAGTGGCATGAGAAACACACTAGGCTCATGTGTGCAGAGAAAATGAAAAGGGACTCGGGGCCAGCAGGTGGCGTGGTAGTTAAGGCGGCTGGACTCCCATGTGGCTGACTGCAGCTTGTGTTCTCATTTTCCTTCTCTCTCTGTCTCTGGTCAACTTAAAAAGAATAAATAAAATAATGACAATGAATAAAATTAAACAAAAAATAATTGCTAAAAAAAAAGAAAGAAAAGAAAATAGACTGCAGTGTGACCATGCCTTATGGGGAATACTTTCTCACTTTTCCTCTCTCTAGGGAGCATGTGTGCCCTCTAGCAAAGTAAAGAAATATAAAACAAAAACAAACAGTAGAAAAAAGCAGCAACCTCTCTCTGCTCCTCTCTGGTCAAATTAAAATAAGTAGATGAATGGTTAAATAAAGCTAAATGAAATATATATTTTTAAAAAATCAAGGGGCAGAGAAGTGGTATGGTGGTTAAGGGCGCTGGACTCCCACATGGCTGACTGTGGTTCAAGTTCCGGACCTGGTGGCTTGCTTTTTCACCTTCCATCTCTGTTTCTGTTCTTCTCTGCTCAAATTAAAATAAGTAGATGAATGGGTAAATAAATAAAGTTAAATAAATTTTTAAAAATAAATAAATAAAAGAGCAGGGGACCAGCAGTTAGCGTAATGGCTATGTCGCTGGACTCCCACGTAGTCGACCGCAGTTCGCGTCCTAGACCCGGTGGCTTAAAACTCAC
>NW_006205672.1:2186248-2189155 GCF_000334495.1 Tupaia belangeri chinensis
GTGGGGATCAGCACTATACAAAAAAAAAACCTCTCCAAAAAAAAAAAAAAAAGAGCAGCAACAGAGAGAGCCCACAATCCCAGAGATAGAAGGACCAACAGGGAGACCTAAGTCAAGCCTCTCAGCTTGAGGGACCACATCCAGACTGCTGTGGGGAAGCAGGGGCTCTCTGGCCTTCAAGAACCAATATCTGGTTCCTGTAATCCCACAGAAAGGAGAAGCAACAGGGAGACAGAGGTAGAAGCTGCTGCTCCACTGGAACTGATGCCCTTCTGCCCCTCACCCACCCAGGACCAACAGGCAGGCCCAAGCCAAACTCCTCCACTTGAGTTCATTGGCAGGGACCCCCACCCAGCCTGCTGTGGGGAAGAAGGGGTTCTCTGGCTGCGCCATGCCAAGTAGTTTACCTCCTTACATTCTACCTGCCAGCTCAACCTCCATCCACATTGGGAGCAGTTAGGCTGGGTTTACAAGAACCGTACACCTGAAATAGGAGACTTGGAGGAAATCTTTCCCCATAGCTCCCTGAGCAGTAAAAAGAGAGACACTTCCCTCTGAAAACCTGAACCCAAAACTGTGGCTTCCACACTCCCACTCTCAGCAGAGGAGGGAAATTGGCACAGAGCTCACACAAATCATAGAGAAGTGCAGGAGTACACAGGTACAGAGACATACGCCAAAGAAGTAGGAAGTGAGTGTATCACCAGATGACTAAAAAATCAAAGCAGAGCCCCAAGAAATAGGAGAAAAACAGGAAATTTCTCCTCACCAATAATGGATAAAACATAAGAGATTGCAGAAATGTCCAAAAAAGAACTCAGAATATTCATGGCAACAAAACTCAACTAGATGCAAGAGAAAACAGAACCAATTCCAGAAGCCGAGAAAGTCCTTCTGCGATTAAAAGGAGGAACTCTATAAAAGATACACACACTGAAAAAGAATCAAACAGAATTTCTGGAAATAAAGATTACAATGCAGGAAATCAGAACTTCCTTTGGGACCAGCAGATGACATAATGGTTACATCTCTGGACTCCCACTTAGTCATCTGCAGTTCGAGTCCTGGACCCAGAAGCTTGAAGTTCAAGCCCGATGCATGTGCCTGTCTATCCAATATCCTGAGAGGAGACTGGAGGAGAAGGAACTAAAGCGTGGCCTTCCCCCTGGAGGGTCATTTCTCACTTCTGTCTCTCCAGCAAGTGCACTGGCCCTATAACAAAAAGAAAATTCTCTTAAAAAACAAACAAACAAACAAAAAAAACTTCTGGGTCTAGCAGGTGGTGTGGTAGTTAAGGGCACTGGACTCCCACATGGCCAATGGTGACAGTTCAAGCCCCAGACCTGGTGGCTTGCTTTCTCACTTTCCCTCTCTCTATCTCACACTCTGTCCCTCTCTGGTAAAATTAAAATAAGTAAATAAAATAAAGTTGAAAGAAAAAATAAATAAAAATAACTGACTAAATTATGTCTCTGGGGACCAGCAGTTAGAGTAATGGCTATGTCGCTGGACTCCCATGTAGTCGAACATGGTTCGAGTCCTGGACCCAGTGGCTTAAACTCACGTCAGGCGCATGTGCATGCGTGCCCAAGATCCCGAGAGGAGAATGAAGGAGAAGGGATTGTGGCGTGGCCATCTCCCCTGGGGGGTGATTTCTCGCTTTCTGCCTCTGTCTCTTTCTTTCTGGCGAGCGCACGCGCCCTATAGCAAAAACCTCTCAAAAAAAGATGTCTCTGTGCCTTAATTTCCATTATCTGAAAATGATAATAATTTAAAAGGCTTTAGGAAGGAATACACACACACAAAAATGTTTGTAGTACACATTACAGAGCAAGTAACACACTCCACCTGCATTGTCTTCCCCAGCTTGCTTTCCTTCTACACTAGTATACACAAAGTGAAGGTAAGGAGAGCCATCTGATTAAATGAGCCAGATTAAGTATAGATTACAATGAAAACAGTTTCCTCTCTTTAACTGTGGCCTCTGAAACACTGAGGGAGTAGACTTTATGATTCCATCTTCTCCAATCTCAGACATGGACTTCCTTATCTGTCCTGGTTCCTAACATCCAGAAAGTCTGTGAACATCTAGGTCACCAATCAGAGGCTCAATTACTTGGTCTAATTTTCAGTAGAAGTCACAGACCTTCAAGTAATTGTTTTACTTTTAGTTGACTTCAGAAATATGTGGTCTCCCTTGGGGCCAGCAGTTGGTGTAATGACTGTCGCTGGACTCCCACGTAGTCGATCAGGGTTCGAATCCTGGACCCAGTGGCTTAAACTCACGACAGGTGCATATGCGTGTATGCCCAAGATCCCAAGAGGAAAATGGAAGAGAAGGGATTGAGGTGTGGCCACAATCAATCCCCCCTGAGGGATGATCTCTTGCTTTCTGTCTCTCTCTTTCTGGCAAGCACACGCTCCCTACAGCAAATCCTCTCAAAAAAGAAAAAAAGAAAAATTGTGTCTCCCTGTAGTTATACTAAGTATCTAGAGCTATATCAATCATTTAATTGCACATATTTAATCAACAAAACTTTTTGTGTTTTTTTTTTTTGAGAGGTTTTTGCTACAGGGTGCGTGTGCTCGCCAGCCAGACAGAGACAGACAGAGAGACAGAAAGCGAGAAATCATCCCTCAAGGGAGATGGCCATGCCGTAATCCCATCTCCATTCTCCTCTCAGGATCTTGGGCACGCACGCACACGCGCCCAGCGTGAGTTTTAAGTCACCGGGTCCAGGATGCGAACCACGGTCGACCACGTGGGAGTCCAGCAACATAGCCATTACGCTAACTGCTGGTCCCAACAAAACCTTTTGTGGTTTTTTGGGGAGGAGGTTTTTGTTATAGGGTGTGTACACTCACCAGAAAGACAGAGACAGAAAGCAAGAAATCCCCCCCCAGGGT
>NW_006205672.1:2189246-2191034 GCF_000334495.1 Tupaia belangeri chinensis
ATGAGTTTTAAACCCCCCAGGGTCCATAGTCGACTACATGGGAATCCAGTGATATAGACATTACGCCAACTGCTAGTCCCAACCACCAAAACATTTTTCAAACAAAATTGTTTATGAATGACTCAAATGTTGGTTAGTCATATAACCAGTTTGCTCATGGGTTAAGAAAATTGTTCATGGGAACCAGCAGTTAGTGTAATGGCTATGTTGCTGGACTCCCACGTAGTCGACCGCAGTTCGCGTCCCAGACCCGGTGGCATAAAACTCACACCGGGCGCATGTGCGTGCGTGCCCAAGATCCCAAGAGGAGAATGGAGGAGAAGAGATTGCAGCGTGGCCATCCCCTCTGGGGGGTGATTTCTCGCTTTCTGTCTCTCTGTCCCTCTCCGTCTGTCTGGTGAACGCACGTGCCCTTTAGCGATAACCTCTCAAAAAAAAAATATATTGTTCATAATGTTCTTTCAACTAAAAGACCCTTAATTTCCTTCCATTTCATTTGAATTCTTCATCTTAAAACTCAATTCGAATCCCAGGTGCTCAATGAAAGCTCCTAAAACCATTTCCACCTGTTTTTTTAAAAATCTTTTTATTAAAAAAAAAAAAAAAATGGCTACAGGGCATGTGCACTGTCCATGAAAGACAGAGAGACAGGGAAGAGAAGAGGGAAAGTGAGAAATAATTACCCAGGAATTGCGATGACTGCAATCTCTTCTACTCTCCTCTTCGGATTTGGGGCATAGATGTGTGGTGTGTTTTCCAAATCACTGGGTCTGGGAATTGAATTGTGTGATTTCGCCACATTAGGATCCAGCTGCCTTAACTGCCACACTATCAACTGCGCCCCTCCCTTTTTACTTTTATTTGCATTTATTTTACACTGATTTTCTAAAGTTTTTGCTATAGGCCATGTGAACTCACCAGAAAGAAAGAGACAGAGGGAGAGGAAGTCAGAAATCACAATGCTGGGGGGGAGGGGGGCCCAGGGAAGTTTGGCCATACCACAATCCCTTCTCTTCCAGTCTCTTCTTGGGATTTTGGGCTCTCGGAGCGGACCGCCGAGACACCCCCCCCCCCACCTGCCCAGTGTGACCCTCAACCCGCCATGTCTAGCACTCAAACTGCACAGTTGGTCATGTGGGATCCAGCACCCTAAACTCTGTGTCACCTACTGGCCCCAATTTTATGCTGTAAGTTTTCTTTTCTTCAGTTTCTTCTGGTATATCTTTTTCTTCTCCTCTTCAGGTTTTGGAACAATATATTCCTTTTCAATGAGGCTATCTCGATGTGGCAGGGGAACTCAAGTATGAGTTTATGAGTTAATCTGACCAGGAGCTCCGTAAGTACAATGCCACATCTTAGGTACCTTGTTCACCTGAATATGCTCAATGACCAGACAATCTTCTCCTCCATTCCCCCCTCAGGATTTTGGTCATGTACATACATACACCCAGTGTGGTTTTCAAGCCCCCCATGCCTGGGACTCAAACCACGTAGTTAACCATGTGGGATCCAGTGCTTCAATCTCCATGCCACCTACTAGCTCTAAAATGGCCTTTCAATATGCATGTCTTGACTGCTAATCTGCTTTAGTCTAACTATGGCCAAAAAAGAGATTTATTTTTGCTTTTCATCTTCAATAATTTTTTTGAGATGTTTTTGCTACAAGGTTTTCTTGCTTTCTGTCTCTCTGTCTGTGCTCCCCAGAAAGACAGAGACAAACAGAGAGACAGAAGGCGAGAAAACACCCCCCAGGGGGATGGCCATGCCACAATCCCTTCTCCTCCATTC
>NW_006205672.1:2191054-2207517 GCF_000334495.1 Tupaia belangeri chinensis
TTTTTTTTTTTGGAGAGGTTTTTGCTATAGGGCGCGAGCGCTCGCCAGACAGACAGAGACAGACAGAAAGTGAGAAATCACCCCCCAAGGGGGATGGCCATGCCGCAATCCCTTCTCCTCCATTCTCCTCTCTGGATCTTGGGCACGCATGCACACACGCCCGGTGGGTCCGGGACTTGAACCGTGGTCGACTACGTGGAAGTCCAGCAACATAGCCCATTACGCTAACTGCTGGTCCCCTCCTCTCAGATCTTGAGCACACACGCACACATGCACAGCATGAGTTTAAGCCACCAGGTCCGGGACTTGAACCACAGTCGACGACATGGGAGTCCAGCAACACAGCCATTACGCCAACTGCTCATCCCCATCTTCAATAAATATTAGCACAGCTATTTATTATTCACATCAGTGAAGGGAAATACTGCTGTGGCAGATATGAACAAACTAATCCCAAAAACATTTTCATTGTGGACTTAGAATGTGTCGTATCAATTATTTTACAACTATCTTGGCAGCTATGCTGTTAGGATTATAGACAATTGGGGCTGGTAGGTGGCGTGGTGGTTAAGGTGCTGGACTCCCACGTGGCCAACGAGACCTAACAGCTTGCTTTCTCATTTTCCCTCTTTTTCTCTTTCTCTGGTCAAATTTAAAAATACTAAAAATAATAAATAAATTTTTAAAAATAGTATGAAGTTTTCTGATCTTACTAAAATAAAGCCTTAAAAAAAAAAGATTACAAACGATAATCTCATTCTCCATACTTATACTGCTCTAAAAAGAATGCTACAAGAGCAGTACAGAATAATCCATGACAAAACAATACATTAACCAGGATATTATTTGACATTACCACCAAAAACAATAAAACATATCTAAGACAAAGAACTGTAAAATTATACATTTACAAAAAACTTAGAAGAATTTTCCAGAAAACTCTAATATAGTGTCATTTTTCAAATATTGTACTCTGACTTAAGTTCTATTTATCTATAATAAGCAAAGAAAAATGTCCAAAAAGCAGTATGACCTGGTCAACAGCTGCCAAATTCTGCCCTGAAGTGAGATACAATTTCTACTGGTTTACTAAGAAATGAGAAAATAAGGTCACACTTTATTTGTCCTAAAGTGCAATGCATCCAAATTAAAGGATTGTTCTTTATTATCTTCTTCCTACTTTCCAAATAATTAAAATATTTTTCTTATTTTAGGAGTTTTTCTTGTTTTTTTTTGTTTTGTTTTGTTTTGTTTTGCTATAGGGCATGTATGCTCACCAGAGAAACAGAGAAAATCACCTCCTGGGGGATGGCTGTCCTGTGATCCATTCTTCTCCATTCTACTCTTGGGATTTGGGGCATGTGCACACATGTGCCTGGCGTGAGTTTCAAGTCGCCAGGTCTAGGCCTTGAACTGCATGTTGGCCATGTGAGAGTTCAGCACTTCAACCACCACACCACCTATTGGCCCCTAAAATATCTTTGAGGGCCAACTTCGCAGCCTGGTGATTAAGGCAGCCAGACTCCACATGGACAATGTGCTGTTGGAATTCTAACCTCAGCAGCTTGAACACTACACTGGGTGCATGTGGGTACGTGCCCAAAACTCCCAACAGGATGGAGAAATGGAGAAGGAATTACGGCACTGCTCTGTTGAGGGGTGCTTTTTCCTTCCTCCTCCCTCCCTCTGGTGAATGCATGCATCCTCTGGCAAATTTAAAAAAAAATCTTTATAAAACAAAGATAACAATGTGAATGCCCTTAATTGCCGATATAAACAACGATGTTTCCACACCTTCAGTTTTTCTTCTTTTTTTGGGGGGAGAGGTTTTTGCTATAGGGTGCATGTGCTCGCCATAAAGAGACAGAAACCGAGAAATCACCCCCCAGGGAACCGAGAAATCACCCCCCAGGGGGGAGGGCCATGACACAATCCCTTCTCCATTGTCTGGATCGTGGACACACAACACACACACACCCAGCATGAGTTTAAGTCACCGGGTCCAAGACTCTAATCATGGTCGATGACATGGGGGCCCAGTGACACAGCCACTACACCAACAGCTGGTCCCTAAAGAGAGATTTTTGCTATAGGACACAAGCACTCGCTGGAGAGACAGACATAGAAAGTGAGAAATCATCCCCCAGGGGGATGGCCATGCCACAATCCTTCTTCATTCTCCTCTCGGGATTTTGGGCATGCATGCACACATGACTGGCTGGAGTTTTAAGTTACCAGGTCTAGGACTTGAATAGAAGTCAACTATGTGGGAGTCCAGCGACGTAACCATTTCACTGTCTGCTGGTCCCTTGTTTTATTTTTATTTATTTTTAGAGAGTTTTTTTTTTTTACCCTATAGGGCATGTGTTCTCGCCAGAGATGAGAGACAAAAAGAGGAAATGAGAAATCACCCTCCAGGGGGATGGCCAAGCTGCAATTCCTTCTCTTTCATTCTCCTCTTTGGATTTTGAGCACACATGCACATGTGCCCAGCATCTTCTTCAAGCCGCCAGGTCCAGGACTCAAACCACGGTCAACCACCTGGGAGTCTAGCGCCTTAACCACCATGCCACCTGCTGGCCCCAACAGAACTATATCTTAACTGTGGAGGCTACACAACTATAAATTTGCCAAAATTTTAGAACTGAAATAAGGGTGATTTTTCCTGAGGAGAAAAATGGAGAATAAGGAATTACAGGTTGGCCATACCCTCTGGGGTTGATTTCTTGTTTTCTGTCTCTGTTTCTCCGGCAAGTACACGTGCCCTATAGCAAAAAAAAAAAAAAAAAAAATCTAAAAAAGAAAAAAAAAGTAAGTAAAAATTTGAAAAGATAAAATACAAAAAAAATTTTCCTAAAGACACATGAAGGGATGGGAACCAGCAGTTAGCGTAATGGCTATGTCGCTGGACTCCCACATAGTCGACCGTGGTTCACGACCCGGACCTGGTGGCTTAAAACCCACGCCGGGCGTGTGTGCGTGCGTGCCCAAGATCCCGAGAGGAGAATGGAGGAGAAGGGATTGTGGCATGGCCATCCCCTCTGGGGGGGGATTTCTCGCTTTCTGTCTCTCTGTCTCTCTCTGTCTGTCTGGCGAGCACACGCGCCCTATAGTGAAAAACCTCTCAAAAAAAAAAAAAAAAGACACATGAAGTGAGAATAGAGAAAGAAATACAGAGCATAGAAAAAACAGGACAGATAAAAAGCACAGGTGGGCCCACCCTGTGGTGCAGTGACTAGGCACTGTGCACTGGGAGTTGGATCCCACGTGGCCAACAGCTGTTTGAATCCTGGCACACTAGATGCAGGTGCATGAGTGCCAGAGATCCTGACAGAATAGAGAGATGAAGGAGAAAGTATTGTGATGTGATAATGCCCCAATTTGGGGGGTTTGGGGATGGGACATGCTTTTTTTCTGTCTCTCTGGTGAGTGTATGTACTCACTGGCAAACAACAAGAAAAAAGAACATTGAAATATAGGTAATAGAAACAAGTTCAAATAAGTTAAACAGAGTTAAATGTAAACTTAAGAATTCTAGTTAAAAGGTAGAGATGATCATTTTGATTTAAAAAACATCTAGTTGTATATAGTGACATATCTAAAATAAAAAGAGGTAAGGGACAAAACAGGAATACACCACTGTCTCATTTATATGAGTCTGTAAGGTAAGACAAAACAAAACATTATTAGAGATATAGAGGGTCCCTAAAAACGACAAAAATTCAGTACACCACGAAGATATAGTCTGCATGTACCTAATAAAATAGTGCCAATGTATAAAGTAAACATTGGCATACTATACTATAAGAACTTAGCAGCTCTATTAATAGAAGAGTTAAACATAGCTCTTAATTATTGCTAGTTTAAGCAGGTACAAATTGGTAAAGAAACAGAAAATTTGTATTCTACTACATGCAATATAATAAAGAATTTACATTGGGGCCAGTAGGTGGTGTGGTGGTTAAGGCACTGGACTCCGCCTGTGGCCGACTGGTTCGAGTCCTAGACCTGGTAGCTTGCTTTCATTTTCTTTCTGGTCAAATTTAAATAAATAAATAAATAAATAAATAAATAAATAAATAAATAAATAAATAAATAAATAAATAAATAAAGAAGATGGCTGCACCGCAATCCTTTGTCCTCCATTCTCCTTTCGGGATTTTGAGCACACACATACACACATGACCAGCATGATTTTCAACCTGCTGGGTCTGGAACTTGAACCATTCAGTCGTCTTAATCACTACACCATAAGCTGATCCCCTCTTTGTTTTTTGGTTTTCTTGTTTTGTTTTGTTTTTAACATTTATTTATTTATGTATTATTTCTTGTGATTTTTCAAGCTGCCTGGTCCAGGACCCAAACTGCAGTCGACCATGTGGGAATTCAGCACCTTAACGACCATGCGCCACCTGTTAGCCCAACTCTCTGGGGTTTTTTAATCTTTTTTTTTTCTCTTAAGTTTACTTCTTTCTTTTATGAGTGAGAGAGACAGAGATTGAGACAGTGCCCCCAAGAGGGTTCTATGCTACAACCCACCTCCAGCCATCAGCCAGCTCTGGCTCACTGGCAAGCACGTAGGTGCCTAGCATACTCGGGAAGGTCTCTGACTTCCCCACGTGGGACTACATCACAGAGCGACACGTCTTACCACTACGCTTCGGTTGGGCCCCTCTACTGATCTCTAATACTCAATATAACTACAAAAGGTGCGAGTGTAGATTTCTTTTTATTTAACCTCGTTCACACATACTACGTTTCCTGCACTTGTATATTCACATCTCATTAACTTTTCACATTTCCTAGTCATTATTCCTTCAAATATTGCCTGTTCTCCATTCCTTCCTCTTAGATTTCAACTACATATATGTTAGACTCATTATATCCTTCCCATCAACTTACCTCTCAGCATTATACTATAAGAAATTACTTCAGATTTTCAGTTCATGAATTCTGCCTTTGTGAGTGGTCTAATCTACTGTTTAACCCATCAATTAAGCTTATTTTTTTAAGGTTTTTGCCTTAGGGTGTGTATGTCAGGAGAAAAAGTGAGAGAGACAGATGCTCGCCAGAGAGAGACACAGTAAGAAGGAAAGTGAGAAATCACCCCCCAGGAGAATGGCCATGCTGCAATCCCTTCTCTATTCTCCTCCCAGCATCGTAGGCATGCACACACAGGTGCCTGGCATGATTCCTAAGCCACCAAGTCCAGTACTCAAACCACGGTCGGCCATGTGGGAGTGCAGCAATGTAACCACTAAGATATCTGCTGGCTCTATACTGAGTTTTTTAAAGTTCACGTTTTATTTTTCATTTCTAATATTTCTCTGGTTCTTTTCAAATCTACATAGTTATATCTGAGCATATTTCATACCTTGCTATATTTTAGATTCCATCTTTTATTAATTTAAGCATTTTACACATGGTTATATTTCATATTTTATCATTCCAGTAGTTTAAATCTTTTTTTGGGGGGGGGGAGAGATTATTGCTATAGGGCGCGTGCGCTTGCCAGACAGACAGAGAGAGACAGAGAGACAGAAAGCGAGAAATCACCCCCCAGGGGGGATGGTCACTCCGCAATCCCTTCTCCTCCATTCTCCTCTCGGGATCTTGGGCACGCATGTACACGCGCCTGGCGTGAGTTTTAAGCCATCAGGTCTGGGACGCGAACCGCGGTCGACTACATGGGAATCCAGCGACATAGCCATTACGCTAACTGCTGGTTCCCAGTAGTTTAAATCTTTAAAAGCTTGTTTCTATGAAATCTCATTCACAGAAGCCTATTTTCTTGTGTTTGGTCATTTTTTACTGTGAGCTTATAATTTACTGAATTTTATCTGTGGAAATTCTAAGTCTAATCAAAGAAAGCTTGCTTAGCCCAGTCTGTATGGTACAGCTGGTAGCATAACTGACCACAGAGCTGGAAGCCACTTGCCAACTGCGGTTTAAGTCCCCAGCCCGACTGTCCTGAAAATACACTGGGCACAAATGCGTGTACCCCAAATCCTGGCAGACTGGAGAACTACATGAAGGTGATCGCAGCATGATCAAGTCCTATGGGCAATGTCTCCTCTATCTTTCTCTTTCATGCTCTATCATGAATTAAAAAAAAATTTTTTTGAGGGGACCAGCAGTTAGCTTAATGGCTATGTCGCTGGACTCCCATGTAGTCCACCGCAGTTGGAGTCCCGGCCCCGGTGGCTTAAACTCACACCGGGCGCATGTGTGTGCATGACCAAGATCCCGAGAGGAGAATGGAGGAAAAGGGATTGCGGCGTGGCCATCCCCCCTGGGGGGTGATTTCTCGCTTTCTATATCTATGTCTCTCTCTGTCTTTCTGGTGAACGCACGTGTCCTATAGCAAAAGCTTCTCCAAAAAAAAATTTGATCTGATTATTGCACACTGCATGCATGCTTTGAAAATCCAGGTTGTGCCCCACAAAAATAAACAATTAAATATAAATAAGAAATTATAAAATAAAATACAAAAAGGAATAAAAACTTCCTCCCTTTTCCTAAAACATTCACATTTGCTTCTGGCAGAGTCAGGGTGGTACTGATCTTGGTCTGATTTAGCTTGCTTCTCAGAGGGTTCTGCCACTTTTCCAGAAGCCATCAAGTGCAGACAGGGGCATCTGCCCTCAAGGCAACTTTGTCTTTCCCATTTGCTCACAAACTCACTAACTAGTTGCTATTTTTTATTTTTTCAGGTTTTTTCATAGGGCACCTGCGCTCACTGGAGAGGGAGAGAGAAAAAAAAATGAGGATCACATCCTCCCACTCCCCTGGAGACTGCCCGTACCACAGTCATTTCTCCTCCATTTTCCTCTCAAGATTTTGGGTGTACACACACCAGTGTGATGTTCTTTTTTCTTTCTTTTTTTGTTTCTTTTTAAAGACAGTGATGCTATTTTCTTTCCTTTTTTTAAAAGAATTATTTACTTTATTTTATTTATTAATTCATTTATTTTATTTTAATTTGACCAGAGCAAGACAGAGAAAGAGAGAGAGTGGTAAGCAAGTCACCAGGTCTGAGACTCAAACCATGGTTGGCCATGTGGGAGTGTCCAGCGCCTTAACCACCACACCACCTGCTGGTCCCCGCCATTTTCTCTTATTTATTTATTGTTATTCTTCAATGTGACCAGAGAGAGAGAAAGGGAGAATGAGAAAGCCAGCCTACAGGTCCAGGACTCAAGCCTCAAGTCAACCACGTGGGAGTCCAGTGCCTTAACCACCATACCACCTGCTAGCCCCACCAGTGTGATTTTCAAGTCACTGGGTCTGGGATTCAAACCAACGACAGTCACGTGGGAATCCTGTACCTTAACCACCATAATACCTGCTGGCCACTGCTCTTGTTTTTCAGTTGATTCTTTTCACTTTTGTGAGTGAACAGCCCCTTGGAGGGCTCCCTTATATATATATACACACACACACACATATATATATATTTTTTTTTTAAGAATTATTTTATTTAGGTACCAGCAGTTAGCGTAATGGCTATGTTGCTGGGCTCCCACATAGTCGACCGTGGTTCAAGTCCTGGACCCGGTGGCTTAAACTCACGCCGGGCGCGTGTGCGTGCGTGTCCAAGATCCGAGAGGAGAATGGAGGAGAAGGGATTGTGGCGTGGCCATCCCCCCTGGGAGATGATTTCTCGCTTTCTATCTCTCTGTCTCTCTCTGTCTGTCTGGCGAACGCACGCGCCCTATAGCAAAACTTCTTCAAAAAAAAAAAAAAAAAGAATTATTTTATTTAGCTTTTTTTATTTTTTAAATTTGACCAGAGAGGGACAGGGAGAGAAGAAAGTGATAAAGCAAACCACCAGGTCTGGGACTGGAACCACGGTCAGCCATATGGGAGTCCAGTGCCCCTAACTACCGCACCACCTGCTGGCCTCATTCTCCTTTACTATTTTTAATGTAGCCAGTAATGCACTAAATAGTATACTTTTAAACTTCCAAGCAGAAATCCAAATAATTTACATAGATGCTGTCTCCTCAAGGAGGTGGAGCATAATTCACTGCCCCTTGAGTGTGAACTATGCCCAGAGATGTCTTTTCAAAGAATACAGTGTAGCACAAAGGGAAAAAGGAGTAACATCACAGTGAAGGAACCTGACAAAAACTACCTCACCCAGATTAGCATCACTAGCGAAAGATTGATGGGATACCCTTGATATAATGTGATAACAAAACTTCACTTCTGTGGTCTTCCTCCAAAGAACCAATGATCCCAGCTAACCATATATTTTTTTTTAAATCAGACAAACTAATATTGATGGACACTCTACAAACTACCTGATCAGTAAATCTCAAAAACCAGACCACAGAAGCCTTAAGAGACATGATAATTAAATATAATATGGAATTCTGGATATGTCCTGGACAGAAAAAGATGTTTAAGAAAAACTAAGAACATTCTCAAATAAAGCATGCACTCTGTTAATAACTGTGTATTAACATGAGTTTTAGTTCTAATAAATGCACTGTGCTAATGTAAGATGTTACCAATGGGGGAAGCAGGTTCAGAGTATACAAGAACTCTTTGTACTACAAGGACTCCTTAGACTACCTTTGTAACTTTTCTGAAAATCTAAAACTGTTCCAAAATGAAACATTTATTTAAAGACTATGTTTGTTGTGATTTTTACAGGATTTAGTTGTATTTTTAGTGAGAAAATCCTGCAAAATATCTAGCCTGTCAAACTGCCAGGATCATACGCCTCCCATATCCTACAGCGCAGTAAAATAATGGCTCCTTCCCTCTGGGGAACTCTCTCTCCCCTTAGTTTCGGAGAAACCACTATTTTTCTGGTCCTCTCCTCTCTGTAGGACCCCTCTTCTTGGGCTAACCCCTAAACCCAGGATGTGCCAAGGTTCTTTCATTGACCCTGTTCTCTCCTCACTTAACACTTCTTTGTAGCGCTCATCCATTAACTACTACCCATGTGCTTACAATTCCCGCGGCTTCTTCTCCAGTCCATACCCTCCTCTCAAATACAATATGGTGGTTATAAACATATCTCAGTCAGTCAGAACTAGTTTCAAAGCCCAAAGCGTAGGTCAACTGTGTGACCCTTCAAAACTCTGCTTTCCTTATTTATACAGAGTAGTAACAGTACCCACCTCTTCAAGATCACATGACATAAAACAGGTAAAATCCCCAGTACAGTGTACAAGTGCATTATTGCCAAGAAATAATAACCAATATAAGGATTACAAGCACGATCTAAATGGCTAATTGTTGACTGAACAACTCTTCTGGGATGCCCTACAGACATGCCAACTCCATGTGTTCTGTTATCATCTCTCTACCTCTTCCTCCCAAATTGTCATCCAAGGAGATCCATAGAACTCAGCTTCCAAACTCAACCCTCACTCCAATCCTAACATCCACTGTTCAAGAAGTTCTATAAAATTCCACTTGAAAAAAAAAAAAAGAAAGGAAAAAAATTCTTCCCAGTGGGTGTATGGAGTGGACAGAGAGATAGAGAGAGGGGAAAAGTGCCCCCTACAGAGACTGGTCATGCCACTTCCCTTCTCCACCTCGCCATCCTGTCAGGATTCCAGACATATGTACACACGTGCACCCAGCACTTTTCTCAAGTCATGAGGTCTAGGATTTAAACCTTGCAGTTGGCCATGTGGGAGCCAGCTGCTCTGACCATCTGGTCCTGAATAAGCCCTCAAATTCTACTTTCTAAACTCCTTTTAGCTCTGTTTTTCCTCTCCACTATCTCTACATTAATTCTTTGCCACTTGGTTTGGATTATTACAATGGCCTTCTAACATTTCCTACACACACATTATTGCTTAGTTTTAATAACGTCAATACCAGTTTCCAATATTGCACTTCACTGTGCAATACCAAAACAAATATTTTTGTTGGCATAATATAAAAACAGTTGCATTAATCTTTGTTGATTATCTTAATGTCTTCCCCATTTACTCACTCACTCCCAGCCCTCTAACCTATACCACAAACCCTACTCTATTTACAAGGGAGCTCAGGAAATGCCCCTAACTCACTCCTCTCTGTCACCTCCCACTTACAGACTGAGAGTATGAGTATAGGAGAAAAGACCCTCCCTCCATAGCCAAGGGCTCTCCTTGGGGAAAAAAAGGATTTAAATCTCCATAAGGATAATCTTCCCCTAAGAGAAAAATTAAAATTTCAGCAATTGGAACTTGTGAACAGAGATATGGTTCTAAAAGCATTTCTCAAGGGAATTAAGCATGGCAAGAAGATGCTGAAGTCCAACCCCACCAGCTACATCACACAGGGCAACTATAAGGAGGTCTCAGGCAAAAAGACCAAAGTCACACAGTGACAAAGCCAGGAGCAGCTTGTGACTCATATTAAAAAGATAGTCTGTGTTTAACGTTGACTTTTTTATAAATTTCTATTGCTACTTGATGTTCTAGAATATGATCATTCTGAAAATACAAAATTAGTAAATATCTGGCCCCACTGATTTGATTTCAGTTTTGTAAATTCTAAAGCTCTGAATAAAATTTCAGCATTATAAATCCAGTATTACTAAAAATAATCTTGGTTTGGTGTTACAATCACTATTTATTATTGCTTTTGTATACGTTCAATTACTTGACTTTATTTATTATTATTTAAATTTGCTCTAGGGCATGAGAAAGAAAGAGAGAAAGTGAGAAAGCAAGCTGCCAGGTCTGAGACTTGAACTAAGGTCGGTCGACCATGCGGGAATCCAGCCCTCCAACCACCAAACCACCTGCTGGCCCCACTTTTGTACATTCTTTTAAATATACCCCCACCCCGCTCTTGTATCTTAAAATACAATGTTTTTAAAGAATGATTTATTTAACTTTATTATTTATTTTTAAATTTGCTATAAGGCATGTGCATTCACCAGAGCAAGAGAGAAAGAAAGTGAGAAAGCAAACTGCCAGGTCCAGGACTCGAACCGCAGTTAGCCCTGTGAAGTCCAGTCCTTAACCACCTGCTGGCCCCCAAATATTTTACTTTTAAGGATTCCTTCTCTTTGTCTTTTCTGTTCTCACTTGGCTCTACTGATATGTGTACCTTCTGGTTGTCACTCCTTGCTTCCAATTCTTTCACTGCTTTGCTTATATTTAGGATGCCTTCTTTTACCTGCACATCTTTTTTGAAAAACTGTTCCCCTTTATGAAGTCTTTCATACTATATTCAAATATAAATTAGTACTCTCTGATCTGCAATTGGGGGTTTCCTAAAAAACTATATGAGGAGCCAGCAGGTGATATGGGGGTTAAGGTGCTGGACTTTCATATGGCTGACCATGGTGTGAGTCCCAGACCTAGCAGCTTGCTTTCTGTCTCTGTCTGCCGGTCTGTCTGTCTCTCTCTGGTCAAATTAAAATATAAATAAATAGGGGCTGGCAAGTAGCATGGTGGTTAAGGCACTGGACTCCCACATGGCTGACGGTGGTTCAAGTCCCTGACCTGGCGATTTGGTTTCTCACTTTCCCTTTCTTCTCTGTGTCTGGTCAAACTAAAATAATAATAAATTAAATCAAATGATTCTTTTTTAAAAAAATTTACACAACAATGTTTCCCAAAGCATTTTCATGAAATACTAGTCATATGAGACCATCAGATAAGTTTGAAACTGTAGAATAATCTCTCTTCCACTCCTTCCAGAAATTTTATGAAGCTTTTAAAAAAAAAAAATTGCCAGAGGATACATACAATAGCCAGATTAACAAACAAAGAGAGAAAGAAACAGAAAGTACCACCTCCCCCAGGAATGTAAGAATGCAAGCCTTTCTCTTTCATTTTATCATCTGGTCAGGATTTTGGGCACACATGTTTTTCAAGCCCCCAGGTCTGGGACTCAAACCATGCAGTCAGCCATGTGGGAGCTGGCAACCATAACTACAAAGCACTGAGCTGGCCTATCACTAAGCATTTTATTAAAGGCATTAAAGTTTGGCAGCATAAAAGCAGATTTAACTTTAAGTGGGTAGTTCCTAAACTTTGACTGTGAAATCCTAAACTAAACAGCAACACTTTTTGGAAAATGTTGTACAAAGTACAATTTTATACTACCATTTTTATTTTCTGTATTGGTTTATTGTCTTTGTATTTTATTTATTAATTCATAAGTATATGCTTCCTATGACAATCTGACAGACCTAGGAGGACAGAAATGAATTATTAACCTAGCTAATACTAAATATAGTAGGCATGTGTAAGGATGCTCTATAAAAAAATTTCAGGGCCAGCTGTGGAATGGTGGTTAAGAAAGCTGGATCCCACATGGCCAATTGTATGGTTTGAGTACTGGGCCCAGAGACTTAAAAATTGCAATGGGGGGCCAGCAGGTGGCATAGTGATTAAGATACAGGACTCCCAATGTGGGCGCCTGTGTTTGAATCCTGGACCAGATAGCCTGCAATTCATGCCAGGCATGTAAGACCCCAAGAAAAGAATGGAGGAAAAGGGATTTCAGTCCACACGAAGGATGGGGGTTGGGGACCTGGGTGATTTCTTACTTTCTGTCTCTCTGGTGAGTGCACATGCCCCACTGCAAAAATCTAAAAAAAGAAAAAAAAAAAAAAAAAACTGGCACATTTAAATACCAAAATCCTGAGAGGAGAACGGAGAAGAGATTATTGTGTGGCCATGGGTTGGGGTATTTTATCACTTTCTCTTGCTCTCTGGTAAGCACATGCATTCCACAGCAAATATTTTAAGCTTTTTTTTTTCCCAAAAGAATTATTTTATTTAACTTTATTTATTTATCAATTCATTCATTCGTACAGAAAAAGAGGGAGAGAGAGAAAACAAGCCGCCAGGTCCAGGGTTTGAACCATGGTTGGCCATGTGGGAGTCCAGCGCCCTTAACCACCATGCCACCTGCCGGCCCCCTATAGCAAATTAAAAAAAAAAAAAAGATTTCAAAATCACTTCACTTTTCTATTATCAAGTTTTTAAGCCTCTTAACAATGACCTTCCAAAATATGTCTTAATATGAAATTTTCTTTTAAGAAATCTTAAGTTGGGAACAGCAAATGGCACAATGGTTACGACACTGGACTCCCACATAGTCCGAGGTTCGAGTCCTGGACCCAGAAACTTAAAACTCATACCAGACTCATGCACGTGTGTGCCCAAAATCCCGAGAAAAGATGGAAGAGAAGGGACTGCAGCATGACCATCCCCCTGGTGGGGGGATGATTTCTCACTTTTTGTCTGTTTCTCCAGTGAGTGCACATGCCCTATAGCAAAAATCTCTCTTAATTAAATCTTAAATTTAAAATTTAAAACTTTAAATAAAAATTATCATTATTTAGTTTTTGGCTGATCAAATTTTATTTTATTTTGCTATAGGGACAGTATGCACACAAGAGCGACAGGGTGGGAAATCACAGTCCCCAGGGGAAATGGCCACGTTGCAATCCCTTCTCCTCCATTCTCCCCTTGGAATTCTGGGCAGGCAGGCATGCACACACAGGTGCCTGGTGCATTTTCCAAGCTGCCAGGTCTGGGATTTGAACATGGCACTTGGCCATATGGGGCCCAGCCACCTTAACCACCATGTTTACCTACCTGCCCCTGTTATTTATTTTTAAAAATACAGTGAGTGACACCAAAAATATTGCTATCCTTTAAAATTCCTTCATGATGTTTTTTCACATTAACACAAGAGCTATAAAAACATAAAAGATTCTTAAATTTGTCTATTTCTGGAACTGCAAGATGTTACTATATGAATAGGCTCTTGAAATAAACAGTTTGCAAATTACGTGTTCTTGCTGGCATTCACTACTATTAACATGAAAGAACTGAAAAAAAAATTAGGGATTATTAACCTTAACTCTCTGTGTAGGGGTATGCAAAGATTAATTGGAAGACTTTAAAGACTAAGCAGATGACAGGTCCGTATGAAACATGGTATAATGAAACATACACTCTGACTGCATTTAAAATGGCAATAGTCACTATTTGCTAAGCTTTCTAAATGTCAAGTAGTTTGCAAAGCACTTTAAAGGAATTATTTTATTCAATCCCACCAACAATCATAAAGGGTGAAGTATACTATTTATTGTCCTCACTTAAAGGTTTTAAGAGACTCAGCCTGGACAAAGGGGATATCAGTGTGTAAAGGATGCACCCATCCCTCCCCTCCCCTCTCATGCACACATACTTTTTATACACACTTTTAATTAATTAATTATTTATTTTGAGAGAGATTTTCGCTATAGGGCACATCCCCTCGCTGGAGAGACAGAGAGAAAACAAGAAATCACCCTCCAGTGGGGGATGCCGCAATCCCTTCTCCTCCATTCTCCTCTTGGAATCTTCGGCACACATGCATGTACATACGCCCAGTGTGAGATTTTTAAGTTACTGGGTCCAGGACTCGAACCACAGTCAACTATGTGGAAATCCAGGGACGTAACCATTATGCCATCTACTGGTTCCCCCCATCCCCAATCCTTTAAAAAAAGAAAAAAAAAAAGGGGGGGGGGGGGAAGACCCTGTTGGTGGCATAGTCCATAGAAAACTGAACTGCACTTCTGGAAGCCTCATGGCCAATGGCAGGTTTGGATTCCATGATGGGCCTGGAAACATATCAGGAGTATGCCCAAGATCCTGACAAGCTAGAGGACTGGGGAAAAGGGATCACATGACAAGATGCCATCAAGGATGCATCTCTCACTCTCTCTTTCATGTGTGTGCTCTTTATCATAAATTTTTTTAAATAAAAGGCTTTAAGAGGTTAAGCAGCAACTGTGTCTGAATTCAAAGGCCATGTTCTTTAACAACTAACCAGTATACCACACTGTATGCCTCCCACATTTGTAAATCTATTTAACAAAACTGTTTAAACTCTACAGCAGCAGTTCTCAAAGTACGGTCAGGAGTCAGATTTATCTTTTACGCTTTCATCAAGGTGCTGAAGATGTAGTGGTGAAGAAAAACAATTTTCTACTGTCACAGACTTACATTTAATTGGGGTAAGGGGGAACATGTGCTTCAGTAAATAAGCAAATACTGGGTTGTCAGCAAAGTCATGATGCATTTTTGCATAAAATCAGGTCAGGGACCAGCAGCTGGAGTAATGTTTACATTGCTGGACTCCTACATAGTCGACCACGGTTCGAGTCCTGGACCTGGCAGCCTAAAACTCAGGGTAGGTGTGTGTGCATGCATGCCCAAAATTCCAAGAAGAAAAGAGACTGTAGCATAGCTACCCCCCCACCCCCATTCCCTCTCTCTATCCCCCTTGGGGAAAGCTATCTCCCCTGGTCATTCTTTTTTAAAATATTCTATTTAACTTTATTTATTTATTTATTTCAATTTGACCAGAGAGGGATAGAGTGAGAAAGAGGGAAAGTGAGAAAGCAAGCCACCAGGTCCAGGACTCGAACCACAGTCAGCCATGTGGAAGTCCAGCACCCTTAATCACTATGCCACCTGCCAGTCCTCCGTTTATATATTTGTAAAGTGGGGATAATCTGGGCTAGCTCCATGGTACAACAGTAATGCACTACTCAAGAAAAGCCTGATCCTACATGGAAGTCATGGTTCTAATTCCCAGCCCATTCAGCCTGAAACATGCCAGGCACACTTGCAAGTACCCAAGATTCAATGGGGCTGGAGCGATGGAGTACTGGAGGAACTGAATGATGGTGTGGCCAAACCCTGTAGACGGTACTTCTCTCTCCCTCTCCCTCTATTATAAATAAAGAAGAAAAAAAGAGGGGAGATAATTCAATCATATAGAGTTCCTGTCAAGATTATAAGTAAATTAAATACCATAGCTAGTAAGTATGCTCAATAAACAATACCTACATTCTAATCAAAAGGCAGTAACAACTCTTCTAAAACAGGTATAGCATATATATACATACTCAGATTATCGGAGCCAACAGGTGGTGTTAAGGTCAAGACACTGGATCCTACTTGGCCAACTCCACAGATTGAGTCTTAGATCTGGTGGCTTGAAAATTACGCCAGACCTGTGTGCATGCATGCCCAAAATCCTGGAAGGATAATGGAGAAGGGATTGTGGCTTGGCCTTTTCCCCTGGGGGTGGGGGGTGATTTCTCACTGTCTTTCTCTCTCATCCTCTCTAGTGAGTGCACATGCCCTACAGAAAAAAAATGTAAATTTTTTTTTTTTTGAAAATGGTGGTTAAGGCACTGGACACTCCCACATTGCCGACCATGGTTCAAGTCCTGGATCTGGTGGCTTGCTTTCTTGCTTCCCTCTCTCTATCTCTATGAGTTTCTCTCTGGTCAAATTAAAATAAATAAAATTAAATAAATAATTATTTTAAAAAAAGAACAAAAACAAAATAAACTCATACTATCATACATCCCAGAACCAATTATTTCTGTTCATTTCTTAGTTACTAGATACTAAGCTTCTCATCATTCTCTTTTTTTTTTTCTTTTTTGAGAGGTTTTTGCTATAGGGCACGTGCCCTCG
>NW_006205672.1:2207629-2210701 GCF_000334495.1 Tupaia belangeri chinensis
CAGGACCCGGTGCCCAGCAGGCGTTGAACCCACCAGGTCTGGGACTCGAACCACAGTCAACTACATGGTAGTCCAGTGACATAGCCATTACGCCAACTGCTGGCCCCATAATTCTCTCTCTTTCAATACCCAGTACAGACTATTATTAAACGAACACTCAGTATTTCCAAATTTATCTCCTGAATTCTGTATTTCTGGACACAGTAACATACTATAGAAGAACTTTCAATTATTCAAGTAATATTGACTGCCTCTTAGACACAGAAATCATTTTGCATCATGGGGCCAGCAGGTGGTGTGGTGGTTAAAATGCTGGACTCCCACATGGATGACTCTGATTCAAGTCCTGGACCTGGTGGCTTGCTTTCTCACTTTCTCTCTCTTTCTCTCTCTCTTGTCAAATTAAATAATATTAAATAAAATAACTTTTTTTGGAGAGGTTTTTGCTATAGGGTGCGTGTGCTCACCAGAAAGAGACAGAGAGAGAGACAGAGAAACAGAAAGTGAGAAATCACCCCCCGAGGGGATGACCATGCAGCAATTCCTTCTCCTCCATTCTCCTCTCGGGATCCTGGGCACACACACACATGCGCCTGGCGTCAGTTTAAGCTACTGGTCTGGAACTCGAACAGCGGCCGACTACATGGGAGTCTAGCAACATAGCCATTACGCCAACTGCGTAATGGTCCCAAATAAAATAATTTTTTAAGAAAAGAAGAATGCATCATGCTGCACTATTAAAATTGTGATGGTAAAAACATAAAAACAGCTCAGGACCTGTACTATACTTTTTTTTTTTTTTTTGGAGAGATTTTTCGCTGTAGGGCGCATGCGCTCGCCAGACAGACAGAGAGAGACAGAGAGACAGAAAGCGAGAAATCACCCCCCAGAGGGGATGGTCACACCACAATCCCTTCTCCTCCATTCTCCTCTCGGGATCTTGGGCACACACGCACACGGGGCAAGGCGTGAGTTTTAAGCCACTGGGTCCGGGACGCAAACCACGGTTGACTACGTGGGAGTCCAGCGACATAGCCATCATGCTAACTGCTGGTTCCCTGTACTATACTTTTTTAACATAAAAATGGTGAATTATATTTCCTGACTCTATAAAATCTTTTTCTTTCTCAGTGAAACTTTTACTTAACAGTAATAAAGATGGCCAGCAGGTGGCATGGAGGTTAAGGCAGCTGGATTCAACATGGCCAACTGCATAGTAAAGTTTCAGACCAGTGACTTAAAAAACACACCAAGCACATATGTGAGCATGCCCAAAATCCCAAGGGAAAAAGGAGGGGAAGGGATTGAGACATGGCCAACCTAGAGGAGAGGGGGGTAGATTTCTCAGTTTCCCTCTTTCTCTGTCTCTCTCCAGTGAGCACACATGCCCTGATGGCAAAACTAAAGAAAAAAAGTAATAAAGAAAATGCTCTCTCCCTCTACTAATGGGTACCAAAGAAGTGGAAAGTGAAAGTGAAATTAATTACAAGGTGAAGTGGAAGGAAGAGAGATGAGAGAGAAAAAGGCCACAACCAAACTACTAACATTTAAACCCAGCACACTAAACATTTAATTTCTTTTATCCTATAGCCTCTATTTCAATGTTTCTCCAAAAGACAATGAGAACAACAAAGTATTCTTGAAACCCATCTTTATCTTAGTCAGGAAAGCTTTACTATTTCAAAGCACAGATGGAATTGCTCCCATTTTCCAGGTTCTACTCTTCCTGACAAGATAGATTTCTCCGTGTTGTATAATTAAAATGTGTGGGGGCAGTGAAATCTGAAATCACTACAAAACAGCAGCTACTTTTTGTTCCCTTGACGAACAGATGAGAAAGTCAGTCAAGCTGATTTGCAAAACAGTGTTAAATTCTCGGATACCTGTTACTAAGGTCGCCAAGCGCCTTCTACAATTAAACCTCAAACATAGCTGAAATTGTCTAAGTAACCCAAACCTTGCCTTTGAAGTTTTTCAAATACTGCTATGCAAAACAGAAAACACTGTCAAAAATGAAGGGGGAGAAATGATCATAACTGATTGACAAAAGCCTAGAAGGAAAAAGAACCTGGACACAGCTCTTTTTTTAGTTTACGAAAGAGGTCAGATCACTAAGGATAAAGTCAGGAAGCTTCCATTCCCTAAGAAATTGTGCATATAAATACACTCTGCACTACAGACAAAAATGACATTGAAATCATTTTGGAGGGGCTTGACCCAGCAACAGAAGAGGGCATCCTGTGAGGCAGACCCAAGTGAGAGGGTTGCTGTTTCCCTCTGCAGACCCCAAGTGTGCCTGGCTCACATGTGCCCATGATCCAGGGCGGGATAAACCTAGAGATGGATCACGGTGTTGAGGCCCTGTGTGGGGTTCTGTATTTCTGTCTGTCTCGCTCACTCACAGGATAAATAAACTTAAAAACAAGTGTGGGTGTCAGGGTGCTTTGCTTGAACAAATTTCAATCATCTTTTCCCACTGCCATTGTAATTTTCCTTGCAAGATTTCCATTCCACAGAACCACGTTAAGTTTGTCAATACTGTCTCAACTTGAATTATAGGAATATTTATTTGCTACAAAATTTAACACTTAACTTACTCTGAAATCTAGAATAGTGAAATGATGTTCCACAGGGGACGAATAGTGGCAGTAAAACACCATACTCTGCCAGGCTAACCCAGATGGGAAAGTTCCAGACTTGCATCCCAGAGACCTCCCTGAGTATGCAAGGCATGAGTGCCCACAATCCGAGGCTAGCTAAAACTCGGGAGTAAACACAGCGTCAAGATCCTGTTGGAGGAGGCCGGTAGGGGGCATAGTGCTTAAAGTACCAGACTTCCACATGGCTGACAGTGGTTTAAGGTCCAGACCTGGCAGCTTTCTTTCTTATTTTCCATCTCTCTCTGGTGAGTGTATGTGCCCTATTAAAATAAAATAATAAATAAAGTTAATTAAATAATAATTAAATTAAAATAATAAATAAAGTTAAATAAGTAATTCTTACCAAAAAAAAAAAAAAAAAAAATCCTTATGCTTCTATTTCTATAAAAGCCACCTGTTTTTCTCCCAAGCC
>NW_006205672.1:2210894-2216001 GCF_000334495.1 Tupaia belangeri chinensis
CGTGCCCTATAGAAAAAACCTCTCAAAAAAAAAAAAAAAAAAAGTGCTGTCTTCATCTCTCATAAAAGAAATAAATACACTTTCTAAAAATTGCTTCAGTTTAAACAAAGAAATTATGTACATACTGCTTCAAACCAACCTAGGGCCACAGATGTAATATCATCCTTCTGCATGTAAAAGATAATTAAGTGAAGAATGTAACAACTGCTTATAAAGTCTCATAATACAGATAAAAGGGCACACTTATTTAATATATACCATTATAATAATTATACTTTAAAATTAAGGCAGTTCCCTGTTTTGAAATACCACTAGGGAGCATGGAAAAATATTATCTAGAACTCTACGAACCTAGGACTATGGAACAAAGACAGATGGATCTAGACATTCAAAGGGGACGCATGGCTAGCCAGGTAGCCTAGCGGTAAAGGTGGCTGGATCCCACACTCAAACACTGCATAGTTTGAGTCCTGACCTAGTGACTTGAAAAACACACCTGGCAGGTGTGTGTTCCTGCCTAAAATCCCAAGACAAGAAGGGATGAAAAGAAAGCAAGAAATTACACCCCCAGGGGGATGGACACCTGGCAATCCCTTCTCCTTCATTCTCCTCTCAGGATCTTGGGCACGCACGCACACGCACCCAGAGTGAGCTTAAACCACTGGGTCTGGGACTCCAACTGCAGTCGACTACATGGGAGTCCAGAGACATAGCCATTACGCTAAGTGCTGGTCCCCAAAACTAGTCATTCTTTACCATTCTCCTCTCAACCCACATTTAATCTCTAGAAATCCAGCTGGATTGACCTTCAAGACAGAATCAGAATTAAACTACTACTTATCACTTTGACCACACAGGCTAGTCTGAGCCACCAATGGCTTATGCCAGATTACAACAGCAATCTTACAGGCATCTGTTTCTGTGGCAACCAGAATGACCTTTCAAAAACATCAATCAGGACTCAGCCTCAATGGCACACATTGCTAAAACGCTGCTACTCAGAGGCTGAGTCCGCAAGGGAGGATCGGGTTCAATACCCAGCCCAACTTGAACAGACCAGGTACAGCCGTACACACCTGTAGTCCTAGTTAACTGGGAGGCTAGGGAAAGAGGATCACAACATGGCAAGACCCATCAAAAGTCTCTCTGATATGTACACACTAAACAAATAATTATTAAGAAGGAAAAAGCATAACTTAGTTCATATTTCTCCTCTGCTCAAAGGACTACCCCTCATTCAGAATGAAAGTCAGTACTTAGGATGCCTGTCAAACTTTCGGTGATTGCTCCTCTCCCTACAATCATCCACTATAAGCTCTCTCAGCTCATCTGCTAGTGTCCATTTTAACTACTCCTTTTCAACCACAAAAGCATTCTTGCTGTTCTTCAAATTCGCCAGGTAAACTCTAACTTCAGGTCCTTTGTTGTTTTTCAGTTCTCTTGGTCTTGAACGTCCTCTGCTCCCACCTTCCATCAAAAGTCACCTTCTCAGTGAGTCCTTCTCCTTGCCTCTGAATCTACAACTGCAGCGCCAGCCCACAGCATAGTGGGGAAGGGAGTCAGAGCCCACACAGCCAACTACAGTTCAAATACGGGCCCCAGAGGCCTGAAAAACAGCCCAGGCCTGTGGCTGTACATGCCCAAAATCCTGACAGGAGAAATGGAGATGCGACAGCGGTATGACCACACCCCTCTTCTCTCTCTCTCTCTCTCTCTCTCAGTGAGCACATGGCTCCTGTGACAACTAAAAATTTTTTAAAATAAAACTGCAAAAGGGCCAGATGGTGGCAAGGGAAAGCAGTAAAATGAAACACTGTGAGGCAATCCCACATGGGAGAATTCCCAATTCAAGTCCAAAGGCCTTCCTTAGTGCACAGAACATACACATGCCCCTGATTTGGGGCTGGCCAGGGGTGGATTTTGGTGTTAGAACTGTTATGGGTTCTAGCTATCTCTCACTCTGTTTGACTTGTTCGCGGAGGGAATTAAATAATAATAATTTTTAAAAACTATAAATCCCTGTATCACTCTGTGTTATCTTTCTCTAGTTTATATTTCTCTGTAATATTTATTATCTTGGGGGCCGGCAGGTAGTGCGGTGGTTAAGGACGCTGGACTCCCACATGGCTGACCACAGTTTGAGTCCTAAACCTGGTGGCTTCCTTTCTAACTTTCCCTCTCTTTCTCTCACTCACTCACTCACTCACTCTGTCCCTCTACGGTCAAGTGAAAATAAATAAATAAATAAAGTTAAGTAAAATAATTATTTTAGGGAACCAGCAGTTAGCGTAATGGCTATGTTGCTGGACTCCCACGTAGTTGACCACGGTTCGCGTCCCGGACCCGGTGGCTTAAAACTCACGCCGGGCGCATGTGCGTGCGTGCCCAAGATCCCGAGAGGAGAATGGAGGAGAAGGGACTGCGGCGTGACCATCCCCCCTGGGGGGTGATTTCTCTCTTTCTGTCTCTATGTCTCTGTCTGTCTGGCGAGCGCACGCGCCCTATAGTGAAAAACTCCTCCAAAATAATAATAATTCTTTTAAAAAATTTTATCATCTTCTAAATATATTTAGTACTTTTTTTTTTTTAGGTAGTACTTTTTTTTTTTTAGGTTTTTACCAAAGGGCACATGTACTCACTAGAAAGAGACAGAAAGAGAAGGACAGTGAGAAATCAGCCCCCAGAGGGGATGGCTGTACCACAATCTCTTCTCCATTCGTCTCAGGACTTGGGGAACACATGCACACACGTCCAGCATGATTTTCAAGCCATCAGGTCCAGGAACTCGAACTGTGACCAGCCATGTGGGAGTCCAGCACCTTAGCCACCTTCTGGCCTGCTGGCCCCTCACAGTTTTATTTGTTCGCCATCTCCCTTTACTAGAATGTAAGTTCTATAGGGAAAACATTTTGTCCATGTCGTGCACTTCTTATACCCCCCAGTGTTTGGACAGTACCTGGCATAGCAGGTACTGTTGAAAGAAATTAATGTAAAGTGGGGACTTATATAAGCAAAATTAATCTTGAAACTCAAAGATAAAATCTTTTTTTTTTTTTGAGAGTTTCTTTTTGCTATAGGGTGTGTGCATTCTCCAGAAAGACAGAGACAGAAAGCGAGAAATCACCCTCCAGGAGGGATGGCCACGCTGCAATCCCTTCTCGCCCATTCTCCTCTCAGGATCCTGGGCACGCACAAACACACACACGTGCCCAGAGTGAGTTTAAGCCATCGGGTCCGGGATTCGAACCATAGTCGACTACATGGGCGTCGAGCAACATAGCCATTACACTAACTGCTGGTCCCTCAAAGATAAAATCTTCATCTAGGGCCAACAGATGGCATGGAGATTAAGGCACTTTGATCTACATGGCTGATAACAAAGTTTAAGTCCCAAACCCAGCAGCCTGAAAAACACGCTGAGTGCCTGTGCATGCGTGCCCAAAATCCCGAAGGGAAAGTGGAGAAGGAACTGAGAAATGGCCATTCTCCCCAGGCAGTGATTTCTCACTTTCCCTCTCTTGTCTTGTTCTCTGTCTCTCTGGTGAGCTCACATGCCTCACAATTAAAAAACAAATTACTCACTCGTATGCATATGTGATTAAAAATGGCTATGGTAGTACTGTTATACTCTACACTCTCTGCTACAAAGGACAGATTACAAAGAAAGCAAACAGTTAAGAAGAGCTACATTTCCAAGGCCAGAGCAGCGGAAAATAGTGGTGGCCTATCAAAATAAAACAGCTGATTGCACTCTCCACCAACCAGCATGCACCCCAATCATTTTGCCACCAAAACTCCCTTTGATTAATTAATCTAAACAACCTTGTGTTTAGGAGTTTTCAATCTAGTACGGCTTAAATAAGTAGTCTATTCAACTTATTTTTCTTTACTGATCAAAAACAGTTCAGATAAATGCTTATCAGGACTTCAAATTTGCACAAGACCATCAGTTTTGCCAGAGGATTAAAAAAAAACATCATAAATAATAAACAGTTTGAATGGTTATTTTTTAATGATTATTTTATTTTATTAATTATTATTATTGTTTTACTTTTTTGTGGGGAGAGGTTTTTGCTATAGGGCACATGCACTCACCAGAGAGACAGAGAGAGACAGAGAGACAGAAAGTGAGAAATCATCCCCCAGGGAGGATGGACATGCCGCAATTCCTTCTCCTCCATTTTCCTCTCAGGATCTTGGGCCACGCACGCACACGCACCCGAGTTTAAGCCACTGGGTCCGGGACTCAACCACGGTTGACTACATGGGAGTCCAGTGACATAGCCATTATGCTAACTGCTGGTCCCTATTATTGTTTTTCAATTCACCAGATAGTGAGAGCGAGTGAGAGGGAAAACAAGAAAGCAAGTAGCCAGGTCTGGAGTGCAAACTACAGTCGGCCTTGTGGGAGCCCCGGGCCACCACACCAACTGCTGGCCTGGTTGGAATGGTTTCTATTTGCTAAACACTATGCTGAAATACATGCATTATATTCTCAAATTGAGATGATAATCCTATGAGAGATCATTAGTCTACTAACAGATGAGAAATTGAGGCTCTTAGTGTAAGTACTTCGCATAGTGTCATCCAGTATTAAGTGACACAGTTAAGATCTAAACCTAAAGTCTGTGTTTTTCTATTTCCCATACTGACTCCGACTCCCCCTTTTTCCCTCCAGGTTTTTGTCTCAGGGTATGTGTGTGCTTTGCCAAAGACAAAGTGAGAAGTCATATCCCGAGGGGATGGCCACACCACAATTCCCTTCTCCTCCATTTTCCTCTCAGGATTTTGGGCACACACGTATAACACCTGGTGTGATTTTTAAGCCACCAAGTCGGGGACTCAAACCACGGTCAGTCATGTGGGAGTCCAGCAGCTTAACCACTATGCCACCTGTTGGCCCCAATACTGACTACCTTTTTACATTAAAAATGGGAGAAGGGGGAACCAGCAGTTAGCGTAATGGCTATGTCGCTGGACTCCCATGTAGTCGACCGCGGTTCGTGTCCTGGACCCGGTGGCTTAAAATTCACGCCGGGAGCGTGTGCATGCGTGCCCAAGATCCCGAGAGGAGAATGGAGGAGAAGGGATTGCGGCGTGACCATCC
>NW_006205672.1:2216231-2222057 GCF_000334495.1 Tupaia belangeri chinensis
TCCTGAGAGGAGAATGGAGGAGAAGGGATTGCAGCATGGCCATCCCTCCTGGGGGGTGATTTCTCACTTCTGTCTCTCTCTCTCTGTCTTTCTGGCGAGCACACGTGCCCTAAAGCCTACAGGTTAAGTGAGCTGAATCCCATATAGGTAATGGTGGTTGGAATCCCTGTTGCAATGGCTTGGAAAACATGTTGGGCATGTGTGTGTGTGTGTGTGTGTGTGTGTGTGTGTACCTGAAATCCCAAGAAGATGGAAAATGGAGAAGAAGGGATTACGGTGAGACCACATCCTATTGAGGGGTGTTTTCCCCATCTCCCTTTTTCTGTCTGTCTCTGGTCAGCACACACAACTCTCTGGTAATTTAGGAAAAAAAAAAAAAAGGAGAAGAAAGTATAGAGATAATCATCTGGACAAACTCCATGTCAACCATATAAGAGCCATATTCTGAAGAAGCTGACAACCAGGCCTATAATTTCTCTCACTAAATTATTAATGCCTCCTTCTGAAAAATGAATGAAAACAATTCTGTTTCTCAAGTTCCTGATGAACTATTTGACAACATTACATGAGCAAACCTTTACTGATCGCCTACTGTATGCCAAGGTTGTTCTAGTGGCTTGAGAATTTAGCAGCAAATAAGACAGGTCTATCATCCGGTTGAGGACAACAGAAAATAAACATATAACAATACATAAAGTAATTTCTACTTTTTAAAATTGTTCACTTAATTTTATTATCATTTAATTTGCTATAGGGCATGTGTACTCAGCAGAGGGAGACAGAGAGAAAGAGAAGGAAAGTGAGAACAGAAGAGGCCAAATCCAGGACTCAAACTGCAGTTAGACGTGTGGGGATCCAGCACGTTAACCACCATGCCACCTGCTGGCCCCTTTCAAGTAATCTCATATACTGAAAATAAGGTGAAGTGATAGCAACTGAGGGACTATCTGAAAGAAGAGAAGGCCTTTCTGAGGAAATACTATCTGAGCTTAGATCTATATGATGATGAGTTTGGATCTGAAGAAGCCAGAGAGGTCGGCAAGGCTGATGGTGTAAGATCTTGTAGATCAGGGACCAGCAGGTAGCATGGTGATTGAGGTACTGGATGCCCCCACAAGGCTGACCATGGTTTGAATCCCGGCTCTGGTGGCTTGCTTTCTCACTTTCCCTCTTTCTCTCTCTCGCATATGGTCTCATTCTCATTCTCTCTGGTCAAATTAAAATAAATGAATAAATAAAATAATAATAATAATAAAAATCTTGTAACTCAAAGTAAAAAAAAAAAAGCTTAGACTTAACCCTGTTGCTCCGGTCAGCAGGTGGCATGAGGTTAAAGTGGCTAGATCCCACTTGGCTGGCTTTGCAATTCCAGTATGGGACTCTCTGGCTTGATAAACCCATCAGGTGCGTATGCACTTGTGCCCAAAATCCTAAAAGGAGAATGAAGACGGAATTGCAGTGTGGGCCATCCTTCTGGGGGGGGGATGAGTTCTCATTTTTTCTCTCTGTCTCTCTTTCCAGACAGCACACACACGTGCACGTGCACACACACACCGTATAGCAAAAACTAAAAAGCAAAAAAAGAAAACTTGTTGCAATGGATATCACTGGAGGATCTTAAAGCAAAAAAGTGTTATTTATTTATACTGGAGAAAGACCACTTTAGAAAATTATGCCAATGAATGCTATAGTCAAGCAAATTAAAATGAAGCCTGGATAAAAATCAATAGAACCCATCTATGAAGTATTATCTTTAGGGAGCCTATTTGCCTTCTCTAAATTATTTCCTTCAAACAAAAAATCTATAAAAACACACCAATAAAAAATAAAGGACAGAGGCTGGCAGGTGTCATGGTAGTTAAGGGCACTGGACTCCCACATGGCCAAGTCCTGAACCTATTGGCTTGCCTTCTCTCTCTCTCTTGCTCTGTCTCTGGTCAAACTGGAAAATAATAATAATAAATAAAGTTAAAATAATAAAATGATTCCTTAAAGAATAAATAAATAAATAAAGGACAAAATGAAAATATGTCCAGGGACCAGCAGTTGGCATAATGGCTATGTCACTGAACTCCCACGTAGTCAACCGCGGTTCGAGTCCCAGACCTGGTGGCTTAAAACTCACGCCAGGTGCATCGCATATGTGCCCACGATCCCGAGAGGAGAATGGAGAAGGGATTGCAGCCTGGCCATCCCCCCAGGGAGCTGATTTCTCACTTTCTATCTCTCTGTCTCTCTCTCTATCTTTCTGGTGAGCGCACGTGCACTATAGAAAAAACCTCTACAGAAAAGAAAATATCTCTGAAATAGATAATAGTTACTTAAATTTACACTGTGGTCTAATTACAAATTATCAATAATGGATGTCAGGGAAAAAAGGGGGAGAGAAGCAAAAGTGGCATCAGGAAAATAGACTGGAAATGCAAAAGACATGTCTTCACAACTGTGCCTAAAGCTGATTTATAAATCAATCTCAAGGGACCAGCAGATGGCATAATGGCTAGGTCACTGGACTCCCATGTAGTTAACCTGTGGTTCAAGTCCCAAACCTGGAAGCTTAAACTCAGATGGGGTACTTGTGCGTGCATGACCAAAATCCTGAGAGGAGAATGGAAGAGAAAGGATTACAGCATGGGTATCCCCCTGGGGGTGGGGTGTGTGTGTGTGTGTGTGTGTGTGTGATTGCTCGCATTCTGTCTCTCTGGCAGGCACACGCACCCTATAGCAAAAATCTCTCTCTTAAATAAAAAAAAAAAAAGAAATCAATCTCAAATAAGTTTACCTGTCAGGAAATGTGAATTTAAATTAAAATAAGGCCCAATGTATAGATTATTTACATTCTGCCCTTCACTACTCTGCTGAACAGTTCTCTCCAAAAGCTTCATTTTACAATGAGATAGATGATATTCTACAATGATCATAAACAGATAATGAAAGATTAAATGCAAACACAAAATGACTACAAATTACTCTTAGCCATTTAAAAAAAGTTAAACTCCATCCCACAAGGAAAACATCAGTGTTTTGGAAAGCCAAAAGCATTTGGGTCAGCCAATGACATGGTAAAGGAAGCTGGATTCCACAAGGCAGGTTGCAAGGTTCGAGTCCTGGATCTGAGGCATGAAAACATGCTAGGCATGTGTGCATGACCAAAATCTCAAGAGAAGAGTGGAGAAGGGATTGTGGCATGGCCATCCCCCCAAGAGTAGCTTGTTCTCTCTCTCTTTCTCTCTCCAGTAATCGTACACGCAACCATTTAAAAAAGAAAAAGAAAAAAAGAAAGCCCAAAGCATTTAATTATATAAAGCATACAAAATGCATTTCAAATGAAGTACTGCCCTCTTAGAGTAATCATGTTTTCACTCTTAAGATATCAACCAACAGGGAGGTCAACAGGTAGCATAGTGGTTAACACATGGCTGACTACAGTTCGAGACCCAGACCTGGTGGCTTGAAAAATCACACCAGGTCCATGTGCATGAAAGTCCAAAATCCTGAGAGGATAGAGAAAGGATTGCAGCATGGCCATCCCTCCAGGAGGGTGATTTCTTAAGTTTCCCTCTCTCTGCACGTGTACAGCAAAAATATAAAAATAAAGAGAGAGAGAAAGAGAAATATCAACCAAGAAAATAAATTTAGAAACAATACTGACAACTGCAAAAGCAGAAGAAAAATTCTGGTTCCAAAATTGCTGACTAGAAAAAATACTATAATCATCACTTGTAATCCCACAAAGAAGGGAAGTGGACCAATTTATTCTTGCAAATGATGCAATTAAAGCATCAAAGTCAAAAGGTAGAAAATGTAAAATGCCTGCATAATTTAGTAAAAATGTTTTAAAACAAAGTGAAAAATATGTTCTCACACTACATTAACTCTGCTTGCCACCACTGGTGTACTAAGCACATTAAACTTTATTTTACAAAGTTAACAGTAGGGTCAAATTCTACCTCCACCATTTTACTGAGTAACCTTTAATATTTTCACCTAACATTTCTGAGCCCTAGTTTTCTTATTTGTAATTCAGTGATTAAAATGCCTACTTCTCTGTGGCCAGCAGATGGCACGGTGGTTAAGGCACTGGACTTCCACATGGCCACTACCTAGCAGCATGCTTCATCACTTTCCCTCTCTCTCTGGTTAAATTAAATAATAATAATAATAAATAAAATTAATTTTTTAAAAAATATCAATTTCTCAGTACATGTTAAGGTATAATGACTGAACTGGCTGGCCACACAGCAGATACTTAACATGTGAGAATCTTTGATGATGACTATTAGTATATTTGACACTGCATGTTCTAATTTTACAATCTTGGTAGAAAGTAACTATTAATATATGATCTGCTATTGGTAAATATAACTAATCTTGTCTTATCACTAATAACTTCTCAGTGTTATTATTTGAAGAACCACAAAACATTTTTCCCAACAACTTTTAAGCACAAATGGTCTGAAGTTTGGGGCCTATAATTTTGCAAGATTTAGCCACCTGCTCCTTAAAAGGTAAACAAATCAAACACTATAGTGGCAATAGCAGAAGAGTAATAAGACATGAGAACATCTCTGTGATGGGTCTTACAGGTGACATGCCATACATAGAAAGCAAACTAAAATTCAAACCCTCTCTCCTGAGCAACAAGCAACAATGAACTTCACACTTCCTCTTATAAGATTTTAAATCTTTTGCAAACGATTCATGCTTTAATAGACCTCTGTTCTGGAGTAAAGCAGCAAGTGGAAAAAAACTTCAGGATAAAGAAATTAACAATAGCTGAAAAAAATCTTATATTTAAAAAGCAAAATTCCTGTTTTGATTACCTATGAAACCAAACTCAATTTAGATTGACTGAAACTATAGGTAATTAAAAATTAACCGGATACGTTTATATTTTAAGGTATTAGTGATGATACTGACTATAATATTGCAGTTGTTTCTGATCAGCTATCAGGACTATTTTATTGCAGCAAACATAGGTACAGGGAAAACCTCCCAGGTCGTACTCTCTGATCTCTATATTAGAGCTCATGTTGCTCCTTAACATACATCCAGGTTAAGACCCTCCTTTTTACACATCACAAGTTTTAGGTACATTTGTGTAGCTAAGACCCTCCTCATTACACCTCGCAAGTTTTAAATCAACAGACTAGCCAGCAAAGTCGGTGGATTTACTACTGCTTAACTTGTCTACCATCAGGAAAATCAGAAATCATTAACACATCAAGGCCTATGAGAACTAAATGGACGCGACAATTTCCAAGAAGGTTCAGCAAAATCAACAACACCTCTCACAAGGCTCTGAAATGAAAGAATACGTAAATCTGTATAGATCTCGGTCCAACGGCCCAAGGTCACACCAAGTCAGGGGCTAAAAAATCCAACAAATGAGCCTCCTGTAGTTCAGGGCAACCCTGGCTACGAATGGAGTCTGGCATTGCCAACACTCGGGTCAAGGCTTTAACGTGAACCACCCCGACCGAATGCAGCGGCTGGGTGGGACAACCCCAAGCGTTTCGGGCCGAATTTCCTTCCACTTCCCCAGCCTTCCCTTCCCTGGTCACCCCCAACACTCACATCTCCGGAGCCACTTCATCCAATGGTAGACGATAGTACTGTGGTGTTTCTTGTTCTCTATACACCAAGACGACAAGCCTTGAATGGATTCCATGGTGTTGGTTACCGACTGGAATTTTCGATCCAACGAGGACTCCAGAGCCCCTGCCGAAGTGGCCGACGAGGAGGAGGCCTTACTGCTGCCTCCGCCGCCGCCGGCCGCCATCTTCCCGGTTTGCACAAGCGCTGCTGGTCCCCTGGCGGGCGCGG
>NW_006205672.1:2222511-2232197 GCF_000334495.1 Tupaia belangeri chinensis
TCGTTCTTGCTCGGCTGGCGGGCGCGGCGGCAGCGGCGGCGGCGGCGGCGGGAGCGGGCAAAACAATCACTGCGAGTGCGTGGAAGCCGTAGGTGGGGAGGGAGGCCAAGGGGGTGGGGAGGGAGCACGCGCTAGCTCTTCTGGAGGCACGGACGGGAGGACCAGCTGCCGGGCACGCTGGCGGCTCCTACACACCGCAAGGAGGGGCTGCAGGTTTCCAAGGTTTATCAGTATTGTTCGAGGGGTCGTGTTTAAACCTGTCAGTAATCACGGAAAAATTACGCAGAAAACAAGACCTGCAAAACCTCCCAGAACGCCTGGCTCCAAAACTAATGTTTTTGGGGTTCTTTCAAATACTACACGGCTCTCAACGCTGCGGCCCTTCCCGACCCCTTTCCCCACACTTCTGTGAGCCACGGCGGGCGTTAAGATCTTACATTTGATACTACCGACTGTCCCCTCAATGGCAGAAATCTTTCTCCTTTAGATTCTCTAGCACAGAAAAGGCCCAAGGCTACCTAGTCAGGATTTTTTTTTTGCAACGCAATAGCAGCAGAGACAGCCACAGTACCGCGCAAGCGCCGCTTGGCTCCGCCCCCCTGCTTCCTTCTCAACCTAGAAAGCAGAGGGAGTCGTGATGGCGGGGCAATCTGACCAATCAAGGGGCGCGAAAGAGAAGCGCGCGCAGGAGCCCGCAAACCCCAAGGGTTAAGGAGGCGCTTAGGTTACTCGTGCGCCTGCGCAAAAGATCAGCGTGTAGCGACCTGAGAGAAAAAACTGGGAGGGACAGAGTATATTGGCGCTGGTCAAACTAAGGAGAGAAGGACTGTACCACTCTGCCCTGCCTTTTGCTTCTTAGCAGCGTCGCTCTCGGAGTTTTTCAGTTCACACATCAGGCCAGGAAATTCCTTCTGCTCACAGGCCACTGTTAGTCTTTGAGGGCCGCAGCCGCCTTTGCCGCCGCCGCCGCTAATTCTTCGGAGACCCCGAGCGGGACAAAATGGCTGGCAGCCATCTTGCAGCGCCGCGGAAGATGCGCATGCGCCACGTCCAGCGGGCCATTCACTACGCAGGCTCCTTGGCTGAACAATATTTCACGCACCCCCTTGGACGATACCATTCACAGCCGCTTGGCCATTTGGAATATGTAAAGAGGAACTAAGTGTAGAAATGAAACGAAAAATTTATCTATAGAATTTTCTAGGCGAAGAAAGAATAAATGGCAGGACGCGACTTCACCTTTGCCGGTTATGATACATCTCCGAGCTCCATAATAGGTTATAGTTTACAAGAGTATGGGGGTTTTATTACGTTGATTAGTGCTGCTTCAAATTAACCATTCCTTCTCATCTGACTGTGAATATTTTCCGGGCAGATTTGGAAGCTCCTCTGTTACTGATGAACAGATACAAATGTATTTTTGTTCTTTTTAGTCTCACTAAACTCACTTTTTGAGGCAGGAGACTTTGTCAAGTTCGTATCTAGTATTCGTTAATTCAACAAAGAATTGTGAACATTCTGTGCTAAGTACTATTTTAGATGTTTAGGGAGTAGGAGCCTCTAAGACAAAATTCCCTTCCCTCTAGGGTGGCAGGAGACCATAAACTAGTAAGTTTCAGGGAGTGATAAATTCTATAAAGTATGAAGCAGGATGAGGGAGACAGCGGTGTGTGTGTGAGATACCTGGTCTGTGGATGGGAATGGTGCTCTGGCCCTTCTGAAAGAAAGTGACACTTGACCTGGATGTTAAGGAAAAGGTAATAATTGAGCAACTATGGGGGAAGAGTGGGCTGGTAAAAAAGAATACCAAGTGCAAAGGATATAACACAGGAATGTTTCAACATATATTAAATAAATACATAGGAGGCAATTGGTTTGGACTGAGCTCCTGCACTAAGTTCAACAGGCCAAACCCAAATGAAGTCACTCATGCTGAAGTTTCATGCCACAAGGATGGAATTAACTTGTTTATCTGACATTACAAGAAATCAAAGGAGAGAGAAGTAATACTAAATTCCCTAACAGACCAGTTTAAGCCACCATGATACGATATGAAAGTGCCCTCTGCTTTAACCTTTATAAGTAAAGGTTTGAAACAGTCTGCTTCTTGTTTCTGCTTTTCTTAGTCCTTTTCTGCCTGTAAAACCAACCCCTTCTGTCCCACTAACTAGAACACTCATTCTATTTCCTAGATTGAAGTGTTGCCCAATTCTAGAATAGCAAAAGTCAATGAAAATCATTTTGTTTTGTTTAAAGATTTTTAAAATTTGGGGACCAGCAGTTGGTGTAATGGCTATGTCGCTGGACTACCAGTAGTCGACCGGGGTTCGAGTTCCGGACCCAGTGGATTAAACTCACACTGGGTGTGTGTGTGCCCAAGATCCCGTGAGAGGAGAAGGGATTGCAGTGTGGCCACCCCCCCCAGGGGGGTGATTTCTCACTTTCTGTCTCTCTGTCTCTCTCCGTCTTTCTGGCGAGTGCATGTGCCCTATAGCAAAAAAAGAGAATCCTTACTATTCTTTTTTTTTTTTTAAAGAATTATTTTTATTTAACTTTATTTTTTATTTTTATCATTATTATTTTCCAGGTTGATCTGAGAGAGATGGAGAGAGAGAGAGAGGAAGTGAGCAAGCAAGCCACCAGGTCCAAGACTTGAACCATGGTCAGCCATGTGGGAGTCCAGCGCCTCTAACCACCATGCCACTTGCCGGCCCCAGAATCCTTACTATACTTATTTCCTTCCTCACAGACCACTGTAAGAACTTTGGCTTTTTTTTTTTTTTTTTTTGCTATAGGGCACATGCTAGCCCAGAGAGAGACAGAGAGAGAGAAGAGGAGGGGCAGCCATTCCACAGTCCCTGCTCCTTCATTCTCCTTTTGGGATTTTGGTCATACATGCACACGAGCTGGGTATGTTTTTCAAGGCATTAGTTCCAAAACTTGAACTGACACTCAGCAATGGGACACAGCCACTTTAGAATTATTTTAACTTTACTTATTTGTTTTAATTTAATTTTATTTATTCATTCATTTACTTTAACTTGACCAGAGAGAGAGAGAGACAGAGAGAGAGAGAGGGAAAGTGAGAAAGCAAGCTACCAGGTCCAGGACTTGAACCATGGTCAGCCATGTGGGAATGTCCAGCACCTTAACCACCATGCCACCTGCTGGTTCCCAACACAGCCACTTTAACCATCATACCACCAGCTGGCCCAGGTCTGACTTTTTTGGTTTTTTTTTTCCAAGAGATTTTTGCTATAGACCACATGTGCTCATAGGAGAGACAAAGAAAGACAGAGAGCCAGAAAGTGAGAAATCACTCCCTGGGGGGATGGCCATGCCACAGTCCCTTCACCATTCTTGTCTCGGGATTTGGGGCATACACGCACACGTGCCCCATGCAAATTTTATTTTTTTGAGAAGTTTTTGCTATAGGACACGTGAGCTCGCCAGACAGACAGAGACAGAGAGACAGAAGGCGAGAAATCACCCCCCAGGGGGGATGGCCATGCTGCAATCCCTTCTCTTCCATTCTCCTCTCGGGATCTTGAGCACACACGCACGCGCGCCCAGCATGAGTTTAAGCCACTGGGTCCGAGACTCGAACCGCAGTCGACTACATGGGAGTCCAGCAACATAGTCATTACGCCAACTGCTGGTCCCCCCAGTGCAAATTTTAAGCAGAGTCTGGGACTTGAACTATAGTCAACTACGTGGGAGTCCAGCGATGTAACCATTACACCATCTGCCGGTCCGAGGACTTTGACTTTTAACTGAAATGGAGAGGTTTTGTTTTTATTGTTGTTTTGTTTTTGTTTTTATTTTTGTCATAGGGTGTGTACACTTGCCGTTTTGTTTTTATTGTTGTTTTGTTTTGTTTATTTTTGTCATAGGGTGTGTACACTTGCCAGAGAGAGGGAAAGTGAAAAATCACCCCCTTGCGGGGGTTGGCCACCCTGCAATCCCTTCTTCACTCTCCTTAGGGGATGGATTTTGAGCATGAATGCACATGCACCCAGTGTGATTTTCTTTTTCTTTTTTCTTTTTTTTTGAGAGGTTTTTCTATAGGGCACGTGTGCTCACCAGAAAGACAGAGAGAGACAGAAAGCGAGAAATCACCCCTGGGGGGGATGGCCATGCTGTAATCGTTCCCTCCATTCTCCTCTCAGGATCTTGGGCACGCGTGCACTTGTGCCCGGTGTGAGTTTAAGCCACCAGGTCTAGGACTCAAAACATGGTCAACTACATGGGAGTCCAGCGACATAGCCATTACTCCTGGTCCCCCAGCCGCCCTCATTTTTAACCCTGCATACTCGAACCATTGTTTGCCATGTGGGAATCCAGTGTCTTAACTACCATGGCACCTGCTGGCCCCAAGAGTCATTTTCAAAGTAGAGGAGTTGGGTTTTGTTTTTTGGTTTCTAAAATTTGTTGTTGTTTATTTATTGAGAGAGAGAGAATATTTGGGTACAGACACCCCAAGAGCACCTTTCTGCCCCTATCAATCCCCCCCTCCCGCCCCTATCCATCTTAGTTGGCCTGCCCAGTGAGTTCCCAGGATGTAAACCTAGGACCTTTCCCATGTGGGCCCAGTGTGCCACCACCTGGCCCCAAAAGCAGAGGAGTTTTATGTAAAGAAGTTATATGGTAACTATTATGGGATGTTTTAAAAAGATTACATTGGGAGTGAGCAGGTGGGGTGGCGGTTACAGTGTTAGACTCCACTGGCCAATCACAATTTGAGTCCTGAACCTGGTGGCTTGAAAATCATACTGGATACATCTGTGCATGTGCCCAAAATCCCAGGAGGAGAATGGAGGAGAAGGGATTGTGGTGTGGCTGTCTCCCTGGGGGTGATTTCTCACTTTCCCTCTCACTGCCTCTTCTCTCCAGCGAGCACATATATCCTGTGGCAAAAACCTTAAACACACGCGCACACACACAGACACACATTGGTTGCTATGTTGAAAATAGACTTCAACTATTAGGAATGATTCCAACAAGGAAATGATGGTGGACCAGCGTGCTAGAAAAATGATAATGACAAAAAAATGTAATGACAAGTAATGTCAGATCTTGATATTTTCTGAAGTACAGCCAACAAGATATTTTTAAGTGGGGTTTGAGAAAAACAAACAGGTCAAATAAGTTTTTGCCTGGGGGCTGGAAGGAGGTATGGTGGTTAAAGAAACTGGACTCCCACATGGCCGACCGTGGTTCGAGTTCTGGACCTGGCGGCCTTCTTTCTCACTTTTCTTTTCTGTTTCTCTCTGTTCAAATTAAAATAATAACAAATACTACTAATAAAAAAAGTTAAAATATTTTTAATAGCTTTTTGTGTGCTTTGGGGACCAGCAGATGGTGAAATGATTATGTTGCTGGACTCTCACATGGTTGACTATGGTTTGAGTCCCAGTCCCAGCAGCTTAAAAGTCACACCTGGCTGGGATCAGCAGTTAGCATAATGGCTATGTCGCTGGACTCCCATGTAGTCGACTGTAGTTCACCTCCCGGACCCGGTGGCTTAAAACTCATGCCTGGTGCGTGTGCGTGCATGCCCAAGATCCCGAGAGGAGAACGGAGGAGAAGGGATTACGGCATGGCCATCCCCCCCGGGGGGTGATTTCTCACTTTCTGTCTCTCTGGCTCTCTCTCTGTCTTTCTGGCGAACGCACGCACCCTATAGCAAAAAAAACTCTCAAAAAAAAAAAAAAAAAGTCACACCTGGCTCACGCCATGTGCATGCATGCCCAAAATTCTGAGAGGAAAAGTAATCACGATGTGACCATTCTCCCCACCGGGGGATAATTTCTTGCTCTCTCTCTTCAGTGAGCACCCAAAAATCTCTCTTAAAATGAAATAGGTTTGGGACCAGCAGACGGTGTAATGGCTACGTCGCTGGACTCCCACGTAGTTGGCCATGGTTTGAGTCCCAGACCTGATGGCTTAAACTCACGTCAGGCGTGTGTGCCCCCAGGGGGATGGCCATGCCACAATCACTTCTCCATTCTCGTCTTGTGATCTTGGGCATGGACGCACATGTACCCAGTGTGAGTTAAGCCACCAGGTCCGGCACTTGAACCACAGTTGACTACATGAGAGTCTAGCAACATAGCCATTACACCAATTGCTCATCCCAATAATTACTTTAAAAAATAAAATAGGTTTGGGGCTGGCTGGTGGCGTGGTGGTTAAGGCGCTGGACTCCCACATGGCCTACCATAGTTCGATTCCCAGACCTAATGGCTTGCTTTCTCTCTGTCTGGTCAAAATTTTAAATAATAATGATAATAAATAAAATAAGTGATTCTTTTAAAAAATAGTAGCTGAAGCCGGCAGGTTGCATGGTGGTTAAGGGTGCTGGACTCCCAAATGGCTGACCGTGGTTTGAGTCCCGGACCTGGTGGCTTTCTCTCTCTCTCCTCTCTCTCTCTCCCTGTTCCTTTCTGGTCAAATTAAAATAAATAAAGTTAAATAAAATCATTTAAAAATAATAATAGCTAAATAAAAATTATAATTAAAAATTTTGAAGTTCACCCACTCAAGAGGCTAAAGCTGGAGGATATCAAATTCCAGTCCTGGCCTGGGCAACATAGCAAGACCCTGTCTCTAAAAATAAAATAAAATAAAAATTCAAAAAGTGACCCAGCCACAGTGGCACAGGTGGTAGAGTACTGATCTCTAGTTCTGGAAGCCTTAGAGTCAACTGAAGATTCAGATCCCAAATGGACCTGAAGCATGGAGGAGTGCGTCATGCTACATTCTGACTAGCTGAGGGCTGGGGAGAGGGCTTTGTTGCAAGATAAGATCTGTAAGGGTGCTCATTCGTTTTCTCTCTCACTCATGAAAGAAATGAAGTAAAATATTTTTTAAAAAATTAAAAGATGTCAGGGACCAGCAGGTGGCATGGTGGTTAAAGTGCTGGATACTCCCACATGGCCGGACATTGGGACCTGGTGGCTTGCTTTCTCACTTTCCCTCTCTTTTTTTATTTATTTTTATTTGACCAAAGAGGAACAGAGTGTGTGTGAGAGAGAGAGAGAAGGTGAGAAAGCAAGTTGCCAGGTCTGGGACTTGAACCAAGGTCAGCCATGTGGGAGTCCAGCGCCCTTAGCCACCACACCGCCTGCTGGCCCCTGTAAATTTTTTGTAGAGGCTTTTTCCTTAGGGCACATGCAATTGCTGGAGAAAGTGACAGAGACAGTGAGAGGGAAAGTCAGAAATCACCCCCTTGTTTCATAGATTTTGGTTTATTTCATTTGTTTTGTTTTGTTTTGTTTTTGCTACGGGGCACTAGTGATTCCTGGAGACAAAGACAGAAAGAGAAAGTGAGAATGTACCCTCCAAAAGTGATGGTCACACTGCAATCCCTTCTCCTTCATTCTCCCCTTGGGATTTTGGGCATGCATGCACATGATCTCAGCATGTTTCAAGCTTCCAGGTCTGGGACTCGAACTGCAGTCAGCCATGTGGGAGTCCAGCAACGCAACTATTGTGTCATCTGCTGATCCCCAGAAATTTTAAATTACATCTAACTTATCAACTTTTTCTTTCATTATCATACCCCTGGTGTTGTCTAAAAAGTCATTACAAAATGTTTTGCAGACACCACCACCTGAGTCTCTTGCTCTCAACCATGGTCAACCCCACCATGTTCTTTGACATCGCTGTAGATGGTGAGCCCTCAGGCTCCATCTCCTTCAAGCTAGTAGCAGACAAAGTCCTAAAGACAACAGAAAACTTCCATGGTTTGAGCACTGGAGAGAAAGGATTTCGTTGTAAGGGTTCTTGCTTTCACAGAATTATTCCAGGGTGTAAGTGCCAGAGTAGTGACTTTACATGTCACAGTGGTACTGGCCACAAGTCTAAAGAGGGACAGAGTGAGAGAGAGAGAGGAAAAGTAAGAAAGCAAGCTGTCAGGTCTGGGATTGAACAGTTGTCAGCCATGTGGGAGTCCAGTGCCCTTAACCACCATGCCTCCTGCTGGCCCAATTACTATCACTTTTTTTTTTGGAGAGGTTTTTGCTATAGGGCGTGTTCGCTTGCCAGAAAGACAGAGACAAGAGACAGAAAGCGAGAAATCACCTCCCAGGGTGGATGGCCATCTTACAATCCCTTCTCCTCCATTCTTCTTTCAGGGTCTTGGGCATACATACACACATGCCCGGCATGAGTTTAAGCCCCTGGGTCTGGGACTCGAATAGCAGTCGACTACATGGGAGCCCAGTGTTATAGCCATTACGCTAACTGCTGGTTCCAATTACTACCACTTTTAATTGGTCTAGAGAGAGACAGATAGAAAATGGGAAAGCAAGCCACCAGGTCCAGGATTAACTGTGATTGAGCAGATAGGAGTTCAATTCCTTAACCACCATGTCACCTGCTGGCCCGACCCTAATAGTTTTATAGTTTTGAATTTTACATTTAGGTCTGGATTCATTTTAATTGTTGTGAAGTTTGTATAATCTGTTTTTATTTATTTATTTATTTATTTTTGCATGCCCAAGTCCAGTTGCTTCTACACTATTGTTCAAAAAGCCTCTTTCCTGGGAATCAGCAGTTAGCGTAATGGCTATGTCCCTGGACTCCCACGTAGTCGACTGCGGTTCACATCCCGGACCCAGTGGCTTAAAACTCACACTGGCGCGTGTGTGTGCATGCCCAAGATCACGAGAGGAGAATGGAGGAGAAGGGGTTGCAGCGTGACCATCCCCCCTGGGGGGTGATTTCTCGCTTTCTGTCTGTCTGTCTGGCAAGTGCACACGCCCTCACGCCCTGTAGTGAAAACCTCTCAAAAAAAAAAAAAAAAAAAAAAAAGAGGCCTCTTTCCTGTATTGTATTGCCTATGTTCCTTCGTCAGGTAGCCAAAAAACTTCTGGGCTCTCAGTTGTTTCATTGATCTGTTTGTCTATTCTTTCACCAGTACGACAGCCTTTTTTTTTTTTTTTTTTGCTGTAGGGTACACGTTGTGTGCCCACTGGAGAGCCAAGAGAGATAGAAAATAAGAAATCACCCCCCGGGGGGATGGCCACACTACAGTTCCTTCTCCTCTTGGGATTTTAAGCATGCACACACACATGCCTGATTTGAGTTTAAGTCACGGGGTTCAGGACTTGAACAGCGATTGACTTCATAGGAGTCCAGTAATATAACCATTATTTCTCTATCCCTTCATGGGTTTGGGCACCTAGGCATACATACCTGGCATGCTTTTTAAGCTTCTGTTGGGATTCAAACCATAGTCCACCATATGGGATCCAGTTTCCTTAAGCATTGTACTAGCAGAATAGACCAATTACTACAGTTTTATAGTAAAAAAAAAAAAATATATATATATATGAGTGTCTAGCACCTTAGCTGCCACACCACCTGCTGGGCCCCAAAATATATTTTTTTGAAGTTTTTTCCTATGAGGCATATGTGCTTGCTGGAGACAGAGACACAGGGGGTGGGGGGAGTGAGAAAGCACCCTCAGAGGGCACAGCCATGCTGCAATCCCTTCTCCATTTTCTTCTTGGGATTTTGGGCTTGCACATGCATCCAGCATGTTTTCAAGCCACCAGGTCAGGAACTTGAACCACACAGTTGACCATGATCCAGCTGCCTTAACATCCACACTATCTGCTAACCCTATAGTAAATTTTTTTAAAAAAAGAATTGTTTATTGGGGCTGGCAGGTGGCATGG
>NW_006205672.1:2232271-2245739 GCF_000334495.1 Tupaia belangeri chinensis
CCTGGTGGCTTGCTTTCTCTCTCTCTCGCTGTCCCTCTCTGGTCAAGTTAAAATAAACAAATGAATAAATAAATGAATAAATAAATAAATAAAGTTAAATAAAAAAGAATTAAAAAAAAAAAGAATTATCTATTCATTCACTTTTTTTTTTATTTTTAAATTTTGACCAGAGGGAGACACACAGAAAGGGGGAAAGTGAAAAAGCAAGCCACTAGGTCCAGGAAACCAAAAGCAAACCATGGCTGAACCTGTGGGAGTGTCCAGTGCCCTAGCCACCACACCATCTGCTGGTCCCTCCCTATTCCTTCTCTAATTCTCCATTGTGTTGGAATTTTGGGGGCGCGTGTACACACACACACATCTGGCTTGTTTTTGAATACACTGGGGCTGGAACTTAAACTGTGACTGGCTATGTGGGATCGGATTCCCTTAACCACTATATGGCTGGCCTATTGTTTTTCACTAAAAATTCCAGTTGTTTATTATTGGTACATAGAAATTGATTTTTGTACATTAACTTCATAAAAAAAATATATCTGCTATAATCAGTTAGTTCTAGTCCCATCGCTTTTTTTTTTTTAGAATTATATATTCATATTATTTTTAATTCAATCAGAGAGAGACAAAGTGAGAAAGCAAGTTGCCACATCCAGGACTCGAACTGCAGTCCACCATATGAGAGTCCAGCACCTTAACCACCACACCATCTGCTGAAACTCTCTTCAAGACATATTTACTGAGAAATAACTGCCAGTTAACTAAAGATATTTAAAAGTATCTGAAACTGATTATCAGAGATTACTTGAAGTTCACAAGTACTGTAAGTGCTAACATCATTTCAGGGTAGGAATTACCCTGAGAATAGCATTAACTTGAGCAAACACACCTGGGGGCAGCCCAGGTGGCAGGGTGGCTAAGGCAGCTGGATCTCACACGGAAGGGAGAAATGGAAGAAGGGATTTGGCTGACTATTCCCCATGGGAGGTGCTTTCTCACTCTGAAAAGCACATACACCCTTTGGCAAAATTTTAAAAAGCACACACACATCTGCTCCTACGCCTTTATTTCACAAATGAGGTAGTAATATGCTTAGGACTGAATTTGGGCTCTGGTCAAACCAACCTGGGTTCAAATTAAACTCTTACTACTCACTAGCAATTACCTTAGGCAAATTATTTATGCGAAGTCTGATTCCTCATCTCCTAAAATGTACACTCTCACTAGGTTGTTACAAGAGATAAGGCAATGCCTATTGAAAGTGATGCTCAACACAGCATGGAGCTGAGAAAACTTAAAAAACAACAATTAAGAATACCCTGAGGCACAAGGAGATGAGTGATTTGTTCAAGACAACAAGGATAATTCTCATGGGTACTGTCATAATGAAGATAGTGTATTACAGTATAAATATTCCTTTTAGATCTTATGCAATCAGTACATTTTTGAAGTAGTGTACAAATTATTTACATATACTTGTGATAAACAAAAGCACTCATCTTTATGACAATTAAATTTTCCCCTGGATTTTCATAAAACTATACTAAGAATCAGGTCAATTATATCTCCTGTCTTAGATATAATTCTAATACTAGTAAGTACCCAAAGCCTTCATTGCTGTGTCAAGTTAGATTTTCAGATTTCATCCTGCTTCAAGAATTAGCAACCTCATCTTTACTGGGTTAGTTTGCTTTTCTCTGAGAAGCTGTACTAGTTTTAAGATCCTTTTCAGTCCCTTGTCCCTAATACTGCCTTTGATAAAGATCTTTAACCAAGACTTAAAACACATAATTTTGGGGGACCGGCAAGTGGTGTGGTGGTTAATGGTGCTAGACCCATATAGCCAACTGTGGTTCCAGTCCTGGACCTAGCAGCTTGGTTTCTCTTTCTCCCTTCTCTCTCTGGTTAAATTTAAATAAATAAAATAAAGTTAATAAAATAATTCTTAAAAAAAAATTTTAGAGAGATTTTTGCTATAGGGCGTGTGTGCTCACTGGAGAGATAGAAAGTAAGAAATCACCCCCCCCAGGGGGGATGGCCATACCACAATCCCTTCTTCATTCTCCTCTAGGGATTTTAGGCACACACGCACACATGCCCAGTGTTTTAAGCCACCAGGTCTGGGATTCAAACCGCGGTTAATTACATGGGAGTCCAGTGACACAACCATTACACCATCTGCTGGTCCCTTTACAATTTTTAAAAAATTTTTGCTCTAGGGCATGTGTGTTCATGAGACACACACACACAAAGTAAGAAAGCACTTCCCCCTCCACCACACCACAATCCTTTCCCCTCCACTCTCCTCTCAGGATTTTGGGCACACATGAACAAATAGACCTGATGAGTATTTCAAGCTGTCAGGTCTAGAGCTTGAACCACACAGCTGGCCATGTGGGATCCAACTGCTTTAATCTCCAAACCTACTGACCACGAAACATGCAACTTACAACGAGTCCGTTTTGTAACAGAATGTTTTAACTTGTTAAGTACCCATTCTACAGCATCACTTTATAGAACCTCTACCTAGGAGGAAGTTATAGGAGCTCTACTGGCTCTGTTGGACCCATCCCTAATAAACAGGCAACATGAAATAGGATGGGTATAGTAAGAATTTGGACTACTATGGATATTTACTCTGACCTAAATACTAAAATCAAACTGAAACATGCTGAGATAGAACCAACTATTATCTAGTCAGATTAAGACAGGAAAAACAAAAATTACACATTATCTTTTAGAAGAGGACTATCCACTAGTGAAAGACAAAATGTGCTAAATTCTTGAATCCTACCCCATTTTACAAACTAGTCTAGAACACCTCCCTCAGAAGTTCCCTGTGTCCACGTCAACCATAGCACATATTCCCACATATATACCTTTCTGAAGAATTGATTTCCTGGAAAGACTACTTGGTAAAGACTTGAGGTCATCTGTCTTCCATGTGACTTTTTTTTTTTTTACTGTATCACTACAAATATTATTCAGAAACCCATCTCTCTTTTTTTTTTAATTCCCATTATGAACTGGTTTGGTCATCAACTACAACACTTTCTAGCAGACATACGGTAAAAATGGCATGGCTCAGAATCGCCCAGATCTTTGACGGTCTCCCGACCGCCACCGCCACGACCACGGTCTCTAAACCGAGAACACTGCTCCTGGGATCGGGACCTGGATCTACACTTCTTGTGCTGGCGCCCATACAGCTCCCGCCGCAGCTCTCTGGAAATGGGCTCCAGGTGCGTGAAGTTGCAAAAGCCTCCTCGTGTGCACTCTCCCATTTCATACTGTCGGCAGCAGGCTTCTCTGAAATCGGTCACAGGGGAGAGCTCATCATGGATCGGCTGGCTGCCCATTAAACCAGCGGTTATTCAAATCAATCAGTCTTTTTTGCATCTTCTTCACGGCCAAACTTGACATAGACCTTCCCCACCAGGTAGTCTCCCAGGTTGTCCCAGACATTCATCTCTTCCACTTCTCATTTCTGTAAGAACGTCCTCAAAACACTCATCATAGTTCAACATCGCTCACAGCACAGCACAAACCGTCAGCAGACTGGGAAGAGTTGTGAGGGTTCCGGTAAATGTTCAAGAGGGCAATGGTCTGGCTAAAGGTTGATTTATTGTGCAATTAAGAGCATCTGTCTCCATGGCGACATGCTCCAATTTTGAAATAAAATGAACAGTTGACTTTGTCTTTCTTGGTGCCCAAGACAGAGGCCAAGTATTCTGCCATTTCCCACCCACCACTGCCGACACCTCTGCTGTTGCAGCGGCCCTACCATGTGACTCTTACATTGAAAGTTACAGGATGGGGACCAGCAGATGGCATAATGGTTGGTTGCTGGACTTCCACATGGCTGATTGTGGTTTTAGTCCCAGACCCAGAGGCTCGAAACTCATGCCGGGAGCGTGTGCACGCATGAACCAAAATCCCAAGAGGAAACTGGAGAAGGGATCAGGGTATGGCCATCCCTTGTAGGGGGTAATTTCTCACTTTCTGTCTCTCTGGTCAGCACATGTGCCCTATAGCAAAAAAAAAAAAAAAAAAAGGATGAACACTCATTTGGTCTCCCTTCCTATACCCACTTAATTACACTTCTCGCTTCATTCTGCTCCAAGAAAACAATATTTATCATTCTTGCTCCAGGATGAGGTCAAACGTCCAACAGACTTCAAAATTACATACCCTTTTATCCATCTGTCCATTTATATACACGTATCAATAATACTTTTTTTCACAGCAATTGCTAGAAGTCTAGAAAAAGATCACCTGAGTACCTAAACTCTAATACCTATGAATGTGTGAAAAATATCATACCAAGTTTAAAAATAACTCTTTAATCATATACACATAAGGGGAATGAAGGGCAGCACCAGGCTGACTGGGGAAAGGAGCAAGGTGTTCTCCTTCAGCCCATTGTCTGCTTGGCACAGTTCTGACACCACACACACAAGTGGGGTGGGTTGGGAAACAGGTGCTGGGAAGGGAGTAGACTGAAGAGACAAAGGCAAGAGGGAAGAGGTGAGGGCTTGCAGTAGTCTCAGTCAGTGCACTCCAACACAGATTCACTCAGTGCGAGGTCCCAGTAGTGTTCAGCCCCGTGCTTTTTGAAATGCTCACGAGCCATGTTCTCTGTAGGGCACTGTTTAAACTTCATCTCTCCAAAGCTCCGGTCTTTGGCTGTACCCTAGGAAATAGAAAGACTGTAATCAAACACTGCAATGTATTTAAATGAGATAAAATATTCTTTTATAAAATCTAGCAACAAATGTGTAGCAATGTAGTCTACATTTTATGGACAAGGCAACAGAATCTGACGTGTGTGCTGACCAATTGCACAGCTAGTAAATGGCACAACTCACTTTATATTCTTTTTAGTTATCGTACTTCTTTGGAGAGAAAGAAATACCTCTGTCTGATTTTCATTACACCATCGTCTTCCACCAGCCCTTCAGCTGGTCAGCACCTCTGGCCAAGTGCATGCCCAGAGTATCTCAGATTGACCCATGATCTGAACCCAGGGATGGCTGTGTGGCTTCCAGCACTGCAGAGCAGCATGATACTACCTAGTGTGGCTGTGTCTTTTTTTTTTTTTTATCTGTTTTTTTTGGAGAGGGTTTCGCTATAGGGCGCGTGCGCTCACCAGACAGACAGAGAGAGACAGAAAGCGAGAAATCACCCCCCAGGGGGGATGGTCACACCGCAATCCCTTCTCCTCCATTCTCCTCTCGGGATCCTGGGCACGCATGCACACGCGCCCAGCATGTGTTTTAAGCCACTGGGTCCGGGACGCGAACCGCGGTCGACTACGTGGGAGTCCAGTGACATAGCCATTACGCTAACTGCTGGTTCCTGCTGTGTCCTGATATATATATATATATCAAATATATATATCTCAAAAGAATTTAACTTTATTTATCCATTTATTTGTTTATTTTAATTTGACCAGAGAGGGAGAAGGAGAGAGGGAGGGAGAGAGAGAGAGTGAAAAAGCAAGCTGCCAGGTATGGGACTTGAATCACCATCGGCCATGTGGGACTCCAGCACCCTTAACCGCCATGCCAATTGCTGGCCCCTCACTTTATATTAAGTCTACTACTTCTTTCACTATACCAAAGGACAATCCCCCAATAATTCATTCCTCTTTTTTCCCAAGTCTTGTATTCATGATTGTGAAAGAAATAACCAGTACAGAATTTGTATTCCCATCACCAGCATTTTCAAGATGGAACATATTATGTATGAATCAATTTAACTAAAAACAACCCAAGAATCTGCTACCAATAATTGAAAAATAGATTACAAAAATAAATATGAATTACATAAAAGACAATTTCTCTTTAAAATCTTTCACTTTTTACTTTTTTGTTGTTCCCCTTGAATAGTATGAACAATAAAGAAGTGGCTAAAATTGTGCTTTAATGCTTTACAAAAGATCACCTACCTCCCAAACTAGTACACATTTGTTGGTTTTCTTCACAGCTTCCTCATCAGATTCCTCATCATCTGGAAAAGACAATATAGCTAAATTGTGTTCCAGACTTAGACTAGAGATCACAGATTCAGGTTCTAAAGTAACCTGAATACTATTTAAGTGGACCCAGATTTTCTTAAATATTGTCACCCTTCCCCATGTGTTTGAATGAAACGTTTTCTTTTGTTATTTTTTTCCCCAAAAAATTAGACCAGCAGCTGCACATAAGCATTAATTCAATAAGCTTTTACTTAGCATCCACTGTGTGGCACAAACTGTGCCAGATACTGGGAATAAGGAAATAAAAGACAAGTAGCTAAGTCCAGTAGGTGGTATGGTGGTTAAAGGCGCTGGACTCCCACATGGCCGACTGTGGTTCGACTCCTGAACCTGGTGGCTTGCTTCTTGCTTTCTCACTTTCTCTCTCTCTCTTTTACTCTGTCCCTTCCTGGTCAAATTAAATAAAGTTAAAGTAATTCTTTAAAAAAACCAAGACAGAGAAGTGGCCAAGAACCACTCCTAGGCACTTTGGGAGCCAGGATTTATTATGTGATAGAGTTTTCCCAAAGAACTTTTAGCCTGGGACCAGCAGTTGGCATAACAGCTATGTCGCTAGACTCCCATGTAGTCAATCGCAGTTCAAGTCCTGGATCCAGTGGCTTAAACTCATGCCGGGCGCGTATGTGTATGTGCCCAAGATCCTGAGAGGAGAATGGAGAAGGATTACAGCATGGTCATCCCCCCGGAGGGGTGACTCCTTGCTGTCTGTCTCTGTCTTTCTGGCGAGCACATGTGCCCTATAACAAAAACCTCTCAAAAAAAAAAAAAAAAAAAAAGAACTTTTAGCCTAACAGAGGCAAGACATACTAAATGAAAGTATCTTTAAAAATTTATCATTATCGGGAGCCAGCAGTTAGCGTAATGGCTATGTCGCTGGACTCCCACGTAGTCGACCACGGTTCACGTCCCAGACCCAGTGGATTAAAACTCACGCCGGGCGCGTGTGCGTGCGTGCCCAAGATCCCAAGAGGAGAATGGAGGAAAAGGGACTGCGGTGTGACCATACACCCTGGGGGGTGATTTCTCGCTTTCTGTCTCTATGTCTCTGTCTGGGGAGCGCACGCGCCCTATAGTGAAAAATCTCTCCCCCCCAAAAAAAAAAAAATTTATCATTATCAGGACCAGCAGTTAGCGTAATGGCTATGTCACTGGACTCCCAAGTAGCCGACCATGGTTCGTGTCTCGGACCTGGTGGCTTAAAATGTCTGGCGAGTGCACATGCCCTATAGGAAAAACCTCTCAAAAAAAAAAAAAAAAATCATTATCTTTTAGTTAGCTACAGGGCTTGTGCGCTCAGAAAAGAGAAAGTGAGAGAAAGAAAGCCAACAGGTCCGGGACTTGAACTGTGGTAGCCCATGTGGGAGTCCAGTGCTTCAACCACCATGTCACCTGCTACTCCCCCAAGTGAAAATATCTTAAGAACACATATGGGACCAGCAGATGGAGTAATGGTTGTTGTGTCACTGGACTCCCACATAGTCAACTGTGGTTTGAATCCCAGACTCTGCAGCTTGAAACTCATGCCGGGCATGTGTGTGTGCATTCCCAAAATCCCAAAAAGAGAATGGAGGTGAAGGGATTGTACAATGGCCATCCCCCGGGGGTTGATTTCACACCATCTCTGATGGAAATATATTGGATAGGAGAATGTCAAAATAAATATGTAAGATTATAAGATACAGTTGGGCAAATATATGAGAATTATATTTTCCCTGAACAAAGCAGAGTTTTTGTTTGTTTTTTTTTTGTTTTTTACTTGTCATAGGGCACATCTGTTTGCTGAAGGGAGAGAGCAGAAAGAGAATTCCCCAGGAGTTGGCCATGTAGCAATCCCTTCTCCTCTATTTTCTTGCAATTTTAGGACTGCATGCACATGTGCCCAATGTGTTTCTCAAGTCACTAGTCCAGAACTTACACCACATAGTTGGCCTTGAGGGATCCAGCTGATTTAACCACCATGCCAGCAGCTGGCCCGAGAGGTTTTTTTTTTATCTGAAAATTTTTTGCCTTCATCCATAAAAAGACTTTCTATCAAATAATAATATGGACACTGTGCAGATGAATGGACAGCTTGCTGAATTTTCATGAACCAAATATACTCATGTAAATCAGTACCCAGACCCAGGGCAAGAAACCAGTTGGAAGAAAAGTCTTGAAGGACACACAAGGATAATTGTGAACATACATGTATATGACCATGTAATAAATATTGCATAAATATCTAGCAGGCTCACAATCTGAATAGGTCTTTCTAAAATTCCTGAATACTGTTGACTGTTAGAAAGGGTGTCACTGGGAAGGAATACGATGAATAGACAGAGGCAGCATCCCCACCTCCCATAGCTCTCCCACTTAATCCCCTCTAACCCCCATTCACCATCTCCCTTCGTGTTAGATGTCTGTTCATCCCACTTTATCCGATGCAGCATAAGACGCTTAAATTTCTTCTGGGCCTTGGGGCCTGGAAACAGAGAAGGAGAATTTTGCCAGATCTGTGGAGGACGGTGGGGTAGAAAGAACCTCTGAGCTCATCTAATGCTCAGACATTAATGTGGTAGTTGACACAATCCCAGGAGCCACATCTTGGGGCCTTCTACTCCAATAAACACAGAAACAGGCCCACCGTACACCCAGGTATGGTTCTAAAATACTATCTTTTTCTCCCTTCTCCCCACAACACTAATCACCCTAGGCCTAGGGTTGTCTGGGGATAGTCTCCTCAATTTTTTTCAGACTCACCCCCTTCCACTACTACCACGTTGACATCCTTGTGCAGTACCACCACCCCTGTCAGGTACAGTTGCCCAGCATTGGCCTCAATCTTGAACTTCTTGGCTGGGTTGCTCAAATTTCGAACTCTGGAGAAGGGAAAGTTTAGTTATGTCTTCTGTTTTAGCATCAGTAACTGCCTGAATGGAATGGCAAATAATCAGATGGATCCAAAATGGCTTCCTCTCTAAAAACAAAGGCCTCTGGAGTAAAGAAAAATATGAATGCTTAAAAAGTAGAACTGATGTCTCCAGAAATATTTCCACTTTCTTCAAAGTCTAGTACTGTATAACAAAGAGTGGGTAATTAAAATTTACTCTAAGAAAGAGAAATAGGTATTTACTATCATCCAAGAATATTTATAAGCTCACTGTTCTTAAAGATCTACAAATTCTTTGCCTTCTAGATGTAGTTACTATGTATGCATGAAAATTGTCTAGGATGCATGAAAAACCGTTAACAGCAGTTATCTAGAGAGAGTGGTTCTAAGAGATCAGAAAATAGAAAGGAGGTTTTTCATTAAGTGCCCTTCTCAATTAGAATTTAAAAAATCTTAGTAAGGGGACCAGCAGCAGGCCTAATGGCTATGTTGCTAAACTCCCACATGGCTGAAAGTGGTTAGAGTCCCAGACCTGGAGGCTTGAAACTCACACCGGACACACGTGCATGTGTGCCCAAAATCTCAAGATGAGAATGGAGGAGAAAGAACTGCAGTGTGGCCATCCCTCTGGGGGGTAATTTCTTACTTTCTGTCTCTCTGGAGAGCACATGTACCCTATAGCAAAAAATCTCTCTTTAAATGTTCACTACTTTGGTAATAATGTAACAGTTAAAAAAATAATTATTTCATTTTATTTATTGTTGTTGTTGTTATTATTATTATTTGAAATCACTAGAATGAGAGACAGAGAGAGAACAAAAGTGAAAAAGTAAGCTGCTAGGTATAGGACTTGAACCATGGTTAGCCATGTGGAAGTCCAGCACCTTAACCACTATGCCACCTGCTAGCCTTACAATGTAACATTTTTATACTAATTAATAGAAATAAACCCATTAAAAAAATACAACTATACTCAACATAAAAGAAAATGAAAACATTAAATCAACACAAAGATAGAAAAATATTTATAAAGTATAAAATGCATTTTGGAGTGAGGATAAAAAGATTACTACAGCACATTAGGATAAAAATTACTGAGAGGGATCAGCAGGTGGCATGGTGGTTAAGGTGCTGGATACTCCCACGTGGCCGACCACAGTTCAAGTCCTGACCTGGTGGCTTGCTTTCTCATTTCCTCTCTCCCCCTCTCTCTCTCTCTCTGGTCAAATTAAAATAAGTGAACGAATTCAAAAAAAAAAAAAGAATTACTGAGAAAGGGAAAATAAATTTTTTGAGAGATTTTTTGCTATAGGGTGCAGGTGCTCACCATAGAGACAGAGCCAGAGAGAGGGGCAGAAAGTGAGAAATCACTCTTCCCTGTGCTGCAATCCCTTCTCCTCCACTCTCTCAGGATCTTGGGCACAGATACATACATGCCCGGCATGAGTTTTTAGCCACATCCGGTCTGGACTTGAACTGCAGTTGACTACATAGGAGTCCAACAACATAACCATTATGCCATCTGCTGGTCTCATAGAAAAGAAAATATAATGGTTTTTGGATAAATAGGTTATTTTATACTCCCGAAGGACAAATGATCCTTAGTTGTCCTGAACACGTATTTTCATTTGACCATTCTTCAGAATAATGGTTAATAAAGAAAAGTTGAGATGAAATTATTAGATAACTATAAAAAGTCTTCTACCCTTACCACTATAAAAGATTATTAACTCTTGATTCACATGAGGGTCATTAAAAAAGTAGGCACTGGTGTTAGGTATGTTATTAGACTGCAATGATTCTGCCTCAAGTACCTGGAAAATGTTTGGTTGTTTCTAAGAGGAAGGCTGGCCCAGTATGGACACCTACCTATATACAGATATGTGTACCCCCTGTGAAATGTCTTCTTTAAGCTTTTTAATTTTCTTGACCTTTCTCTGTTCTGCTGTAAGTTTTCGGGCAGCGTTGGCCTCTTCATGCGCTCTGTCGTGACAGGAAGGACATCCACAAGTGAGAAAGGCATTGCAGATCAGTGGGAGGGCTGAGGGAAGCAACGGAGGACTCTCCCCTCCCTCCAAATATGGATCCCCCAGAAGAGTTTGGGAAAGGTACTTGCCCTGGGTTTCCACCCAACCCCATGGCACTTACTTCTGTCTTTTTGCCATTTGAGCTCTGACATGGGCTTCTACCTTCGTGGGGTCTTGAACAGCTTCTGTTCCTAATACTCGCATCAAATTGGAAATTCTCACTGCAGTAGACAAAGGACAGTAATTAATTTCCTATATCACTTACACAGCTGGGATAACCTGTTACCTCTTCTCTACCGATTCATATTGTTCACTAATTTTTTTCTTTCTTTTTTTTAAGAATTAAACTATTGGGGCTGGCATGTGGGATGGTAGTTGAAGGCGCTGGAGTCCCACATGGCTGGCTGTAGTTCAAGTCCTGGACCTGGCAACTTGCTTTTTCACTTTCCTTTTTCTCTCTGGTCAAACTGGGAAATAGTAATAAAAATCACAGTTTAAAAAAAAAAAAAGGATAAAACTATTAAGAATTATGTACGTGGGGCCAGTGGGTAGTGTAGTGGTTAAGGCACTAGACTCCCACATGACCAACTGTGGTTCGAGTCCCAGATCAAGCAGCTTGTAACTCATGCCAGGAACATGTGTGTGTGCCCCAAATCCCAGGCCAATGGAGAAGGGATTGTGGTGTGGCCAGCCTCCATTGGGGGTGATTTTTCACTTTCCTTCATAGTATCGCCAATAAGCGCATGTTCCCCTAAGGCAAAAACTTTAAAATAAAAAAGTCTTGCTGAGGCTAGCCAAATGGCAGATGGCATAGTGATTAAAGTGCCAGCAGATGGCGAAACTGTTACATCACTGAACTCCCATACAGTTGACAGCAGTTCAAGTCCCAAACCCAGTGGCTTAAAACCCATGCTGGGTGCATGCCAAAGATCCCAAGAGAAGGGATTGTGGCGTGGTCACCTCCTGGGGGGGAGGGGGGGTGATTTCTTACTTTCTGTCTGACTTTCTCTGTCTCTCTAGTGAGCACACTGCCCTATAGGAAAAATCTCTCTAAAAAATAAATAAAGTGCCTAGATCCCACATGGCTGACTCTCAGACCCAGCAGCTTGAAAAACATGCTGTACAAATATACATTCATGCTCCAATCCCCAGAGAATGGAGGAGAACGGACTGCATTGTGGTTATCCTCCCTGGGAGGTGCTTTCTCCCTACTCCCAAATCTCTAGTAAGTGCATGTGTCCTGTAGCAAATTAAAAAAAAAAAAAAAAAGGTTGTGGGCCAGCTCCATAGCTGGGTGGTTAAGGCAGCCAGATCCCACATCACTGAACATATAGTTCAAGTCCCAACTTGGTGGCTTGGAAAACATGCCAAGAGCATGTACATGTGTACCCAGAATTCTGACAGTAGGGAGAGACAGAGAAGGGATTGCAATGAACATTCCCTATAGGGGGTGCTTTTTCCTCTCCTTGACTGGCACTCATGCTTTCAAAAAAAAAAAAAGTTGGCTTGACTGGTGGTGTGGAATTGAGGAGGCTAGATCCCACATGGTTGACTGCATAGTTTTGAGTCCTAGAACCAGTGGCTTGAAAAACACGCCATGAGGGAACCAGCAGTTAGCGTAATGGCTATGTCGCTGGACTCTCACGTAGTCAACCGCGGTTTGCGTCCCGGACCCGGTGGCTTAAAACTCATGCCGGGTGCGTGTGCGTGCGTGCCCAAGATCCCGAGAGGAGAATGGAGGAGAAGGGATTGCGGCGTGACCATCCCCCCCGGGGGGTGATTTCTCACTTTCTGTCTCTCTGTCTCTCTCTCTCTGGTGAGCACACACCGTAAATTAAAAACCCTCCAAAAAAAAAAAGTAAAAAAAAAAAAAAAAAACCAAAACAAAACCATGCCATGCATGTATGCCAAAAATCATAAAAGAATGGAGGAGAAAGGCATGTGGTGTGGTCATATCCTTCCCCCCGCCCTCAGGGTGGTACTTTCTCACGTTCCTCCCTCCCTCTCTCTTCTGATCTCGTGTGCATGAACATGTGCCCTATTAAAAAAAAGAAAAAAAGAAGAAAAAGAAGTCTTGGGTGGATTCTTTGGCCAGATGTTTACGGAAACTGGATCCTGCATAATTAACCGCACAGTACTTCAACTTCTAGACCCAGCCTTGAAAAACATGCCAGGTCCATATGCGTACATGCCCAAGATCTTAACAGAATTAAGAAATGGAAAAGGGGTACCAGTGTGACTACACTCCACTGGGGGTTGCTTTCTCCCTCTCCTTCTTTTTCTGTCTCTCTCTGGCAAGCACACGTGCCCTCTGGCAATTAAAAAAAAGTCTTAAGGAGCAAGTACGTGGCACAGTGGTTAAGGTGCTAGATTCCCCCATGGTTGACCATGATTAGTCCCAGACCTGGCAGCTTGCTTTCTCTTTGTCTTGCTCTGGCGAACGCATATGTCCTATAGCAAATTAAAATAATAAAATAATGAACAACATAAAAAAAAAAAAAAAAAAAAAAAAAAAACCTAAAAAACATTTCTTAA
>NW_006205672.1:2245777-2256582 GCF_000334495.1 Tupaia belangeri chinensis
AAAGAAGAAGGAAATATACTGAGAAACAGAAAGCACCCAAATATGGAGATGTTAAAGCACCTCTAAAATCAGATAAAGATGTCACTCTTTTTTAGCAATAAAGGCAACTAAGATGTATACCTTTGGGTTCTGGAGGAGGCATCAGGCCTAGCCTGACTTTCTCTTGTAGTTCCTTCTGTGCTTCCCTCCTAGTTTGTCTCCGAAGTTTCTTCTGCTCCTTCTTGGTAAGATATACTCCCAGAGTAACTGGTGTGTCATTGTCAACTGTTAGGCAGAGAAATAAGTATACCAAAGCAGTAAAAATATTAGAGGGACTATATCAGTACCAATCATATTTAAAAAATACTTAGCTTAATTATTGTTATTTCTAAGTTGGGACAGGGGAAGTTTTAAAAAACATTCTTGGGCTGGCAGGTGGTATGGAAGTTAAAGGTGCTAGACTCCTAGATGGCCGACCACGGTTTGAGTCCTGGACCAGGTGGCTTGCTTTCTCACTTTCCCTCTAACTCTTTCTGTCCCTCTCTGTTCAAATTAAAATAAATAAATGAATCAAGTTAAATAATTAAAAAAAGGGGCTGGCAGGTGGCATGGTAGTTAAAGATACTGAATTCCCACATGGCCAGTTGCAGTTTGAATCCCAGACCTACCAGCTTGCTTTCTCACTTGCCCCTTCTGTCTTTGTCTGGTCAAATTAAAAAAATAACAGTAACGGGACCAGCAGGTGGTTAAGGTGCTGGGCACTCCCATGTGACCGACCATGGTTTGAGTCCCAGACCTGGTGGCTTGCTTTCTCATTTTCTCTCTCTCTCTCTCTCTGGCCAAATTAAAATGAATGAATAAATAAAAAATTAAATAATTATTAAAAAAAAAAAAAGTACAAAGCGAAATTAAATAAATAAATCTTTTTAAAAAATAATAATTAAATAGCATTCTTGGGATCAGCAGATAGCAGAATGGTTATGTCGATGGACACCCACATAGTCGACCATGGTTCTAGTCCTGGACCCAGTAGCTTGAAACCCATGCTGGATGTCCAGAATCCTGAGAGAAAAAAAAAGAGGGGACTGCAGGATGGTCATCCCCCTGGGGGGTTATTTTTCACTTTCTGTTACTCTGTCTCTGTAGTGAGCGTAAAAATAAAAGCATTCTTATCTTTCATTAAGTAGTATTATAAATTGTTTTTCTTTAAGCAGTTGAATCCTTTTATCAGATGAAATGTAGAAATTATAGAAAACAAAATAAGAACAGTTCTAGTTGCTCTGGGTGAGGATTTGGAGCAAGTGGGAAGTATTTGGAATCTCATTTAGATCTCATTTCCTGAACCATAATTTTGCCATGGAGCACAAAATCACTGGCCTAGATGATAAAATTAGTAATCTGAGTCACAAGAAATAGGAATCCTCTGGATGCTCAAAGCAGATTTCCACAATTATTAAAAACAAAACCCCAGAGTACCAGGTGGTTAAGGATGTTGGACTCCCACATGGCCAGGAGTGGTTCAAGTCCCGGACCTGGCAGCTTGCTTTCTGACTTTCTTTCTCTCTGTTGCTCTCTGTTCAAACTTTAAAAAGTAAATTAATAAATAATATATTTAAAAAACTCCATATTCTTCTCATAATTTATGCTTATGACAGCTAAGTAGAATCTGGTTAAATAAAATGCAACAAATACTGCAACTTATAATATTTTTAGGTCTCAATTTATTTTTCTAAACTTACTGTAGACAAAGTAAAGTAAATTCACCAGTTGGGGTATTATCTCCTCTGTCCATCCCAAGCCTGGTAAAAGTATAAAAATCTTTTATGATCTGTACTACTCTTGAAGAAGTAATATCAGTTATATCACTGTATGAGGAAATTCTTAGTGTTCTAAGTGACTTATCCAAGGCATTCATTCAGCTAGCTAAAAACACAATCATAACTAAAACCCATGTCTTTTGACTATATCAAAATATTTTTGCTACAAAAAGATAAAACATAGGCTAAAGACAAAGATCAAAGATGGGCAGGAGTATAGGTGGTATGTAAGACTCGAGCATTATGGCAAAAGTTCAACTTGTAATATACAGTAGTAAGGCCATCTCTAGTTTAGGCCTCAATATTCTAGAGCTATGCTGTTCAATATGGGAGCCACTATTTAAATTAGTTAAAATGAAATAAAATTTAAAACTTAGTTCCTTGGTTATATAATACTAGTCCAACTTGTCTTCAAATGTTCACTGACCACATAAAGATAACGGATGGCCACTGTACCGGGCAGAGTCCTAGTGGATAATGCTGCCTTGATTGGGTTACCTGTACATTACCTGGAGGATTAAGCTGGGCTGGATGTTCAACGAGATTTGTGATTCCAAAATAATCTTCTCTCTTGGGATTTTCCTCTGTACTAAAATTGGACAAAGAACAAAAAACAAAATACATGGGTAGAGATGATTCCAAGAGAGGAGTCTCAGAAACACAATGAAAAAATCAATTCTCCATAATGTGTTCTAGGGCTTTTTAGCATTTACATATCTATATGTGATTGATAACTCATTAATTCCAGATAGAAATACTCCTCACATCAGTCATTCTTTTTTTTTGGAGAGATTTTCACTGTAGGGCGCGTGCACTCGCCAGACAGACAGAGAGAGACATAGAGACAGAAAGCGAGAAATCACCCCCCAGGGGGGATGGTCACGCCGCAATCCCCTCTCCTCCATTCTCCTCTCGGGATCTTGGGCACGCATGCACACGCGCCCGGCGTGAGTTTCAAGCCACCTGGTCCGGGACACGAACCGCGGTCGACTACGTGGGAGTCCAGCGACACAGCCATTATGCTAACTGCTGGTTCCCACATCAGTCATTCTTGACCTTTTTCCTTCCCTAACATCCTGAGTGAAGCCATATTCTCTCATTAGCATCAATACATTCTTGGAACAGAGGTCAACAGAGGAAAGGTAAAGAAAAACAGACATCATCTTTTTTTTTTTTAAAAAGAATTATTTATTTTTGTTTTATCTATTTCTTTCATTTTTAAATTTTAATTTGACCAGAGAAAGACACAGAGAGAGAGAGCGGGAAAGTGAGAAAGGGACACCAGGTCCGAGACTTGAACCGTGGTCGGCCATGTGGGAGTGTCCAGCAACTTAACCACCACGCCACCTGCTGGTCCCAAGAGACATCATCTTCTAAAGCCATGTAGTAGAATGATGGTGCAGATACAGTTAAGGCTTTCCAAAAGCATCTCAGATACCTTATCTACCAATTTCTCTCCCATCATCTAAGAATCCTTGATCTATTTTTTTATTTAAGAATTATTTAATTGTTGGGATCCAAAGTTGGGTGTAATGGCTACGTCACTGGACTCCCATGTAGTCAACCACAGTTCGAGTCCCGGACCTGCTGGCTTAAACTCACACTGGGCATGTGTGTGTGCGTGCCCAAGATCCTGAGAGGAGAATGGAGAAGGGATTGTGGTGTGGTCATCCCCCCTGGGGGGGAGATTTCTCTCATTCTGTCTCTCTCCATCTTTCTGGCGAGCGTACAACGCCCTATAACAAAAACCTCTCCCAAAAAAAAGAAAGAAAAAAAGAATTACTTAATTGTATTTACCATTATTATCTTTATATTTGCTATAGAGCTTGCACACTCACCAGAGAAAGAGAGAGTAAGCCACCAGGTCTGGGACTCAACCACAGTCAGCCACATGGGAGTCTAGCACCCTAACCAAATGCCACCTACTGGCCATCCTTGATCTATGATTGCCTTTTTTTTTTTTTTTTGAAAGGTTTTTGCTATAGGGCTTGTGCAATCGCCAGAAAGACAGAGAGACAGAAAGTGAGAAATCATCCCCCAGGGGGATGGCCATGCTGCAATCCCTTCTCCTCCATTCTCCTCTCGGGATCTTGGACACCCATGCACACATACCTGGTGTGTGTTTAAGCTACCGGGTCCGGGACTCGAACCGTGGTCAACTACATGAGAGTCCAGTGACATAGACATTAGGCCAACTGCTGGTCTCTATGATTGCTTCTTTAAGAAATCTAAACATCTATAATATGCAATAAAGGAACGTAATTAAGAAAACAAATATGCCAGGAACCAACAGATGGCATAACGGTTACATTGCTGGGCTCCCACATAGTTGACTGAGGTTCAAGTCCTGAACCTGACAGCTTAAAACTCATACCAGGTGTGTGTGTGTGTGTGTGTGTGTGTGTGTGTGTGTGTGTGTGTGTGTGTGTACATACCCAAAATCCTGAGAGGAGAGTAGAGGACAAAGAATTGCAGTGTGGCTATCCCCCTGGGGGTGATTTCTCACTTTCTGTCTGTCTGTCTCTCCAGTGAGCATATGTGCCCTACAGCAAAAACCTAAAAAGGTAAAATAAAATAAAACTAGCATGTTGGAACCAGCAGTTGGCGTAATGGCTATGTTGCTGGACCGCCATGTAGTCGACCACGGTCCAAGCCTCAGAGCCAGTGGCTTAAACTCATGCCAGGCGTGTGTGCGCCTTAGATCCCAAGAAGAGAATGAAGGAGAAGGGATTTTTGGCATGGCCATCCCCCCTGGAGGTGATTTCTCGCTTTCTGTCCCTCTGTCTCTATTTTTCTGGTGAGCGCACATGCTCGATAGCAAAAAAAATCTTAAAAACAAACAAACAAAAAACCCCCAGTTAAAAACAAATAATATGCAAAAAAGCAAACAAAAAGTTTACCTATTTGGTTTTTCTTAGATTTAGGTCCCTGATTCTCCTACATTAACGCAAAAAGCTAAAAATAACCTAAATAGTATATTGTTTACAAATATACAAGCTTTGTATAGTTAGTTATCTATCACCTTTGAATATTAAAATTTTAATTATATAAGTATTATTTCTCTCATTAACACTAGCCTTGGGCCAACCTCATAACCTGGTGGTTAAGGGAGCCAGATCTCTCATGGCTGACCTTCTGGTTAGAATCCCAACCCTGGCAGCTTGAAAAACATGCTGGGGTGGGACCAGCAGTTAGCGTAATGGCTATGTTGCTGGACTCCCATGTAGTTCACCGCGGTTCGCATCCCGTACCCGGTGGCTTAAAACTCAAGCCAGGCGCGTGTGCGTGTGTGCCCAAGATCCCAAGAGGAGAATGGAGGAGAAGGGATTGCGGTGTGGCCATCTCCCCAGGGGGTGATTTCTCGCTTTCTGTCTCTCTGTCTCTGTCTGTCTGGCAAGCACACACGCCCTATAGCAAAAACCTCTCCAAAAAAAAAAACCACACACACAAAAAAAACAAAAAAAAAAACCCAAATATGCTGGGTACCCAAAATGTCCAGTGAATGAAGAAATGGAGGAGAAAGGATTATGGTATAACCATGACCTACTTGAGGGAGTACTTTCTCCTTCTCACTCTCTGTCTCTGGAGAGTGTATGTTCCTTCTGGCAAATAAATTTTAAAAGTAAGGGCCAGTCAGTGGCATGGTGGTTAAGACAGCTGGATCCTACATGACTGACTGTGCAGTCAAGTCCAGGACTTGGTGGCTTACATACTAGGCACACAAACATGCAAGCCGACAATCCCTAGAGGAGACTGGAAGTGAAGGGACTGCTGTATGGCCATCCTCCCTAGGGTGGGGAAAGCAGTACTGGCTATCTCTGGAGAGCACATGTGACCTATAACAAATTAAAACCAAAAATAAAAGGATTTACTAACAAACTCACAGATCAAAGCCATTGGGGATGATGTATGAGTCCCACCATTCAATTTCAGGGATATCTCCTTCTTTCAATTCCTTCTTGGGAGCAATAAGGGCAAGCCTAGTTGAGGCATGGATGCCTGTTTTTCGAGCTGCTTGTGAGATCTCAGCCTGTAGCTTCTCCAGTTGAGCCTAAAAACGAGGTAAACCGAGACAAGATGCATTAGAATCATTGAAAACAAGGAAGTGGTATAATCCCAAATTTTAAGCCATTCCTTGGAAATATTTATACCTAATGTAACGAGCTCATAATTTCTAAAAGGTTAGAAAAGAGTTATTCTGCTTTATATTATCCTTTACTTAATTCATTTTCATGTATCTTACCCCTCTCTCTCTTTTACCCCACAGTATGTGCCTACTACAAACATGCAGAAATGAAATTCTATGAAAATCTCTCCCAGAGAACAAAAAAGCACAAATCACTAAACATACAGTCAATTCAACTGTCCAGGTATATAGATTGCCTGCAGTAAACTTAGTGTCAGGCTAGCTCTCTTCAATTATCCAGAGGGTTTTGAATTATTTCCTTCCACTGTCAGTTGTATGTGTAAAATTTTCAAATGCAATTTATTTCCACCTAAGTAGAAAGTAATTTGGGGGGACCATAAGGGACACAGAGGTTAAGGTGGCTGGATCCCACAGAGCTGACATTGTAGTTCAAGTGCCAGAACCAGTGGATTGAAAAACACACTGGGCATTTGGGTATGTGTGCATACCCAAAATCCCAAGTAGAATGAAAAGGATTGCAACATAGCTGTCCCTGCTGGGGGGTGGTTTCTCACTTTCCCTCTCTCTCTCTCTGTCTCTCTTTGGTGACCACATGCAGCCTATAGCAACACTAAAAGAGAAAGAAAAAAAAAAAAAAAGAGTAATTAGGAAGAGTTACTAACTAAAAAGCAAGTATTCAAAATTAAAGTAATTAAAAAACAATTACTCATGGGCTGGCCCAGTGGCCTAGTTAAGGGAGGCAGATCCCACATGGCTGACTGCATGGTTTGAATCCTGGCACTGGTAGCTTGAAAAACACACTGTGTGTGTGTGTGTGTGTGTGTGTGTGTGTGTGTATATGCATGCCCCAAATCCTGACGTATGGAGAAATGGAGAAGTGACTGCGGCATGACTGCGTGCCACTGGGTACACTTTCAGGTATCTTACCTCCCCTTTGGCTAGCATACTACCCTCTTACCCTCTGGCAATATTTTTTTTTCTTTTCTTTTCTTTTTTTTTTTTAAAGAGAGATTTCTGCTAGAGGACATGTGCACTCACAGGAGACTGACAGAGAGACAGAAAGTGAGAAATCACCCCCCTGGGGGGGTAGCCATGCCACAATCCCTTCCCCTTCATTCTCCTCTCAGGATTTTGAGCATGCATACCCACATTCCCAGTATGAGTTTTAAGCCACCAAGTCTGGGACTCGAACCATGGCTGACCATGTGGAAGTCCAGCAACATAACCACTATGCCAACTGCTGGTCTCCCCTCAGGTAAGTTTTTTTTTTAAAGTATACAAATTTTTAAAATGTGGGGATGGAGGGTGGCATGGTGGTTAAGAGCACTGGACTCCCACATGGCCAACCAGAGTTTGAATCCTGGACCTGGCAGCTTGCTTTCTCACTTTCCCTCTCTCACTCTCCCTCTGTCCCTCTCTGGTCAAATTAAAATAAATAAATAAGTAAAATAAAGTTCAATAAAAAAAAATTCTTTAAAAATAATTTGAAAAATGCGGAACCAGTAGTTAGTGTAATGGCTATGTTGCTGGATTCCCATATAGTCGACCGCAGTTTGAGTCCCAGACCCGGTGGCTTAAATTCACGCTGGACACGTGTGTGTGCCTGCTCAAAATCCCAGGAGGAGAATGGAGGAGAAAGGACTGCGGCGTGGCCATCCCTGACAAGGAGGGGTAGTGATTTCTAGCTTTCTGTCTCTTTCTGGCGAGTGCACGTGCCCTATAGCAAAAACCTCTTAAAAAATAAATTTGAGGGACCAGCAGTTAGCGTAATGGCTATATCGTTGGACTCCCACATAGTAGACCGTGGTTCGAGTCCTGGACCCGGTGGCTTAAACTCATGCCAGGCGCGTGTGCGTGCGTGCCCAAGATCCCCAGAGGAGAATGGAGGAGAAGGGATTGCGGCGTGGCCATCCCCCCTGGGGGTAATTTCTCGCTTTCTATCTCTCTGTCTCTGTCTGGCGAGCGCACGCGCCCTATAGCAAAAAACCTCTCCAAAAAAAAAAAAAAGAAAACATAAGAAAAATAAATTTGAAAAGTGTAGTGTGTATATACATATATATAAATACACACACACATATATACAATTTATCCAATTAATTACCTGTTTCCCTTGGATATTCAAGTTTTATATGTGAATATATATGTATATAATCCAGTCATCAGAAAAGTCATGACGTGTTTTTTTCTTTTTTAAGTTCCTCAGTTTTATTCAAGAACTCATACAAAATATTCCAGATAAATGAGTTTTTTTTTTTTTTTTTTTTTTTTTTTTAAGGGGGGGGTTTTTTCTATAGTTTACTATAGGGCATGTGTACTCACAAGAGAGACAGAAAGTGAGAAATCACCCCCCAGGGGGATGGCCACACCGCAATCCCTTCTCCATTCTCCTCTTGGCGGCACGCACGCACGCACACGTGCCCAATGTGAGTTTAAGCCACCAGGTCCGGGACTCAAAACACAGTTGACTACATGGGAGTCCAGCAACATAGCCATTACAACTGTTGGGCCCAAGATAAATAAGTTTTAATCCTCATCTTCCTCCTCTTCATCCCAGTTAATCTTTTAGAAAAAGGCACCTCAGAAGTTATGGCGATCTTGACGCACGCACGCACACGTGCCCAATGTGAGTTTAAGCCACCAGGTCCGGGACTCAAAACACAGTTGACTACATGGGAGTCCAGCAACATAGCCATTACAACTGTTGGGCCCAAGATAAATAAGTTTTAATCCTCATCTTCCTCCTCTTCATCCCAGTTAATCTTTTAGAAAAAGGCACCTCAGAAGTTATGGCGATCTTGCTCTTCTTGCTCCTTTCAATGGTTATAACCCCTCCACCAAGACTCCCAGCTATTCCATTCACTTTGATTCTCTAGCTTGGAGAAACTGCTCAAAATTGGCAGCATCCATGGTTCCATGTTCTACAGGGTGGGTGCAGTCAAGGGTAAACTTCAGAACCTCCTTTTTTTGCACCTCTTCGCCAGAAGCTTTTTCACAGGCGCCATGGCAGCAGCAGAAGCAGAAAGGGAGGTCCATGATGTGTTTTTCTATGCAAAAATGCATCATGACTTTTCCAACAACCCAATATATACACACTCACATTCACACTCATTACTTTAAATTACCTGTTTACCTAACTCCCTAAAACACAGAGAATTGAGCAGACTGTATTTTCTTTTCAGTAAGCTTCCTAACTTCTAAATTCTGGGTTATACTCTGAGCTACTGATAGATACCTTTGTTCGTAATCGTTGGGCAATCTTCTCAAATTTGCCTTTGTCGTGGAATTTAAAAGTGCGTCTCTGGCGTTGGGAAGGGGCAATTGATACTCGTGGGTCAAAAAAGGTATTGGACTCCATGTCTTCTGATGGTTTTTCTTTAAGCTGTTGCTTGAATTGTTCCCTCTTCACAGCACGAATATTGGCCTTCAGAGTAGGCATGCGGTGTGTGAGCTCAATTTCCTTGCCCGTTGCATCTACAGTGCGACCTTGCTCATCAAGGATCAGTGGTGTAGGTTTGGTTTGATCTTTTAACTCCACCTTCCTGAAAAACAGAACACTCAGAAATAAATCCTGGAAGGAACATTAAGACAGACGAAAAAGGGGCCAGCAGGTGGTGTGGTGTTTAAGGGTGCTGGACTCCCACATGGCTGACCATGATTCAAATCCCGGGCCTAGTAGCTTGCTTTCTCACTTTCCTTCACTCTTTCTCTGTCTCTCTCTGTCCCTCTCTGGTCAAAATAAATAAATAAAGTTAAAACAAAAAGAAAAAAGTCAGACAAAAAAGAGGAGCTGGCAGGTGGTGTAGTGGTTAAAGGCGCTAGATTTCCACAAGGTTAACTGTGGTGTGAGTCTCAGACCTGGCAGTTTGCTTTCTCACTTTCCCTTTCTCTCTTTCTGTGTCTCTCTCTGGTCAAATTTAAAAAATAACAAACGGGGGAACCAACAGTTAGAGTAATGGCTATGTCACTGACTCCCACGTAGTCGACCGCAGTTCGCGTCCCGGACCTGGTGGCTTAAAACTCACGCCGGGCACGTGTGCGTGCGTGCCCAAGATCCCGAGAGGAGAATGGAGGAGAAGGGATTGCGGCGTGACCATCCCCCCTGTTTTTGCCTCCTGTGCTCTCTCTGTCTGTCTGGCCAGCGCACGCGCCCTATAGCGAAAACCTCTCCAAAATAAATAAATAACAAACGGAAATAAATTATTATTAAAAAACAAACAAACAAAAAACAAAAACAAAAAATAAAGCAAAACCCAACAAAGATAACTAGGCTTAATAATTTAAGAGAACACAATCTCATTAGTGAATAGTACCTTGATGAAACTGGGTATCTGAACATAAACTGAATGTGTAGACCCAGCCACAGTAGCACAAACTAAATGCTGTTGCTCAGCAGGTTAAGGCCACACAGGAAGCAAGGGCCCACTCTAAACTCTGGGCAATGTGGTGTAACCCTGGGATCCCAACTATTCGGGAGGCTGATGAAGGAGGATCACTAATGGCAAGAACCTAAAATCAGACATATCAATAATAATAATAATAATAAAAAAAACCTCACCCAGAAAGATTTGTAATTTTACTTTTTCTTCACCCCTGAATTATTGAGTCAGCTTGGAATACCAGACCAATGTTAGGTGCTAAAAATGAAGCTTATTTGGGATGGCAGGTGGCGTGGTGAAGGGTACTGGACTCCTACATGTCCAACCAGGGTTCGAGTCCCAGACCTGGCAGCTTGCTTTCTCACTTTCCCTCTCTCTCACTATCACTTGCTCTGTTCCTCTCTGGTCAAATTAAAATAAATAAATAAAGTTAAATAAAATAATTCTTAGGGCTGGCAGGTGGCATGGTGGTCAACAGCGTTGGAG
>NW_006205672.1:2256630-2259004 GCF_000334495.1 Tupaia belangeri chinensis
TTTCTCACTTTCCCTCTCTCTCTCTCTCTCTCACTCTCACTCTGTCCCTCTCTGACCAAATTAAAGATAAATAAATAAAAGTTAAATAAAATAATTCTTTAAAAATAATTCTTTTTTCAAAACAATTATTTTATTAACTTTATTTATCCATTTATTTATTTATTCTGATTTGACCAGAGAGGGACAGAATGAGAGATAGAAAGAAAAAGTACACTGCCAGGTCTGGGACCCAAACCACAGTCGGCCATTTTGGAGTCCAGTGCCCCTAACCACCATCCCACCTCCCAACCCAAAATAAAATAATTTTCTTTCTTTTGGGAGAGGTTTTTTGCTATAGGGCGTGTGCACTCCCCAGAAAGAGAGACAGAAAGCGAGAACTCACCCCCCCCAGGGGGGATGGCCACGTTGCAATCCCTTCTCCTCCATCCTCCTCTCAGAATCTTGGGCACGCATGCACACGCGCCCGGCGTGAGTTTAAGTCACCGGGTCCAGGACTCAAACCGCGGTTGACTACATGGGAGTTCAGCGACATAGCCATTACGCTGTGTCCCAAATAATTCTTTTTTTACAGAATTATTTACTTATTTAATTCCATTTGTTATAATTATTTTTAAGTTTGACCAAAAAAATAGAGAAAGAAAGGGAAAGTAAGAAAGCAAGCCGCCAGGTCAGGGACTCAAACCAGTCAGTCATGTGGGAATCCCTTTAACCACGATGCCACCTGCCAGCCCCCTAAATAAAATAATTCTTTAAAAATAAGAAATGACAATAGATTCCAAGAAACGATTACTCACGGGGGAGCAATTCCCATGGCATGCAGGTTAGCCAGGCCCACCATGTTGGCATTGCCAATGAGCCCTGGCTTCAGTGCCAGCTGGGCTTGGATTCGGGCTTGTAGTTCAGCTGCTTTCCTTGCCTTCTCAATGGCATCATTCATGAAAGTGGCAGCCTGGGAGGGCTGAATTGTATTTCCAATGGGAAGTCGCTCTTGTTGTGAGGAAGGAGTCTTTGTCTATGAGTTAAAGAAATAGAAATCCGAGAAACTGAGATGGTTAGACAGATACACACATATGTATGCAATCACACATACACACACACACACACACACACACACACACAGTGGTAATGATCGTAGAGTGGAACATGCAGTCATCTCCTAGACTCTCATTTAAGTGGACAGGACATCCTGTGTTAAAAATTATTCTCTTCAAAATATAAAAATCTAGATACGATACCTGAGGTGTAGGGGGGCTAATGAAGCTCAGCTGTTTTTTCCTCTCTTCAATTTGTCGTGTTGCTGCCTCCATCATTTGTTTGATCTGTTCTCCAAGAAAAAAAGTATTCCAAAATTGTTAATTTCTTTTTAATTTTTCCCATTTTCCTAAACCGAAAGAGCTGTCAGGTCTAGAGGCCTAGAGGCTTAAAATTTTCTGAATGACTCCATCATATTCTGCCTATACCAGATGCTGAAAAATTTAGTAAAGATATGTCTATGCAGCTAGACTCTGGGATTTTTCAATCTATCTTTCCAGAGCAGAACTGCCATGAGATTAAGACTCTGCAATTAGACAACCCCGAGTTTGAATCATAACTCTGTCACTTAAGGCCTATGTTACTTAGGACAAGGTACTTATTTCTAAACCTCCCAAGTGTTTAGAAAGGGGAAATTCAAGGAGGAACCCTACCTTGCAAGGCTATCATGAACATTTAAATAATACGTACAAATCCAACAGAACTTGCACAAATTATTACATTTAAATTTTTTTAAATCATGGCATTAGTCCCAAATTCCTAGTTTGGGTAACCAGCGGTGAAGGTGCAAAGACCTGGTCCCTAGAATCTCTAAAGCCCTTCTTCTGGAGCCAGCAGGTGGTATGGTGGTTACAGCACTGGGCTACCATATGGTCAACCACGGTTTGAGTTCCAGACTTGACAGCTTGAAAATCACATCAAGAGTAAGTGCATGTGTGCCCAAAATCCCGAGAGAAGCGCAGAGAAAGGACTGTGGTATAGCCATCTGCCCTGGTGATTTCTCACTTTCCTTCTATCTTTGTGTACCTCAAGTAAGTACATAAAAACCTAAAAAACACAAAACCAAAAACTGGGACTAGCAAGTGGCGAGATGGTTACATTGCTGGACTTCCCACATAGTCAACTGTGGTTTGAGTCCCAAACCTGGTGGCTTAAAACTCATGCTGGGTGCTTGTGCATGCACGCCCAAGATCCCAAGAAGAGAAATGAAAAGAGGGAATTGCAGCATGGCCTTCCCCACTTGGGGGGTGATTTCTCCCTTTCTGTCTCTGTCTCTCTGGCAAGCACAGTGCCCTATAGTAAAACTCTCTCTTAAAAAAAAAAAAAAAAAAAAAAGAAAATT
>NW_006205672.1:2259228-2271404 GCF_000334495.1 Tupaia belangeri chinensis
AAAAAAAAAAAAAAAAAGAAATGAAATTACCATCAACAAAAAAAAAACCTTCTTCTGTCCCAAAGTTCTGAAAAATAAGCCTCATAGGTACTATCAAATAATTCTTGCATTTTCCAAGAGACTTGTTCTTAGGTGCTTCAAGACATTTACATTTTTTTTAACTGGTAATAAGCTGTTTAATGGTGCCTATTGAAAAACAGAAACTTCCTGGGCCAGCAGGTGGCCTAGAGACTAAGGCACTGCATGCCACATAAGCAACTGCACAATATGGAGTTCCAGACCTGGCTGATTGAAAATCACACTGGGCACGTGTGTGTGTGCCCAAGATCCCTGAGAGCAGATTAAAAGAGAAGGGATTGTAGGGATTGTGGCAGGGACATCCTCCCAGGGGGTGACGTCTCCTTTCCTTCTTTCTGGGTCTAGTAGTGTATGCGCCTCATAGCAAAAACTTACAATAATAACAATGATAATAAAAAGATACCTCCTGTTTAAGAAAAAGTCAATGTGGGGGCTGGCAGGTGGCATGGTGGTTAAGGGTGCTGGACTCCCACATGGCAGACCGTGGTTCAGGTCCTGGACCTGGCGACTTGCTTTCTCACTTTCTCTCTCTCTGTGACCCTCTCTGATCAAATTAAAATAAATAAATAAAAGTTAAATAAAACAGTTTTTTTAAAAAGTCAAGTGAAATTATTTATAAATAGACTATATCTTTTTTTTTTTGCATTATATTAGAAGATTCTTCTCTGCAGTCAAGATGAATTCTGATGATTTTGTTTAATATTTTTAATGAGCCAATGAAGCAGATAACTGGGCAAATAATGTATGTAACACATCTTGCTTGCCACAGTAAGTTCTCAGTAAATGTGATTTCAATAATCCTTAACTTAAATCCTCCTGATTAAACCCAAAAATGACAAAAACATAAAGCAGGAAATAAAATTTCCCCAAATGCTGTATCTAATTAAAGTTATGACTACAATAAATATAGATCCACACACTCTTTACCTTTTCAACTTGCAAAATCATTTTGCTTCCAGTCCCTAATCACTAACCTGGAGCTTAGTCAGCATGCCGGGGCTCTCTGATGGAGGTCCAGGGATCACCTCTGGCTCCTCTTCTACCTCCTCGAAACGGGGTATTCGTCGCTTCTTTACTCCTGATGATTCCTTAGAGATCTCAGAGTCATCACCAAACACCTCCTAAGGGAACCCAAGATGAAAAAAGAGTTGTATCCTTCCCCATGGGGAGAGAAGGGAAAAAATCATCCTAGTCTCTATCAGCATTTGGTAGCTTTTCCCAGGGGATTATGATGCAACCTTGCAAATAGCTACTCGCCAGAAGCATGGTTTTCTAGGCCTTCCACCAAGTGGACTGTCTTACCCAGCTGCATCATTCTACTCCAGTCAGCCAAATTGCATCCCCATAATTTTATAAATGTTCCCATCTCAAAGTCTCTGCAAATGCTACTGCCCACAATATGATCTCCCTCAACTTTTCCACAACCCCTGTTCCAAATCCTGCCTAAAACTCACCTCCTCCAGGAAGTTTTCTCATTAAAACTTTACCCCACTCTGATCAAGCTTTTGTTTCATAACTTCTCAGCACTAAGAGCTTGGTTCAAATTAGGTTAAATTACATTGGTGATATTCTGTTTGCCAAGTGTTAGTCCTTCAATGTTAACATTTCCTCCCAACTAGTATCTAAACTCTTCAGGACAGGGGCTTTCTCTTTCTTCTTTAGTATTCCCCATTAACAACTTTGTTCTCATCAAACACTGGGAACTCAAATATGTTGACTAATTTGCAAGGTGAATTTAAAAGGACCAAGAGTGGCCAACTGGAAGGGACAATGGGAAAAAGCAAATGTACACACCGGTGGTAGGCTTTGGGTGACATCCCCTCTTCACTAGGAGGGCTCGTGTTTTGCAAGGACATATCCTCAGCCAGGGGTGAGCGCTTCCTGGAACTCCTACAGTTCAAGAAAAAGGACTCTCCCATAATATATTGTGTGGGATGGGGACTTGAATGGACCAAAAATGGGACCCATATCCCAAAGCTATCTAGATACCTCCTTTAAGAAACCATTTTTATTAATCCCACCCAATGTAGTCACTTCATTCACAGCATGCCCTCAGAACCTACACAGTAACCTGCCCTATTATAGTACTAATATAATCACCACTGCTCAGATCTTGTATATTGGTGATCAATCATATCTCCTTAAATATAACAATATTCAACATAAGTCTGAAATTTTATAGTCAACCCTAAAGTATACATAAAACTGCTACTCAGATTTTATCACTTGTGTCTGTATCTTTTTGCACCATCTGCCCCTTTTAAATTGCAAATTCTTTTAAGGCAAAGACTGTCTCTCATTCCTCTGATCACCCTACAATGCTCTTAGCACAAAGGGCACACAAATCTCTATTTCTCTTGGTTCTGATGTGGCTAGGGAATCAAGGAGACATTGCTTGTCTAACACTCTTTATGCCTCAGGAAAAATGATGGGATGGCCAAAGTAGCAAAAATATTTTGGAAGGTTTGATGAGTCTCACAGAAATATTTTCTTTAAAGAGAAGGACAGAGGGAAATGAGATAGATTAGCTACTTGATACTGTTAATATTGAAAGACGCCATGGCTAATCAGCAAACACACTATGAAAAGTATAGTAGGTAAGGGAGTATTGATGGAACTTATAGTACTCTATTCATGGGGCCAAACGACCTGCAATATGCTATATTGCAAGTGGTAGGCTCTCAAGAATATAAGCAATTGTATTAATAAAGGAGCAATAATGAGTCTACAGCTCAGATAGCTGTGGAGAGTCTCACTCTGAAGCAACTTATTAGGTCTCAAATAAATCAAAGCATAAAATCTTTGAGCAAATAGTTTATATAGGGAACAGTAAGGAATATGAAAAAGGAGACAGAAAAGTATGAGAACCCAAACTCCTAACTCTAAAAAGGGACAAAGCTATCTATCAATTATTTCTTCAGAATATTTCAGCCAATGATGAATTTAGGAAGCTCATCATCCTAAGATGGTGACAACACAAAGTCATTTCCTCTAATGTCTAAGTACCTCTCTTGAACATTAGGTTTTCTAAGAGTGGAGATCAAAGCTTTAGCCAGGTAATCTTAGCAACTGTGTTACCATTCAAAATACGCCTTCACTCATTAGATAAAGAACTGTTACCTACCTTTAGCTCTCGCTTTCTGCTCCTGTCACTGCTAGACTTGGAATGCCTAGAGCTTCGGCCTTCCTCCACGGCCTCAAACAGTTTGTCCACAAATCGGAGAGTAGAATCATCAAGAAAAGGTTTCAGATGGTCTGACAGGAAAAAAAGAGGTGGTAGGCTTGAAAAGGTAAGAGTGCATAGTACAATATAATAAACACCAATACTGGAATTTTGTCCCCAGGAGGAAGGGACATTTTTTTTTTAAGTTCTTTGTAGAAGGCCCATAAATTTTCTTACATTGAATTACCTTTCTCTAAGAGGCAAAAATAAAGTTTTTTAGAGTAGGAAGGATCCTAGCTAGAACAACCTGTTTAGGATGAACTAAGTTCAGAATGAGGGCCAGCAGAGGTTAAGGTGATGAATCCCACAGGGCCAACTTTGCAGCTCAAGTCCCTGACCCAGTGGCTTTAGAAAAGCTGAGCACACGTGTATGCATGCCAAAATCCCGAGAGGAGAGTGGAGGAGAAGAGATTGTGGTGTAGCCATCACCTGTGGGGTGCTTTCTCACTTTCCCTCTCTCTTTGTCCCTTTCTGACAAGCATATGTGCCCTATAGCAAAAGACTAAAAAAAAGAAAAAGTTTTGAGTGAGTAATCACCCTAGCCTTTCCCAAATACCATTAGCAAAATCAACCTCCCTCAAGCTTTTTCATGTAGCTTGTGAAGACTTCTATATGTTGAAATATCATTCTGAATCTGAATATACCTATGTGATTTTAGCTTATTTCCTAAGTAAATTTAACTTACATGATTTGGTATAGTGGCCAAAGGGAAACAGTATGAGATCCAAAATACGTCACAAGTAATGCAAAAAATAAGCAATAAGTGGAAAGGCAAAATTAATTATTTAAGCTATTTCCATTATAATGCAAGAAAAAAAACCAATGTGACTTGATCTTTTCTAAGACACCTCCAACAGAGAGAATTTGGAGGCAGTTCAAAGCCATGTTTGAGGTCATCCTATATATGAAGCTACAAGACTTGGAAAGATACATACCAGCTGCCTTCTTCTTGTCCATGCCCTTCCCTACACAGTTTAATGCTGCTGTGACCACTGTGGGCTCTGAGAAACCCAGCACTCTCTTCACTGTCTTTTCTATCCATGGTTTCAGTTCATCCAGTTCCCTCTTAGACAGTGCCATTTTTCAGGAAAAAGAGAAAAAGAGCTCAAATGGGACTCAATACTGCACCTAAAAACAAACCAGGCAAGAGTTAAGTTATAGAATAGGTTAAGATTAAATGATCTGGGAACCAGCAGTTAGCGTAATGGCTATATCGCTGGATTCCCATGTAGTCGACCGCGATTCGCGTCCCAGACCCGGTGGCTTAAAACTCACGTCGGGCACGTGTGCGTGCATGCCCAAGATCCTGAGAGGAGAATGGAGAAGGGATTGCGGCATGACCATCCCCTCTGGGGGGTGATTTCTCGCTTTCTGTCTCTATGTCTCTGTCTGTCTGTCTAGCGAGTGCACGTGCCCTATAGCAAAAATCTCTCAAAAAAAAAAAAAAACCTTACAAGTTAGTTAAAGGAGTTGAATCATCTTGGGGCGTAAACAATTCAACTATTTCAATCCCTAGGCAAATTCCTCCACTTCATTTGAAAGCAAATACTTTTCTCAAGAACCGTATTTCAAAGGAGAAAGAAATAGATTGTATATGATTTGAAATTTGAACTCACAAAATATCAGTAGATAAAGGAAACCTGTAGAACACATTCTAGGAATAACCTACTCTGAGTTCTAGCTTTGGTCGAATCAACAAGGACTGATAAATATAATTATTTTCTTCTTCTTCTTTTTTTTTTTGGAGAGGTTTTTGCTATAGGGTGCGTGCGCTTGCCACAAAGACAGAGACAGAAAGCGAGAAATCATCCCCCAGGGGGGGATGGCCACACAGCAATCCCTTCTCTTCCATCCTCCTCTCAGGATCTTGGGCACGCACAGACACACACCCAGAGTGAGTTTAAGCTACAGGGTCCAGGACTTGAACCGCGGTTGACTACATGGGAGTCCAGCGACATAGCCATTACACCAACTGCTGGTCCCAATATAATAATAATAATTTTTTTAAAAGACTAAGAAACGTCTATTTGGAGGTCAGCCTTTCTGTTCTTTCTACTTCCAGGCAGACATTCCCTCATCTAGCCCTGACTTATGGATTTCCTTTTTCCTAAGGGATGCAAATAAGGGAAGGTTTACCCAAATCAAGTCATCCTATATTAAATCTCATAATCCTTAAGAATGCTGTCAAATTTCTCTGCAGTAACATTCATCCCAATGGGAACTGTGCAGAGATAATTCTCTATCATATTCTACAGGGTTTCCATCAGCTGACTTGATAAACATAATCTCTCAGCTAAGAATATTCTCATTTTGGATGTTCTTGTGTGTGTGTGTGTGTGTGTGTGTGTGTGTGTGTTTAATCTGTATTCTACTTTTTAGCTTAGCACAAAAAATATGGTCATAAAGGACTCTCCACACAAGTCCTTTATTATATAATGGCAGTTAACATTTAAAAAAAAATCAATTATTACTTATGTTTATATTTTGATCTCCATACATCTCAAAACTCATTAGGCATGCTATATCTGGATCAGCTCTGTAGCATAGTGGTTAAGCATTGTTCAGAGAGAGCTGGATCTCACTTGGCCAACTGTAGTTTTTAAATTTTTTTAAAGAATTATTTTATTGGGACCAGGAGTTGGCATAATGGCTATGTTGCTGGACTACCATGTAATCAAACGCAGTTCAAGTCCCAGACCGGATGGCTTAAACTCATGCTGGGCATGTGTGTATGCATGCCTGCCCAAGACCCTGAGAGGAGAATGGAAGAAAAGGGACTGTGGTGTGGCCATCCCCCGGGGGGTGATTTCTCACTTTCTCTCTGTCTCTCTCTGTCTTTCTGGCGAGTGCACGCACCCTACAGCAAAAACCTCTCCAAGGAAAAAATAATTATTTTTGAGAAGCTGGGGAGTCGCCGCACCGGCCATCTCGGAAGACCTGGGCTGGGAACAAGAGTTGGGAGCGAGCTCGCGAGCCGCCACCACCATGGGGAGCCGTGTTTCACGGGAGGACTTCGAGTGGGTCTACACCGACGAGCCCCACGCGAGTCGGCGCAAGGAAATCCTGGCAAAATATCCAGAGATAAAATCTTTGATGAAACCTGATCCCAACTTGATATGGATTGTAATTATGATGGTTCTCACCCAGTTGGTTGCATTTTACTTAGTAAAAGACTTGGACTGGAAAAAAAAAGAAAAAAGAATTATTTTATTTAAGTTTATTTATTTTATTTTGACCAGAGAGGAGCAGAATGGGGAGGAGTGAGAAAGCAAGCCAGCAGGTCTGGGACTTGAATTGTGGTCAGCCATGTGAGAGTCCAACGCACTTAACCACCATTCCAGTTGTCAGCCCCATCAATCGTAGTTCTGAATCCCAGCCCTGGCAGTTTAAAATACATGCCAGGTGCATAAGCATGTGTGCCTCCAAATCATGAGAGAACAAGAAAGAAAGGAAAAAGCGACTGTGGCATGGCCATCCCCAATTGAGAGGTGCTTCTCTCTTTCCTCTCTTTTTGGTGAGTAAGTCCATCCCTCCTCTGGCAATTAAAAATAATATTTAAAAAAAAAATGTTAGGGACCAGCAGATGGCACAATGGTTATGTCACTCAACTGCCACATAGCCAAGCACAGTTCGAGTCCTGGACCTGCTGACTTGAAACTCACACTGGATGCACATGTGCATGGGTGCCCAAAATCCTAAGAGGGAATGAAGAGAAGGGGTTGTGGCATGGCCATCTCCCAAGGGGTGATTTCTCACTTTCTGTCTCTCTCTCCAGTAAGTGCACAAGCCCTCTCTCTCTCTCTCTCTCAAAAAACAAACAAATAAACAAACAAAACAGAAATTTTATGGGCCAATAGAAGGCATAGAGGTTAAGGCACCGGATCCCACATGGCCAGCTTCGCAGCTCAAGTCCCAGACCCAGCCTGAAAATCAGAGTGTATGTGCATGTGTGATCAAAATCTAGGAAGGAAAGTGAGAAGGGACTGCAACGTGGCCATCCCACCTGGTGGGCGATTTCTCCCTTTCCTCCTCTTTGTCTCTCCCTGGCTAGCACATGTACCCTATAGCAAAAACTAAAAAAATTTTTTTCTGATTTCCTCCACAGTTCCTAAAAGATCGTCAAAAACCTGCACCGACCTCAATTTCCAAGTTAATCTCTTCCCAGCAATGCCAGTCATTTTGGAATCAGTTTTTCAAGATATTTTCAAAACATCTTTTCTTATAAAAGATATAGTCTGCTTACTTCTACACTCTTGGCAGGTTTGCCCTCCTTAAAGATCTGCTGCCAAAGAGTGGATTTAATTTTGCTATATCCAAAATTTTGGATGATCTACTTTAATACAAGTAAAAGTCATGAAACTAAGACGGAAAGAGTTTTTGGGGGCCATACCCATGGCCTGGTGGTTAAGGCCACGGGATCCCACATGACAAGTCACATGGTTTGAGGCCTGGACCCAGAAGTTTGAAAAAATGCCAGGTGTGAGTGAGTGCATTCCCCAAATCCCAAGAGTAGAAAGGAATAGAGAAGAGATTATAGTAAGACCATGACCCATAGAGGGTGTTTTCTTTATTCTAGAAAGGTTTTTGCTATAGGGCACGTGCGCTCGCCAGAAAGACAAAGAGAGACAGAGAGACAGAAGGTGAGAAATCACTCCTCAGGGGTATGGCCATGCTGCAATCCCTTCTCCTCCACTCTCCTCTTGGGATCTTGGGCATGCACGCACATGTGCCCGGTGTGAGTTTAAGCCATCGGGTCCAGGACTTGAACCACGGTTGACTACATGGGAGTCCAGTGACATAGCCATTACGCTAACTGCTGGTCCCAAGGGTTCTTTCTTGTTCCCTCTCTGGCCAGTAGATGCACACTTGGGCAAATTTTAAAAAAGTTATTCACATAACTTGTGCATCAGCAACAATAATTCTATGGTGACTCTATTACGCCTTGATGAGACAGAAGTACAGCCCATCACTTTCTACACATTAAAAGTGCATTGTTTAGGGGCTGGCAAGTGGTGCAGTGGTTAAGGACACTGGACTCCCACATGGCTGACCATGGTTCAAGTCCTGGACCTGGTGGCTTGCTTTCTCATTCCCACCTCCCCAATCCCCTGTCAAATAAAAACAAATAAATAAAGTTAAATAAAATAATTCTTTTTTTTTAAAAAAAGTACATTGTTTAAAAGTATATTCATGTACTATAGAGACTGAAGAGATGGGCTCACACTGAAAAGGTGAGACACTGGGCCTCACTATTTAAAAACCCTTGGGCAGGTTAGTTATAGTCTTTGAACTGCAGTTTAGTAATTTTACAAAATGATGAGCATACTGCCATATTTACGCTGTACTTAATTCATTCAATAAATACTTACTGAGTAACAAACAAAAGTCAAACTACCTGGATTTGTAGTCTAGCTCTTCTGAACTCTACTCAGTTCTGTAACATTAGCCAGTAGTGTACCAGATGCTGAGGATACATACAGCAGTGAACAGAAAGACAAGAATCCTCACCTTAGCGGGCTTACACTCCGTCAGAACTGAGTGATAGCTTAGAAAGCGTAGGCAACGTGAAGACCCAGAGCAGTAAAGGAGGTGCCACTGTTACCACATTCAATGTGCCCAGGCACCACACATATGAACGTATCCACGTTCCACCCAGTCCTCCACAAAATGATGTACAAGCTGAACAACCAATGGACAAAAAAAAGTTTCAAACAGTAACTAGCTTTGTCAGGGGTCAAACGTGCAGCGCGGGGGTGGTGGTGGGGAGCTGGGGATGTGGAGGACTGTAAGGCGCGATCGTTTCCTCTGAATGAGCAGGTAACAGAACCCACTCTTCTGCAGAGATCCCTTACTCCGTTCTTTGCTACAACCGAGTTTCCCCTGCACCCCCATTCTTCTCTCTTCATTCTTTCCATCTCTTCCACTGACCCCCGACCCCACCTTGCTCTCCTCCAACTCCTCCTCTCAGGGCTGGTCTCCCACCCGGTCCCTTCCCGCCCCCGCCCTTTTCCTCTCGGCAATCCCATTCTAACCCCTTCTCCCCCGGCACCGGGAACTTCTTTCAGTCTCCGTCCAGCTGAGCCCTCCCGCCTGGTCCTCCCCTTGGACAGAGCCCTGGCCCCCGTCGCTCAGACCCGAGGATACCCAACTCGGGCCCGGGGCCACTACTCACCTCACAAACTTCAGCCCCAGAGACGGAGCCCGAACGTTACACCGGAACCGGAAACCTGCTGTTAGCCGTACGGCCTGCCGTCGCTACCGCCACGGCCGCCCGCGATCTCCCAACACGTGACCAGGGAGGGCCGGGTCGCGCATCCGCGCAGGCGTAGTCGCCGCTTTCTCCACCACCAAGCGCATGCGTGGCGGAAACCCGAAGTTTACGGCTCCAAGTGTCTAGTGTTAGCTTTCCCGGGTTAAATCGATTTAACTAGATCACGGCAAAATTAATGTCGCCTGGGACAAAACTTGAACTGCTTGCAGTTTTCCTCTAGTGGAGAATAAGCGCGTTAAAGTTATGGTCTAACTAAGAGCGGGGCTTCTGCCTTCACGTTCGGACACTGCGTTTTGGAAGGAAGTAAACCCGCTCAGAATTGTCATTACTGGCGTTAGCCATCCCGCCAAACCTTTCCCGGTAATTCAGTAGTGGTGCCAGAGATACACAGAAAAAAGAGAAGTACCCGGAAGACTCTGAAAAAAGCAGTTCCTTCTGAGCATTCTATTTCATTCGTTCACAGAACAAATAACTGCCTCCTGCTAGGAGCCGGGTACCCTCTGAGAAGCATTTCTTCTCTCTTAAGTGAGAATATAACCTTGGGGCCAGCAGGTGGCGGTAGCCGGGGCAGCTAGATCCCATAGTCCCACCGCGCAGTTCAAGTCCTAGACCGGCAGCCTGAATAAGGTGGAAGAACAGGCCAGGTGCGTGTGTGCCTGCGTGCCCGCGTGCCCAAAATTCCGATAAGAGAATGGAGAAGATTGCAGCATGGCCATCCACCACCGCCGCCCCCGTACTTTCTCAAGTTCCCTCCTGTCTTGCTCCAGCGGGCCCAGGTGCTGCATAGCAAAACCTAAAACTAAGTAAGTAGATATAAGTAAGTAAATGAAAGAACACGGGCTTGGGAACCAGCAGTTAGCGTAATGGCTATGTCGCGGGACTCCCACGTAGTCGACCGCGGTTCACGTCCCGGACCCGGTGGCTTAAAACTCATGCCGGGTGCGTGTGCGTGCGTGCCCAAGATCTCGAGAGGAGAAGGGATTGTGGCATGGCCATCCCCCCTGGGGGGTGATTTCTCACTTTCTGTCTCTCTGTCTCTCTCTGTCTGGCGAGCGCACGCGCCCTATAGCAATAAACCTCTGCAAAAAAAAAAAAAATCCAACGCTCGTGGGCAGCAGTTGGCGTGGTGGTTGAGGACGCTGGACTCACACATGGCCAACCGTGGTTCGAGTCCTGCTGGAAGCTTGCTTTTTCTCTCTCTCTCCTCCCTCCTTTTCGGTCACATTAAAATAAATATATAAATAAAGTTAATAAAAATAATTCTTTAAAAGAAAAAGTCAAACTACCCAGATTTGTAGTCTAGCTTTTCCACTCAGTTGTGTAAGATTAGGCAAGTTACCTAAGCCTTCTGTTTCTGTAAGCCACCTAAGCCACCTGTAAAAAGGGATTTATTTTTAAAATCCATCTCATAGGACTGCTGTGAGGATCACAGAGTGACTGAGGAGGAAAAAAAGAGTTCCTGAGTTAAGAAAAAAAAACCAGTAACTACAAGATACAGTATGTAAAATATACCCATATTGTGTATATAAATGTGTAATAGACATTTCAAACTTGACAAGATGAAAACTAAGCTCCTGATTCCAATTATCATCACCACCTCCACTAGCTACCTCCTCCCCCAAGGCAGTTTTCCTCTTCTCAGTTAATGACAACTACATTCTTATACTGGAATCCTGTTTCTCTCTATTCTGTCAGCAATGTCCATTTCCCTATATTCAAAATACATACAGAGGACGCCAGGTGATATGATAGTTGGAGGGCTGGACTCCCACGATTCAAGTTCTGGACTTGGCGGCTTGCTTTCTCACTTTCTCTCTCTCTCTGGTCAAATTAAAAAATAAGTAAATAAAGTTAAGTAAAATAATTCTTTGGAAAAAAAATATATACAGAGCCCATTTGCTTCTTGCCCCCTCCTCCACTAACATGTTTAAATTTGGATGAATTATTTTAGTAGCCTCCAAACTGCTCTTTTTAAAACCCTATTGCCCAGCCAGCAGGCAGTGTGCTGGTTAAGGCACTGGATCCACATGGCTGACTGCAAGGACTGAGTCCTGGACCCAGAGGCTTCAAAACCACTCCTGGCACATGTGTGTGCATGCCCAAAATAAAATAAAGAGAATGGGGACAGGATTGTGTTATGGCCATCCCCCCAGGGAGTAATTTCTCACTCTCTCTCGCATCCCAGCAAGCACATGTGCCCTATGGCAAAACTCTAAATAAATAGACAAATAAAGTTTAAAAATAATAATCAGGGTTGTCGGTTGGCTCTTTCAGCACCATTTGTTGGTGTCTGGGTCTTCAGATTTGTTCTGGGCTGTATAGTTCTTTCCAAGATACCTAGGAGCTACCTGAGTCTAGCATTGCCTTCCACTGGGACCCAAAGAGCCAGCAAGAGCCGAGAGTTCTAACTAGACCACTGATGGGCCCACTGGAAAAGCTTAGCCCGATCTTGAGCCTGTAGCCTTCTCCGATGCCCACTGAAGAAAATTCCCAGGAATATTCAGGTGCAGTGTTCCAGAGAGCTCCCTGGAGTGGAACACATTTCTTTTTTTTTTTTTTTTTTTTTTTTTGAGGCTTTTTTCCCATAGGCCCCGGGGGCCCCCC
>NW_006205672.1:2271543-2284333 GCF_000334495.1 Tupaia belangeri chinensis
GGTCGACTACGTGGGAGTCCAGTGACATAGCCATTACGCTAACTGCTGGTCCCTACATTTCTTTTTTTCTTAAGAGAGATTTTTGCTATAGCCACGTGTGCTTGCTGGAGAGACAGAAAGCTAGAAATCAGATGGCCATGCCTCAATCTCTTCTCCTTCATTGTCCTTTTGGAATTTGGGGCATGCATGCATACGTGCCTGGTGTGTTTTAAGCTGCTGGGTATGGGACTTGAACCGTGGTCGACTACGTGGGAGTCCAGCGGCGTAACCATTACGACATCTGCTGGTCCCTGGAACCTATTTCTTACTGTGGCAACACTCAATCCTGGATTTGGCTTTGGAGGTTGGTCTGGTCCTGGTCTCTCCTCCCATCTGCTTGAAGCATTAACAAATGCATTTAGTAATTTAACTTTCTAGCCTAGTACCAGATTCCTTTCTCCTTGATCAGAAGGTCCATCCGAACAGCAGAACAGAAGAGAGGAGATCTTTCAGATCAGAGATGGCTTCCTCTAAGAAGGAGAGGAAGAAGGATATCATTTTCTATGAGGAAAGAAAAGAATAGTAAAACTGTGATGCCTTTTTTTAAAAGAGATTTTTGCTATAGGCCATGTGTGCTTGCTGGAGAGACAGAGACAGAGAGACAAAGAGCAAAAAATCCCAGGGAAGATGACCCCACCACACTCCCTTCTCTTCCATTCTCCTGGGATTTTGGACACACACACACACACACTCTCTCACTGTGAGTTTTAGGCTACTGACTGCCGGATTCAAATTGCAGTTGACTGTGTGGGAGTGCAGTGCCCTAATCACTACACCACCCACTGGCCCTGTAATGCTTTTTAATCAAGAAATTTTTTTAGCTAGAACAAGAACTAGAAGGGGCCAGCAGGTGGTGTAGTGGATAGGGCACCGGACTCCCACCTGGTCAACTGTGGTTTGTGGCTTGAAAATCACGCCTGATATGGGTGTGCCGTGCACAAAATCCCAAGTGGAGGATGGAAAAGAAGAGATTCCAGTGTGACCATCCCCTGAGGGGCTGATTTCTCATTTTCCCTTTCTCTGTCTCCAGTAACACATGTGCCCTATGGCAAAAACAGTTTTTAAAAAATGAGTTTGGACCAGCAGATGGCATAGTGGTTATGTTGCTGGCCCAACCACATGGTTGTTTACTGTGGTTTGGGTCCTGGACCAGGTGCCTTCAAACTCAAGCTGGGCACGTGTGTGTGCATGCCCAGGAGGAGAAGGGTTGTGGCATGGTCATCCCTCCGGGGGTGAGGGGGTGATTTCTTATTTTTTGTCTCTGTCTCTGCAGTGAGCAAACACTCCCTATAGAAAAAAAAAAAAAGCTCTCAGAACAAATAAACAAAAAACCCAACTAGGAGACATGAGGCTGAAGAGAGTTGTTAGAAAGACGAAAGACATGAGCATTTTAGTTCAGAATGAATCACGAAGTGAATGATTCAATTGTACCTGTAGTTACTGTTGATACCATAGATGTGATCCCTCTGAAAATGCTAAAATAGGGAACAGTTATGACAGGCAGTTTAGCCACAAACTTTATCTTGTTCTTTCCTGCTAGTAATTGTATGTATCAGGCTGAGAAAGCTACTCTTAGCTAGGATAAACCTTATACCAATAATTTTGATAATTTGTGAGTCGTGACGTATTTTTCTTCTGGCATCAATTTTTTTTTTTTGAGAGGTTTTCGCTCTAGGGCATGTGCGCTCGACAGACAGACAGAGAGAGACAGAGAGACAGAAAGCGAGAAATCACCCCCCACGGGGGATGGCCACGCCGCAGTCCCTTCTCCTCCATTCTCCTCTCGGGATCTTGGGCACGTATGCACACGCGCCCGGCATGAGTTTTAAGCCACCAGGTCCGGGACGCAAACTGTGGTCGACTACGTGGGAGTCCAGAGACATAGCCATTACGCTAACTGTTGGTCCCTCAATTAAAAAAAAAAGTTTTTTTTTAATTTAATTTTATTTATTCTTGTTTAATTTGACCAGAGAGAGACATACAGAGAGAGTTCTGAAGGTAGTGCTATGCCAGAGAGACAGAAATAAGAGAACAAAAAATACCAAAAAACAATAACAAGAAAATGGCTAACTTAACAGTAGGGACAAGTCTGGAAATATTGATATTAATATTGATTTTAATATTCATATAATGAATATTTAAATATTGATAATATTCATATAAAGAATGTTAATAAATTCTCCAATCAAGAGACACAGACTGGCTGAATCCATTAAAAAAAAAATCTGTTGCCTACAGGAAACGTACCTCATGGATAAAGACATACAGAGACGGGGGCTGGCGAGTGGTGTGGCAGTGGAAGGCACTGGACTCCCACATGGCCGACCGCAGTTTGAGTACTGCACCTGACGGCTTGCTCTCTCTCTCTCTCTCTCACTCTGTCCCTCCTTTGTCAAATTAAAATAAATAAAGTTACATTTAAAAATTATTTAGAGAAATAAAGACATACATAGACTAAAAGTGAGGGGCTGGAAAAAGCTATTCCATGCAAACAAATCAAGAAAGGGCTGGAGTTGCAATACTAATTTCAGATAAAATCGGCTTTAAGACAAAAACTGTAAGACAAAACAAAGGAGGGCATTAGAGAGTAGGAAAAGGGCTAATTCCTCAAGAAGATAGTAACATTTATAAGTATCTATGCACCCATTCGGGAGCAGCCAAACATGTGAAGGAAAGACTGTTAGCTCTAAAATAGAGAGAGAGAGAGACTGCAAGATTTTTTCCTTCTTTTCTAATAATAATCCTGAGAGGAGAACGGAGAAGTGATTGTGGCATAGCCATCCTCCCTGGGGGGTGATTTCTGAGAGATTTTTTGCTATAGGGTGCGTGAGCTCGCTCGAGAGACAGAGACAGAAAATAAGAAATTACCCTCCTGGGGGAGGGCCATGCCACAATCTCTCCTCCATTCTCCTCTCGGGATTTTGGGCATGCATGCACATGGGCCCATTGTGAGTTTAAACTGACGGGTCTGGAATCTGAACCGCAGTCGACTACTGGGTAGTCCACTGACATATCATTATGCCAATTCAATTAATTGTTAGGCCTGGGTTAACAACTGCATTCCTGGGTTCAAGCCTACTTGAGTGCAGTACAAGTTTGATGTACTTTGGGATTTAATTTGCTAACATTGTACTCAGGATTGTTTATAGTTATGAGTAATATTGATCTTATTTTTTTTCCCATAGTTTTACCATAGGGCACAGGAGACAGAGGAAGGGGAGTGACTTCACTCCCTCCCCACCCTACTCCACTCCCCAGGGATGGCCATGCTGCAGCCCCCCTCTTCCATTCTTCATGCACACACACACCCCGCATGAGATTTGGGTTACCAGTTTGAGACTTGAACGGGTTGGCCACATGGGGGCTCAGCTCCTTGGCTGCCACGTTACCTGCTGGCTTCTACTGACCTTTTTCTTACCTTTGCTTAGAAGTTCACCATTTTTATCTTCTATTCAAAGGACCAGTTCAGTTTCATTTCTTTTTTTCTCTATTGCTTATACACTTATTTTGCTAATTTTAATTTGCTTTTACTATTTCCCTCCATTTATATACATTGGATTTTATTTATTTTTTTGAGAGGTTTTTGCCATCAGGCGTGTGTGCTTGCCAGAAAGACAGAAAGCGAGAAATCACCCTCCAGAGAGGATGGCCATGCCACAATCCCTTCTCCTCCATCCTCCTCTCGGGATCTTGGGCACACATGCACATGCACCTGGCGTGAGTTTAAGCCACTGGGTCCGAGACTTGAACTGTGGTCGATTGCATAGGAGTCTAGTGATATTGCCATTATACCAACTGCTGGTCCCTTGATAGCTTTTAAAATATTATTCAAAATATTTTTCTTTAACCCAAGGCTTATGTAAACCTGTGTTAATTTCCAAATGTTTGGAGATTTTCTAGATATATTTTTGTTATGGTTTATAATTTTACTATGGTCAGGAATCCTCCATGTTATTTCAAGCCTTTTAAGTGTATTGAAACTTGAAAAAAAATAAAGGTAACCAATATGAAGATAACCTGAATATAGATTTTCTCCGACTATAATATAAGTTTCCAGAGGACAAGGAGCAGACTTCTTTCTAAGCAATTCCTATGAAGAGTCCAATAATATGCTTTCTTCTCCGAGCCTCACTGCTGCAGGAAAATGATCAAGCCCTGAGAAGCAGGGAACACAGTGGTCCTAGCATTATTCCTGCAGGTTTCATTGTCCGGTAGTTGTCAAAGGAAAGATACTTTAAAAGACAGAGAAATCAGAAGCCAGTCTACTACACCACAAGGGGGCAATGTTTAAACACTAGCAATATGAAGTGACAAGAGGATTGGCTGGCTTAGCTTTTTTTTTAAACACCTTGGTGAGGGCTGAAGCCACAGTAAGTAGCCTGGTGACCTCTGCCTCCTCTCTGTGATCTTTAGAAAAGGTTGGCTCTACCAGCAAGTGGTGTGGCGGTTGAGTCGCTGGACACTTGCACATGGCTGACCATGGTTCAAGTCCTGGTGGCTTGCTTTTTCACTTTCCTTCTCTCTCTCTCTGGTCAAATTAAAGTAAATGAATAAATAAAATAAAAAGTTGGCTCCAAGTCTCTTTATCCTCAGAGAATGGCTACTGGGGGACCAAGGGCAGAGGAAATGGACAGTGGGAGAGGCAGAGCAGGTCTTTCCAGTGGTCAGATGCCGCAGCTGTCAAAGACACCCAGGACTGCCTGCTGGGCAAAGTAATTGTGGTAGAAATCCCCACCTAGAATCTGAGTACACTCGGACAGTGGGTTCTCAAACTCTATCACCTGCAGGGCTTGTTTTTCTTTTTTTGGGGAGAGGTTTTTGCTATAGGGTGCATGCGCTCGCCAGACAGATACAGAAAGCGAGAAATCACCCCCCAGGGGGGATGGCCACACCGCAATCCTTTCTCCTCCATTCTCCTCTCAGGATCTGGGGCAAGCACGCACACGTGCCCAGTGTGAATTTTAAGCCACCGGGTCCAAGACTCACGGCGGGCGCATGTGCGTGTGTGCCCAAGATCCCGAGAAGAGAATGGAGAAGGTATTGTGGTGTGACCATCCCCTCTTGGGGGTGATTTCTCGCTTTCTGTCTCTATGTCTCTCTCTGTCTGGCGAACGCACACGCCCTATAGCGAAAAAAACACATCAAAAAAAAAAAAAAAAAAAAAAGAGTCAACAGGAATGAATTTTTAGATTTGTCTTAAGAATTCCTTTGGGCAAGGATTACAGCACTCCTGTCTGTCTGACAAATATTTCAGAAGTGGAATTCATTTATTTATTTTTAAGAATGATTTTACTGGGACCAGCAGATGGTGTGGTGGTTAAGGCGCTGGACACTCCCACATGGCTGACCACAGTTCTAGTCCTGGACCTGGTGGCTTGCTTTCTCACTTTCCCTCTCTCGTGCTCTCTGTGTCTCTCTATGGTCAAATTAAAAATAAATGAATGAATACAAATTAAAAAAAAAAGAATGATTTTACTTATTCATTTATTTATTTTAATTTGACGAGAGAGAGAAAGTGAGAAAGCAAACCACTAGGTCTAGGACTCAAACTGTGGTTGGCCATGTGAGAGTGTCCAATGCCTTAACCACGCCACCTGCTGGTTTCCCCAGAAGTGGAATTTATTCTAAATTTCTATACACATCCTTTCTTTCTCTTTACCTAACAACTGGGTGATAGTCCAGTAAAGAGTAATGGAGGTGAGACCACCAGTTGGTGTAGTCGACTGGTTTGAGTCCTGCACCGGTGGCTTAAACTCACGCCAGGCGCATGTGCGTGCATGCCCAAGATCCTGAGAAGAGAATGGAGAAGCAATTATGGTGTGGCCATCCCCCTTGGGGTGGGTGATTCCTCGTTTTCTGTCTCCCTGTCTGGCGAGTGCACACATACTATAGCAAAAACCTCTCCAAAACAAAAGAGAGTAATGGAGGGTCTCCAAGATTTTGTACTGGGGTTTTCACAAACATTCAGTGCAAAATGATATATATATATTCCACTACACTTTGGATAATTTCCTCATCTTTCCTAGACTAAAACAAAAAAACTGGAGCCAGCTGGTGGTATGGTGGTTAAGATACTAGACTCCCACCTGGCCCATGGTTTGAATCCCAGACCTGGGAGCTTGCTCTCTCACTTTCTGTCTCTGGTGAGCATGTGTGTCCTATAGCAAATAACAAAATAATAGTTTGTTTAAAAAATAATTATAGTAAAACACAATATTTTCACCCAAACTGAAACTACCCATTGAATGTAACTCCTCATTGCCCTCTCCCACGCCCCTGGCAGCCATCCTATCTCTACTCTACATTTGGACTCAGTCTCTAGTTCACTCAATAAGAGCATCCACTGCTAACTAGTGGGACTGCTTCTTTATGGGACACCCTTCTTGCATACATGACTGAGTTTATTGTACAGAAAGGAAACAAAGCTGAGATGGAGAAGGAAAAGTGGAGACATGAACTGGAGAATTGGGCCTCCTATCCACAGGCCTCAGCAGCCCTGCCACGGATCCGGCCGATTCTTTCGCATCAGGAAGTTGATCTTGCGCGCCATCTCCATGTTGTAGATCCGCCGGCAGGTTTCATAGCTTTCTCGCTGCCGGCGGCGGCAAGGCTTCTCATAGTACCGCCGTCGCTTAATGTCCTCGATGAGCCCATCCATGGTGAGGATTCTGTATAAAGGCAGGCAATAAGGTTAGATACTTGGGCTCATTATTACTCTTTTCTAGTTTCACAGATGGTCCCAGGTGCAGAGCATGACACCTTAGCAGAGTGTGCCATGTGCCTGGGCCAGATCCGGGAGCTATTTTATTACCAACCTAAGCTCTAGGCTCCTGAGACCTCTGCCTCCACTCTGCAATCAGTCTCTCTCTCAAGCCCTCATCAAGTGGTCCTAAGATCAGAAAGCACCTTCTGCTGCTGCCTTCCATCCCTAGCGATGTTTATATGGCCCCATTCCTGCAAAAAGTAAGTCACAAACACAATTGAAGACAAGAAGGCTGAGACATGGCTATTATAACTGGAAAAAAGGGGCACAGAGGAAGAAAATAAAAATCAGAAAAACTACCAGCTACCTCTGCCCAGCAGGGAACCCCATTTATTGCTGCTACATTACATCACAAAGCTCGAGATAACAGATTGAACATGAACCTGAAAAGAATTGGGCTTTGGGTAAATTACAAATGTGAGTAGACATGGGAAACACTGTCCTATGGGATCCTCTCCCAGGCTCCTGCTGTTTTTTTTAACAAGAATGATTTGTAGGGTACTAGAGAATTGTTATTTGTTCGGATTACTCAGTTTTAGGGGCAGAGGAACAGGAGGCAAGGGAACTGGAGCAAACTCCCAGAATTGGGAAAAGCATGTTAATGCAGATCCTGCTGGAAATACAGTCATGTCCAGAAGTCACGTATGCAGAAATGGATACAACACTAGCGTTATAGTAAAGCGGTGAGGTACCAAAGACTAAAAGATGCATTCTGGCCCACAAAGGATCTCTCTCACTGGCTTTCATCTTCAGTTTACTCTTAAATTTTTTTTCCTGAGTTTTCCCCCTTTGGATGTGTGTACTTGCCAGAGAGAGAGAGGGAGGGAGGCAGGCAGGCAGGCAGTGAGAGGGAAAGTGAGAAATCACCCTTTTGAGGGAGATGGCTATGCCAGCAATCCCTTCTCCATTCTCCTCCTGGGATCTTGGGCAAACATGTACATGTGCCTGATATGATTTTCAAGCCACCAGGTCCAGGACTCGAACTGCAGTGGCCATGTGGGAATCCAGCAATGTAACTGCTACGCTGTTTGCTGGCCCCTATCCTTAAGAGTTACTATTGGGACCAGTAGTTAGTGTAATGGCTATGTCACTGAACTCCCACGTAGTCGACTGTGGTTCGAGTCCCAGACCCAGTGGCTTAAACTCACACCAGGTGCATGTGCATGTGTGCCCAAGATCCCGAGAGAATGGAGGAGAAGGGATTGCAGCATGGCCATTCCACCCCCCGGGGGGAGATTTCTCACTTTCTGTCTCTCTGTTTCTCTCTGTCTTCTGGCAAGCACATGTGCCCTATAGCAAAAAAACAAAAAACAAAAAACAAAAAACACCTCTCTAAAAAGGGTTACTAGCCCTACAGATTCTGACTGTAAATGTTCTTTCTGGTTCTATGTAATTCCTTTAACCTTTACTAGTGGGTCTCCATAATGATCCACAATGGAATAATTTCCTAGAGTTTTCAAAAGATACTTATGGGGGCCATGGGTAGGTGTGGTAGTTAAAGTGCTAGATTCCTACATAACCAACTGGGGTTTGAGTCTCAGACCTGGCAGCTTGAGAATCACGCCAGGATGTGTGTATACGTGCCCGAAATCTCTAAAGGAGAAAGGAGGGACTGCGGCATGGCCATCTCCCTGGGGGTGATTCTCTCTCCCTCCCTGGTGAGTGCATGTGTCCTACGGCTAAGATCTGGGGGGAGGAAGGGGAAGTGCTGATATCTAGCACCCACCAGAGACTATGATTTAGTTGGTCTAGAGTGTGGCCTGCAGACACCAAGAATGCTTTATGAGTCTCCCAGGAAATCTTAACGTAGAACTGGGATTGAGAACTGACCAAGACATTGCTGACTCCTAAATCCTTACCTCTTGGCCCAGTTTTACCTTAGAGGTGGACTAGTTATTTCCTAGTGCCTCAAACCCTACACAAAGCTGAATTTAGGACCAGCCCTATAGCCTGGCAGTTAAGAGGAGCTAGATCCTATTAAGGCCAACCACAAATTCAAGTCCTGGTCGTGGTGGCTTGAGGAACATGACCAGTACGTGTCAAAACTCCCAAATTCCTTCATTCTCCATCTCCTATATATGCACTTCTTACATATAAGCGATTGAGTTTATTGTAGAGAATGGTAACACAAAATTGAGGTAGCGATATAAACAGGAGGAGGGTTTTCACACTGGGCCCCACAGGGCAACTGCAATTCAGATAGATCCCTGTCTAGTGTGGACAACACAGAAAGACCTTCTCTTCCTTCATTTTAAAAAAGAGAGGGAGAGAAATAAAAATATTAGATATACAGACTTTGGAGGGACCAGCAGTTGGCGTAATGGCTATGTCGCTGGACTCCCATTGTGGTTCAAGTCCCAGACCCGGTGGCTTAAACTCACACCGGTTCATGTGCGTGTGTGCCCATCCCCCACGAGGGGTGATTTCTTGCTTTCTGTCTCTCTTTGTCTTTCTGGTGAGTGCACATGCCCTATAGCAAAAAAAAACAAAAACAAAAACAAAAAAAAACACCAAAAAACAAAAAACCCAAAAAAGAAAAAAGAAAAAACACAAAACCTCTCCAAAGAGACTTTGGGTCGGTAGATGGCATAGTAGTTACATTGAGGACTCCCACATGGCTGACCATGGTTCAAGTCGCAGACCTGGTGGCTTGATACTCCACGTGTGTGTGTGCATGCCCAAGATCCCAGGAGGAGAAGGAACTGCGGTGTGACCATTCCCCTCAGGGGTGAATTTTCACTTTCCCTCTTACTGTCTCTCTGGTGAGCACATGCGCCCGATGGCAAAAACCTTAAAGACAAAAAAGGTTTTGAAACAAGCAACTTTTTCCCAGTAAACTTGTTATAGGGTGCATGCACTCACCAAAGAGAGACAGAGAAGAGAGAAAAAGAGAGCCCCCTCCAGAGGAATGGCCACACTGCAGTCTTTCCTCTTGCATTATCTTGGAATTTGGAGCACGAATGCACATGCACCTACCATGTTCTTCAAGTCGCTGAATCTGGGACTTAAACTGTGCAGTCAGCCATGTGGGATACAGTTGCCTTAACCACATGCCATTAGCTAGCTCCTGAAACAAGTGATTTTTTCTTTTTTTTTTACTAAGTAAATGCCTGAGCTGTCAAGCAGAAAAGGCAAGAAAAAAAAAAAATAAAGGTAGAAAGGAAAGAACGTATTGACAGCATTGGTAAATGGTGTTCCCTGGACATTCTAATTACTTCCAGAACAGACCAAATATATTTTCTCCCATATCCTGTACCTTCTTATAATCCTGAAAGCACAGATTATCTTCAAATGCTCAAGTTCCTACAGTTGGGGCATATACTTGACTTCATCTTTAGTAGAAAAGCAGGAAGAGCTTTGTAGAACCCAAGAAATATACAGGGAGGATATTACTAATGATGCTCTGCTCCCTAAGTTAGTTCAAGGACTAGCAGACCAAGAGCTTTAGAGTAAACAGATCAGCCTGGCGTTCAGGCGCCTGGCAACCTAACACTGGATGAGAAACCAGCTGCCAGTTTTAGTGAAATTCAACTGATTATGTAAAGGGAGAAAGAGCTTTGTAGAACCCAAGAAATATACAGGGAGGATATTACTAATGATGCTCTGCTCCCTAAGTTAGTTCAAGGACTAGCAGACCAAGAGCTTTAGAGTAAACAGATCAGCCTGGCGTTCAGGCGCCTGGCAACCTAACACTGGATGAGAAACCAGCTGCCAGTTTTAGTGAAATTCAACTGATTATGTAAAGGGAGCCAGGCTGCCTGAAGCGGGGAGGTGGAGTGGCAGACTCACATGTCACTGTAGCCAGCCTACGTCAGGACAACGTGTATGCAGAAAGACTCAATGGGCCGACGCTCACTCACCAGGAGTAAAAAGGGCCAACTGGGCACACTTCCAGGGGGCTTGCCTTTCCTTGCATGGGGGCCAGCCAATCACACAGGGCTTCCTAGCAACCTCCACTCTCCATCTCATCCCAGGGCACAGGGAGGGCCCTGGTTATGTAACAGGCGTTCTGTGGCGGTCTCGCTGGGCAGACACATGGCTGCTTCCTTTGTAAGATTCTGTGCTCCAAACATGGTAAAGCTTTCACTCTCTCTCTCGCCTTTGTTCTCTTACCTAATGTTGTAATTAGACCACAGAACAAGCAACTTATTTTTAAACTATTAATTATCAGAAAGCTAAGAGAGAGGTAAAGAGAAGTTAGCGTTATTCAGAACAAGATAGCTAGAGAGAGCACATTAGGGAAAAGCAGGAGAAAAGGATAAAACGTGTGAGAAAACACTGTGTTTAACAGGTAAGATGAGAGAAGACTGGGACATTCCAGAATCAGTCTGCTCAGATATGTAAGCTTAAAAGTCCTTGCCTATGGACCAACAGATGGTTTAACGGTTACATCACTGAACTCCTATGTGGCCGACTGTGGTTTGAGTTCCAGACCCTGTGGCTTGATACTCACGCAGGGCGTGTGCGTGCACCCAAGATCCTGAGGAAAATGGATTGTGGTGTGACCATCCCCCTGGGGTGTGATTTTTCATTCTTGCTTCCGGTCTGTCCATCTGGTGAGTGCATGCACCCTATGGCAAAAATCTCTTAAAAAAAAAAAAAGAAAGGCCTTCCTAGAATATTACTCTAAGAGAAAAATATTTACTTTTCCCCCCCAAGCCTAAAATACAACTATGGGACATACATGAGGGGACTTCGAAAAACCTGTAGAAAATGTAATTAAAAATACAAGTGGGGGGGACCAACAGGTAGTGTAATAGCTATGTTACTGGACTCTCGCGTAGTTGGCCACGGTTCAAGTCTTGGACCTGGTGGCTTATAACTCACACCGGCAAGTAAAAACAAATAGGGACCAGCAGTTGGCACAATGGCTATGTTGCTGGACTCCTATGTGGTCGACTGCAGTTCGAGTTCTGGACCCAGTGGCTTTAACTCATGCCGGGCACATGTGCATGAGTGCCCAAGATCCTGAGAGGAGAATGGAAGAGAAGGGATTGTGGCATGGTCATCCCCCCTGGGGGGGTGATTTCTCGCTTCCTGTCTCTGTCTTTCTGGTGAGCGCGTATGCCCTGTAGAAAAAAAAACTCTCAAAAACAAAACAAAGCAAAACAAAACAAAACAAAACACCTCACACCAAGTGCATGTGCATATGTGCCCAAAATCCTGAGAGGAGAATGAAGAAGAGACTGCAGCATGGCCATCTCCCCAGGGGGTGACTTCTTGCTTCTTGTCTGTCTCTCCTGTGAGCACACATGTCCTGTAACAAAAATCTCTCTCAAAAACAAACAAGTTAGGGGGCCAGGAGATGATGTACCAGTTATGTTGTTGGACTCCCACATAGCTGACTGTGGTTCGAGTCCTGGATCTGGCAACTTGAAATACACCAGGTGCATGTGCGTGCATGCCCAAGATCCCGGAAGAAGAATGAAGAAGGGATTGTGGCATAGCCATCCTCCCTGGGGGGTGATTTTTTTTTTTTTGGAGAGGTTTTTTTTACAGGGCGGGTGTGCTCGCCAGAAAGACAGAGACAGACAGAGAGACAGACAGCTAAGAATCACCCCACGCTGCAATCTCTTTTCCTCCATTATCCTTTTGAGATCTTGGGCATGCATGCACATGTGCCCAGCGTGAGTTTAAGCCACTGGGTCCAGGACTCGAACTGTGGTTGACTACATGGGGAGTCCAGCAACATAGCTATTATGCTAACTGCTGATCCCGTTGAGGGGTTGATTTCTCACTTTCCTTCTCACTCTCTCTGTTTTCCTTCTCTCCAGTGAGTGCACTTGTCCTAAGACAAAAACCTCTTTAAAAAAAAAAAAAAAAAAAAAAAGGTCAAGTGGGTCCAGCAGGTGGCATGGCGTTAAAAGCACTGGATCTCATTTGGCTGCCTGTGCAGTTGGAGTCCTGGAGCCAGGGGCTTGAAGAACACAGTGGGTACAAATGTGCGCATGTCCTAAATCCTGAAAGGAGAAAAGACTGCAGGGTGGT
>NW_006205672.1:2284402-2284767 GCF_000334495.1 Tupaia belangeri chinensis
TCAGTCTTGAGTGATAAAAAAAAAAAAAAAAAAGCACAAGTTTATTTTGGTGCAAAATGTTTTCGAAATTTGTATTTTTTTTTAAATTTTTTATTGCCAGAGGGTGTATACATAAGAGAGAAAAAGAGTAAGAGAGGGAAGTACCCAATGGAGCATGTTCATTCACAACCCCTTTCCTCCATTTCATCAGGACTTTGGGCACGCACACACACACGTACACACACACACGACCCTGAAGTGTTTAAGCTATGAGGGCTGGGATTCAAACTACAATTAGTCATGTGAGATCTGGCTCCCAGTGTACAGTGCTTAATCACTGTGCTATGGGGCTGGCCCTCCATGTATAGTGTTTTTTTTTTTTTTTG
>NW_006205672.1:2285292-2317289 GCF_000334495.1 Tupaia belangeri chinensis
CCAAGTAGCTCCTTCCAACCAATGTACTTCCTGCACTGGTTTCCTAGACAACCATAGCCACAAAGTTCCAATTTTGTAAATTCACAAGGAAGCCTAAAAGAGATCATCATCGTACCTTAGTCTCTGAGTCTCTGGGACTTTACCTGAATCTCTTCATTTCTTTTTCTAGCCACCTCCCTTCTTCCTGATCAAATTCTTTTTAAGCACTGTAAATTGTTTTCCTCTACAACCTATTCCTACCTTGGTGTTTTAATCCCTACAGTAAGAAAAAGTACCGCTGTGCTTCTTAACTAGGGTACTTGGTAGAGTGCCAAGGGATACAGAGTTTCTGGATAAATCTGAAGCATCTGCTCGGAGCACCAATTTTAACTCAAGCGAGGATGGGGATGCTAGTCCTAAAATAGATGCAATGGCAATGAATACAAATTTGCCTGAAATTTTAATTAAAAAAATAAAAAAGAGGAGCTCCAACAAAATTCCATGTTTGTGTACAGTGGCAGAACCTCATAGTTCTTCCAGTCTTCTCAGCTGTTAAGAATACTTCTTCAGCGGAAGTTTGACAAATTAACAAAAGCCAAGGAATTGACAAAAAACAAAGGAATGTTCCAAGCTCATTATGTTTAATGATAGCTTCCTCTGTGCCAGACACTTTGGTAAATGTGAGGGATATACAGATCGGGGGCCAGCAGATGGTGCAGCAGTTATGTTGCCGGACTTCCACAAAGCTGACTATGGTTTGATTCCCAGACCCAGTGGCGTGAAACTCATGTCAGGTGCATGTGTGTGCATACCCAAGATCCCAGAATAGAGAAGAGCTTGTGGTGTGGCCATGCCCCCTGGGGGGTGATTTATCATTTTCCTCACCATCTCTGTCTCTCTCCAGCGAGCACATGTGCAGTAAGGCAGAAACCTCTTAAAAAAAAAAAAAGAAGGGGATGTACAAATCAAAAAGCCTTGGTCTCTGTCTTTAAGGAGCCTATATATAGTCCAATATGGTCATTATCAACCCTGGCAGAATAACAACCTCACATGGGACATTTAAAAAATGCCGCTGGACAGGCACCACCCTCCAGAGATTCTGATTTAATCTTACATTAAGAGTTTCCCTTCCAGGGACCAGCAGTTAGCGTAATGGCTATTTCGCTGGACTCCCACGTAGTCGACCACAGTTCGAGCCCCAGACCTGGTGGCTTAAACTCACGCTGGGCGCATGTGCGTGTGTGCCCAAGATCCCAAGAGGGGAATGGAGGGGAAAGGGAAAGGATTGCGTGGCCATCCCCCCGGGGGGTGATTTCTCACTTTCTATCTCTCTGTCTCTCTCTGTCTGGTGAGTGCATGTGCCCTATAGCAAAAACCTCTCAAAAAAAAAAATAAGTGTTTCCCTTCCATAAGAGAGAGTGCCAGAGAGAAAGATGTATCTTCAACAGAACTGTCATGCCAGGATCCACCCTCAGTCTCAGCCAGCCACTGGGCACACACACACATGCCCAGTGGGGGCAGGGAGATCTGGGAAAGGGAGGGGGAGGGGGAGGTAAAGTAAGTTACCAGGTCTGGAACTCAAACTGTAGTGGGCCACGTGAGAGTCCAGCACCTTAAACACCATGCCACCTGCTAGCCCTATCTCCAGGTAATTCTAATAAACAGAAAGGGTTGAAAACCACAATGTGTCAGACTGATCTCCTGCTGTTTTTGACTAAAATTAACATTTCCATCTAGGAAAAAGTATGTGTAACCTGCCAGTTACCACTTTTAAAAAAAAGGAACCTTAACAGAGGTTTGGGGCTGCCATTTGGGAAATAAATAAATAAAAGGAAAGAAACTGACTTGAACACAGATTTCTGAGAACAAAATCTGAAATGGAATCAGATACATATGCCCCTTCCCTCTGCCATTTATTTATTTTTCCCTCCCTCACCATCTAGTTGTGCGTAGGATCAGGAAGCATTTTAGATACAATGAAAAGCAATAAAGAAAAAGCAGGAAAAGCAAAGACCTGGTGTTAATTATATACAAAAGATATTGGCTGAATAAGAATTTTGGAAAAACAAGATAAACAGAGATACAGTTCTAAATTAATTAGACAACCCCAGACAAAGATAGGAAGGAAGTCTCTTCTCAGAAGATAAGAGTCAGCCTTATGCTTTTCGCAGACCTGGCCTCAATGAAGAGATGATCAATCTCTGCAGGCAGGAGATTAGAAATATTTATTTATTTATTTTTTTTTAAAGACGTTTTGCTATAGGGCATGTGTGCTCACCAGAAAGAGAGACAGAAAGTAAGAAATCACCTCCCAGTGGCACGCCATGATCCCTTCTCTTCCACTCACCTCTCGGGATTTGGGCACACACATATATGCGCTCGGCATGAGCTTAAGCCACCGGGTCCAGGACTCGAACCGCAGTCAACTACATGGAAGTCCAGAGACATAGCCATCACACCAATTGCTGGTCCCACAGTTTGTTTAGCCAGCTCTGTAGGGCACCGGTTAAGTGTTGCAAAGAAGCAGCTGGATCCCATGTGGTTGGCCAGGGTTTGAGCCCTGGTCCCTTGAGGGGGGGGGGAAAGGAACTCTGTTTTCCAGGTTGTTTTAAATTTTTTTTTTTTTCCTGCTATAGGGCGCATGCGCTCGCCAGCCAGACAGAGAGAGACAGAGAGACAGAAAGCGAGAAATCATCCCCCAGAGGGGATGGTCACGCCGCAATCCCTTCTCCTCCATTCTCCTCTTGGGATCCTGGGCACACATGCACCCGGCGCGAGTTTTAAGCCACCGGGTCCAGGACGTGAACCACGGTCGACTACGTGGGAGTCCAGCAACATAGCCATTACACTAACTGCTGGTTCCCTGTTTTAAATATTTTAAGTGAAAACAGAAGACACATTCCATCTATGTAATAGTGAAGAAATAAATGCTGTTAAATGGGATTAGCTATTGGCTAAGCGAGAAGGGCCTGGGTTGGAAAGTATTACTATCTATTAAAAAAAGTTCTAGGACCAGTAGGTGGCATGGTGGTTAAGGCATCGGATTCCAACATGCCTGACCATACTTTGAGTCACTGATCCAGTGGCTTGAAAATCACATGGGGCACATAGCCGTTCAAAACCCAGAGAGGAGAATGCAGAAGAAGGGAGTGCAGCGTGGCCATTCCCCTCTGTGGGGGTGATTTCTCACTTTCCCTCTCTCCAGCAAGCATTAAGCACCCTATGGCAGAAACCTTAAAAAAAAAAAAAAAAGTCCTTCCAATACTAGTAGTAAACTGGATCCTCATGTAAGAGTAACCACATGAGGTGTGGTGGTTGGGGCACTAGACTCCCACATGGCCAACCGTGGTCTGAGTTCTAGACCTGGTAGCTTGCTTTCTCACTTTCCTTCTCTATCTTCCCCTGTCTCTCTCTCTCTGGTCAAATTGAAAAGTAACGATAAGGGGCTGGCAGGTGGCATGGTGGTTAAGGGTGCTGGACTCCTAGATGGTCAACCATGGTTCATGTTCCGAACCTGGTGGCTTGCTTGTTCGCTCTCGCGCGCGCTCGCTCTCTCTCTCTCTCTCTCTCATTCTGTCCCCCTCTGGTCAAATTAAAATAAATAAATAAAGTTAAATAAAGTAATTCTAAAAAAAGAGTAATAACAATGTATAGAAAACTGAATAAAAATAATTTTTTAATTAGAAAAATAAATAACAGTGTATAATTATTTTCTAATTTTTTTCATCTTTAGGCCATTTTAAGCATAATCTGAGAACTCAGGAAGACGGGAGAAAAAAACAACTAACGTAAACTTTCAATCTCAGGAACCAGCAGTTAGTGTAATGGCTATGTCGCTGGACTTCCACGTAGTCGACCGCGGTTCACGACCCGGACCCGGTGGCTTAAAACTCATGCCGGGCGCGTGTGCGTGTGTGCCCAAGATCCCGAGAGGAGAAGGGATTGTGGCGTGACCATGCCCCCTGGGGTGATTTCTCACTTTCTGTCTCTCTGTCTGTCTGGCGAGTGCACGCACCCTATAGCGAAAACCTCTCAAAAAAAAGAAAAAAAAAAAAAAAAACCAAAACTTTCAATCTCTAGGGGCTGGCAGGGGGCATGTGGTTAAGGGCACTGGACTCCCACATGGCCAATCATGGTTCAAGTCACGGACCTGGCAGCTTGCTTTCTCACTCCCCCCCGCCAAACCTCTCTGGTCAAATTAAAAATGGATAAACAAATAAAGCTAGATAAAATAATTCTTAAAAAAAAAAAAAAACTTCCAATCTCTCAAAATAAATACACATACAAATCATTCACTAAGCAAAACCAAAAGGGTAAACATTTCCTTGCAATTACTTCCAAATGAAGATAATAGTTAACATATTATACCTAGAACATACCAATTCTAAGCACTTCAAATGTATTAACAATCCTTATGTCAACCCAATGAGGTGGGTACAATTAATAGCTTCGCTTTATAAATGAGGAAAGTGAGGCAGAGAGACATTAAGTATTGGGTCGTTGTGAAAGTCATGATGCATTTTTGCATAGAAAACAGAAAAACACGTCATGACTTTCCAACCACCTAATAGCAAACATCATGAAGCTAATAAGAGGCAGAGCTGGGATCCAAACCAGGCAATCTGTTACACTGCCTCATTTACATATTTTCAGGTTGTGGCTGTGTCAAGAGTATTAAAATTGTAACTACTTTCTTGGTACATGATAAGAAATGGTTCCAAAAACAATGCTACATCAAAAATTGGTTTTTTTTTGGTTTTGTCAAAGTAGCTCATTTTCTTTTTTTTTGGAAATTATTTAATTTTACTTATTCATTCATTTATTTTAATTCGACCAGAGAGAAACATGGAGGTGGGGAATGAAAAAGCAAGCCACCAGGTCTAGGACTTGAACCATGGTTGGCCATGTGGGAGTGTCCAGCTCCTTAACACCACATCACCTGCTGGTCCCCCAAAGTAGCTAATTTTCAAAAAACAAAGTCTCACTTTTGCTTTATCCACACTTTAGCAATAGGGAGGTGAGAGGAGCTAAAACTGAGCCTGTAAGAAATCTGTTTTTATCAAGTAACAGCTACCTCCCCCTTTCCTATCCCTCAAGACATCTCAACCACCCTGACTAGAAGACTCATCTAAATCCGTAAAAACAGCCATAAAGAAAAAGACACATGGGGCCAGCAGATGGCATAATGGTTACATCGCTGGACTTCCAAAGTTGACCACGGTTCAAGTCCCAAACCTGGTAGCTTAAAACTCATGCCAGGCAGGACCAGCAGTTGGCATAATGGCTATGTCACTGGACTCCCCTGTAGTCAACCATGGTTCAAGTCCTGGACCCGGTAGCTTAAACTCACACCAGGAGCGTGTGTGTGCATGCCCAAGATCCTGAGAGGAGAATGGAGAAGGGATAGTGGTGTGGCTATCCTCCCTGGGGGGTGATTTCTTGCTTTCTATCTCTCTCTCTTTCTGGCAAGTGCATGCGCCCTATAGCAAAAACCTTTCCAAAAAAGAAAAAACAACGACAACAAACATGCCAGGCCAGTGTGTGTGCATACCCAAAATCCCAAGAGGAAAATGGAGGAAAAGGGATTGCAGTGTGGCCATCCCCCCAGCGGGTGATTTCTTGCTTTCTGTCTCTCTGGCAAAGTGCACACACCCTATAGCAAAAACCTCTCTAAAAAAAGAAAGACATACAGGGAGAAGAAAAAAAGGATGCAGTTATATGTAAGACACTCCTTTTTCCAGATTCAGTATTTCATCTAACTAGCTAATTCACCACAGTTTGCAGGATACCTATAAAGACATTCATTTTGTGCTTCCCATATAGGAGCAAGGAAAGGTCACTAAATACCTCACGCCTCTCATAGACATGCTACTAGAAGGTCTGAAATAGGAAAGCTGTGGAATGAGCAGCAATTTTTCTTTTAAAAGACAGATTTTTGCTATAGGGCATGTGCGCTCACCAGAGAGAAAGAGACACAAACAGAACGTGAGAAATTACCCCCCCAGTGGGATGGTCACACTGCAATCCCTTCTCCTCTGTTCTCCTCTTGGGGTTTTGGGCACACACATACATGCACATGGCAGAGTTTTAAGCTGCTGGGTCCAGGACTTGAACTATAGTAGTCTATGTAGAAGTCCAGTGACATAGCCATCACACCAGCCGCTGGTCCCTGAGCAGTAATTAAAAAAAAAAATTAAATAGGGTATCATGGGCCAGCAGGTAGTATGGAGGTTAAGAGCTGGATCCCACATGGCCAACTGTGGCAGCTTGAAAAATTTGGGGCACATGTGCATACGTGTCCCAAGTTCTGAGAGAAAGGCGAAAGAACTGTGGTGTGGCCACCCTATTCTAGGAAATAATTTCAACTTTCCTTCTCTGTCTCTTCATGAGCACATGTGCCCTATAGCAAACTGAAAAAAAAAAAAAAGAAAGAAAGAAAGAAAGAGGGCATCTTACCGACTGATAGTTATTTGCTTTTACTCTAAGGATAAGTGACAGTACAGAGAGTAGCTTCTGGAAAGGATATGACTACTGGCATGCACCGATACAGAATGAGGTGATTAGGCTTACTAAAAAGACATATAAACCATCCTGGGCCTGGAACTTCTCATTGACACAGCTTCTGGTAACATCCTTATCCTCATTAACTGTGCTCTTCTACTACCTGGCCCTCTACATCTAGAACTCTCTGCTTCAGTAAGAACTAGGCTCCCTTTCATTTGCTTTCTCAGTCCCCAAGAGCTCCATCCATCCATCCATCAATCCACCCACCTATCCATAGTTTGTTTTTTTTTTCTCCCCTCCCCCCCAAGGTACAAACACTAGTCAGAGAGATATATACAGAAGGAAAAAGGAAAAATGAGAAAGCACCACTCCAGGGAGGATGGCCACATGGTGATCTCTTTCTTCTCCATTCTCCTTTTGGGATTTTGGACAGGAACATATACCTGCCTGGTGTGGTTTTCAAGCCACAGGGTCCAGGACTCAAACTGTGCAGTCAGCCATGTGGAATCTAGCCACCTTAACAACCACTCCACTAGGCAGCCTGAACTCCACCAATATTTGAACCCAGTCAAATAAGCATTCTTAACTAGAAAGTGACTGCATGGAGCTCTCCATTTCTAGAAAAACTAATAAATAACGAACTAATACAGAACAGAAAACATCACAATAAAAAGAGATGTTTAAGCTCCTTTCCATCATTCAATAATTGCACAACCCAAGAAATTCAGTCTAATCTTCCTAGCCTTCTCTTACTTGTAAAATAAAATTACCACATTAAGGGACCAGCAGTTAGTGTAATGGCTATGTCGCTGGACTCCCACGTAGTTGACCGCGGTTCGAGTCCCAAACCCAGTGGCTTAAACTCATGCCGGGCGCGTGTGCGTGCCTGCCTAAGATCCCGAGAGGAGGAATGGAGAAGGGACTGCGGCCATCCTCCCTGGGGGGGTGATTTCTTGCTTTCTGTCTCTCTGCCTCTGTCTGTCTGGCGAGCGCACGTGCCCTATAGCAAAAACCTCTCCAAAAAAAGAAAAAAAATTTACCACATTAAAAGCCTTAAGGCAGAAGGTTAGGTCATAGGTCTTTCCTACAAATTACACTTGGGGCGGTAGGTGGTGTGGTGGTTAAGGGCGCTAGACTCCAACATGGCTGACAGTGGTTTGAGTTCCAGAACTGGCAGCTTACTGCCCCTCCCCACCCCATCCCTCTCTAGTCAAATAAATAAAGTTAAACAAAATATTTTTTTAAAAAAAGAATCATTTAGGGACCAGCAGTTAGTGTAATGGCTATGTCACTGGACTCCCACGTAGTCGACCGCAGTTCGAGTCCCGGACCCGGTGGCTTAAACTCACGCCGGGCGCGTGTGCGTGCGTGCCCAAGATCCCAAGAGGAGAATGGAGGAGAAGGGATTGTGGCATGGCCATCCTCCCTGGGGGGGGTGATTTCTCGCTTTCTGTCTCTCTGTCTCTGTCTGTCTGGCGAGCACAAGCGCCCTATAGCAAAAACCTCTCCAAAAAAAAAAAGAATAATTTATTTTAATTGTATTTACTCATTCATTTTATCTTAATTTGATCAGAGAGAGATGGGGAGGGGGAGTAAGAAAGCAAGCCACCAGGTCTGGGACTTTAACCATGGTCAGCCATGTGGGAGTGTCCAGCACCTTAACCACCATGCCACCTGCTGGCCCCCAAAATATTAAAACAAACAAATAAAAAAGACAATTACACTCAACTAGCATTTGTTTCTCCAAACCCTACTTCATACTGGGAGAGGAAATGATGAATGAGGGATATAAGAAAGTAAAAAGCATTATAACTCATGAGGCGGGAAGGCTAAGAACGTTTTGCTTGAGAAATCTGAATGGGAAGACACTATGAGGGTTATTCCATCTCAGCCTAGCATTCAAAATCTTCCAATACAGCTATCCCACTCCAGCTAGTTCCTTTCCATCTATGTATTTTGCTTAGGCTTGTAATCTTGGAAACCTGTACGCCTTCCCATCTCTTGCCTTTTCTCCAAAATCCCAATGTGAAGTCATCTTTTCCATTAGCCTTACCCCACATCAATCCCTCCATCAGTTTTGTATGTACTAAGTTCCTGTTTCTAGCAACTACATATCTTGATTTTTTTTTTCCTAAGCTCTTAACTCTGGAACTGACTCATTATCAAGTAAATCACTGAATAAGCTTCAAAGGTTATTCAGGTTTGGGGAAGAACTTTATTTTTAAGATAATAAACCTGGGGGCTAAGAAGTGTTGAGACTGTGAACACCTGGCTGGCACCAGTTCGTGAACAACCTATGACAGGGAAAGGAAAATAACCACCACCACCCCCCCCCACCACCAAGAGCTACCTGTTTAGGGTCCTGTAGGCGCCTTCCACATTCCCTTCTTGTACCATCACAGTCCTAGCAATGAACTTCAGGTGGTTTGCCATGACTTTGGATTTAAGTCTCCACTTTGCAAGACCTAAAAGACGAGGGGCGCAGAAAGCATAGGGACCAGGTAAGAAAGAGAAACACGACAAATGCTTTACCCTGCAGCTTATCAATAGGGCCTGGAAATGCAACGTGCGCAGGGACACGCGACACGAGGCACGTGTAAGTGTTCAGTTCCGAGGAAGTACACGCGAATCGTTACCAAGACTTCCTCGTTCCCTTCGCCAATACAAGCTCCAGCCCAGGGGAGAAAAGAGCTGGCAGCAGGCGTCACCGGGGAGACCGCGTCGCTGGGCAAGGGAGGACAGGAAGAGCAGGGTCGCCGCAGGATCCACGTCGTCCCCACCCCACCCCCTCAACTACAGCTCCCGGGCCAGGAAGGGCCTGGGCGGAGGTCTGGGAAGGGGCCTCTGTCAGCCTTTGGGAAAGGGGGCCCCAGCGCGCAGACGCGCCCTCCCCCGGCGCCCGCCTTCCCCTCCCCGCCGCACAGGCCCCTCACCCCGCACTCCGCGGGAGCCGACTCCGGGCTGGCCGGCGACCGGAAGCGGAAACTAGGGGAGGGCCGGCGCCGCGCGCAGAGACCCGGGGCGGGGCGGGGGAGAACACAGTGCATGGTAACCATGGCAACGTCCTCTACCGCTCGGGATCTCACTTCAGCGGACCCGGGGCCTGGGTTCTGTACCTGACAGTGCTGGCATCACGCCGAAACACGTCCCTTGCCCTCCCATGGAGTCTTGCCCCGCAGCTTCTGGGAAGGCCCGCCCCATTCCATACCCTTCATCCTACGCCGTAGATACTTAAGCCATTTCCTTTTCTAGATGGAAAATGAGAGCCCTGGGTGAAGCTGGGTCTTCCTGGGATGCTTCCTGTTTTCCTTCGGAAAGGACAGACTCTGTGAGATCTGCTTTCGGATGGAAAACAGCTCCACACCCTTCATCTGTCTAACGAAGGAAAAGAACGGAAAGGAACATACGGCGGCGAGTTTCCCAACGTCATCATCCCAACCATTCACTAAATAAATCATTAAAGATATGGGAAACACCCACAGTATTTAGAGTCAAAGACCCTTTAATGCAGCTTCCATGGCTCTTGTCCCCTAGTGGGACTATAGAATTACCTCCTTTTTTATTCTTCACTGTGGAGACAGCCTTCCTTTTATTTGTACGTTTCTACATAGCCATTTATGGCTACTCACATAAATTTAGATCTAATGGCTATGGAAACATATACTTCCCTTAGAACTCACGCCGCGCGCGCGCACACACACATACACACAGGATCTCCATCAATTATACTAATAGGAACTCATAGAAAAACTTAAGTCCACCTCAGAGTAAGCCAAGTCCAAAGTATAAAAACAGAGCTAATCTGGGACATCCTTATGCTCTTAAACAAACTTCTTTGGAAGGTACTCCTGAAACCATTTCAGAGCCTTGTGGACCACTAGAAGACAGTATATAAACATAAAAGATAAATAGTAAAATAAGGCATATAATGAATGCAAAATTAATTATACAGGCAATAGTGTAATATGGTGGAAAGGCATCAGATTAAAAGTCAAGAGACCTGGATTCTATCCCAGCTGTGATATTTATCAGGCATTTGACCATGAATAAGTCGCTTAAACCAGGGGTCTGCAAACTACTATCAACAGGTCAAATCCAGCTCCACTCCTACTTTTGTAAATATAACTATTTCAAAACAGCCATGCTCAACTGTTTAAGTATAGCTGCTTTGGGCTACAAAGAGTTAGGAGTTGTTGGGGCCAGCAGGTGGCGTGGCGGTTAAAGGTGCTGGACATTCCCACATGGCTGCATGGCCGACCACGGTTCATGTCCCAGACCTGGTGGCTTGCTTTCGCACTCCCACCCCCCCCTCTCTCTGGTCAAATTAAAAAATAAATGAGTGGATAAATAAATAAATATTTTTTTAAAAAAAAGAGTTAGGAGTTGCAATGAAGACAGAGCCTAGATAGCCTACGATATTTACTATCTAGCCCTGCCACATTTAAATTCTCAGTCTATTTCTTCATCTGTAAAATGAGACTAATATCTGCCCTGTTGAGCTCACAAAATTTATAATGGGAATCAAATGGGATAAAATATAAAGATTCTTTGAAAGAAAGGAAAGGGGGAAGTAACATTCTTGAGAGCCTATCATATACCAAATCTGTATCAGGCATTTTATATACATGGTGCCATTTGATGGAGTAAAAGACCAAAGACTCAGTCCATGGATCATGTTTAATAGAAGGAATGAAAGGGAGAGGCACTTGAGTGAGTCACTGAAAGAGAGTAGTGTTTAGATTACAGGATCAGAAAAGACTAGGCAAGGTGAACAGAATGAACAAAAGTTTAGAGAGGAAAAAGCTTACAGCATTTGGACATGAATTAGAAAAATCATAACGGGGTGGGGCAGCAGGTGGCGTGGTGGTTAAGGTGCTGGACACTCCCACATGGCCAACCACAGTTTGAGTTCCGGACCTGGTGGCTTGCTTTCTCACTTTCCCTCTTTCTCTTTGTCTCTCTCTGATCAAGCTAAAATAAATAAATGAATAAATAAAATGAAATAATTTAAAAAAATAAAAATCATAACAGGAATCATGTAGGGCAGTAGAGGGAGAAATAAAAAACTTGATTAAGGATTTTAGACTTCTCATAGCATTGAGGAGCCATTGAAGGATTTGCATAGGGAACCACATGCAAAAACATTGTTCTAGGAAAATTAATCTGGTTATCAGTAAGAAGGGGTTAGAGGTAAGAGACTGTTGTTAAACAGAAAGGTCTGGAGTGATAGGAATGGGATGGAGAGGAAGAAATGGATTTTTTTAGAATTATTTTATTTATTTACTTAATTTTTTTAGAGAGAATTTTGCTATAGGGCATGTGCATTTGCCAGAGAGACAGAGAGAGACAGAGACAGAAAGTGAGAAATCATCCCCCAGGAGGGATGGCCACACCACAATTCCTTCTCCTCCATTCTCCTCTCAGGATTTTGGGCACGCATGCATACATGTCTGGCATGAGTTTTAAGCCACTGGGTTTGGGACTCAAACCACAGTCGACTACTTGGGATTCCAGAGATGTAACCATTACCCCATCTGCTGGTCCCATTAATTTAATTTAATTTATTATTATTTTAATTTGTTATAGGACACATACACTCACCAGAGAGAGAAAGAGAGGGAAAATGAGAAAGCAAGTCATCAGATCTGGGACTTGAACTGCAATCAGTCATGTGGGAGTCCAGTGCCTTAACCACCTGCTGGCTGCAGGTGGATTTTAAGAGATGTTCTGAATAAAGAGTAAAAAGAATTTTGTGACTGAATTGCACTATATTTTAAGTCTATTTATCTAGAAAAATGATGGTAGTATATATAGCACTAACATAAGAGGAGACGGTAAAAAGAAGGCACAAACATGTTTAAAGAAAGAATAATTAGGGGCCAGCAGGTGGCATGGTGGTTAAGGTGCTGGACTCGCACCTTTCAACTGGGATTGTTGTCCTGGACCTGGCAACTTGAAGCTCACAATGGGCACGTGTGCATGTGTGCCCAAAATCCCAAGAGGAGAATGGAGAAGGGATTGCAGTATGGCCATCTCCCCTGGGGCGGGGGTGATTTCTCATTTTGTCTCTCTGGTGCACATACATGCCCTATAGCAAAAATCTCTCTCTAAAAAAAATAATAATTTGATTGGTGATTACTGGGAAAAGTAGTGGACTAGAAACAAAGAGTTCTATACCACATATTGTGTTGTCTTGACCAAGTCATATACGTTTTCTCATCTCTAAAATGAGGGGGTTGGGTTGAACAAGATACAAAAGATATATCTTGGTTTTAAGTAATTTTTGAAGTACCCACAATATGTAAATAGCACTGTCCAGGGAAAATTTAGGAATTCACTATGCTATCTCAGGGGAAAGGTTTGGACCGAATGACGTTTTAGCAGTCTCTTAAAAGTTGATGCAATAATCAAAGTCATGAAAGAAGATGAAATGTTTATATGAAAAGATATAGTCAGATGGCTAGCCGAAGGCAACTGAGGTGGTCCCAGACCTGGTAGCCTGAAAAACACACCGGTATATGTGCATGAAAGCACGAAATCCCAAAAGGAGGAAGAAATGAAGGGATTGTAGTGTGACCATCCCCCACAAAGAAATGCTTTCTCTCTCTCTCTATCTCTCTCTCTTTGGGTCTTTCCAGCATATTCAAGTGCCCTCTGGAAAAAGTTTTTAAAAGAAAAAAAGAATGTAGTCAGAAAAAAGGGCCAAGGTCTGAGTGTAGGGGAACACCTGCTCTGGAATAGGCATAAGTGGAGCCATTAAAAGACCTAGGAGTTTCTGTCAGATAGGTAAGAGGAGAATTAGGATAGTGTGCTGTCATGGGACCCAGGGGAGGAGTTTCACGAGGCAGCATCAAGTGTGTCAGACGATACAGAGAGCATGAAGTACACAGCCTTTTAAAGGCCCCTTGGGTTTAGCTGTTGACTCAGAGGACACTACCTTACAATACTGATTCCGTGGGATCATTCCTTAGTGACTTTGGAAGGTGCAGCAACGTGAAAGTGGTGGAAGCTAGACTGCAAGGGGTTAAGAACTGAGTGGGAGAAAAGAATGAAAGAGTATGATTAGACTATTTTGTGTCGAGAATTATGGAGGAAAAAAGAGGACATTTTCAAGGAGGGAGTCATACCTGTAGGAGAAATAAATATTGGAAACAAGTTGAAGTTACAAGATAAAGAAGGGGTACATGATTCAGCGAAAGTTCAAGGTGAAAGGTAATCAAAAGCACAAATGGAAAGGTTGCCTTATATACATGATGCCATTTGATGGAGTAAAACACCAAAGGAGGGCTTATTTTCTTTTATTGTTTTTGTTTTGTTTTTAAATTTATTTAACTTTATTTATTTATTTCAATTTGACCAGAAAGGGATAGAGTGAGAGAGAGAGAAAGCAAGCTGCCAGGTCCGGGACTTGAACCACAGTCAGTCGTGTGGGAGTCTAGCATTCTTAACCACCAAGCCAGCTGCCAGCCACAAGGAGGGCTTATTTTCTGATGTAAGGAGAGGCAGTTACTGAGAACACATGACTTGAGAAATGGGGAAAGGTGTGTAATTAGCGCTGAGAAGCATGCTAAGATGCTGGTAAGCAGTGATGAAGACCCGACACACTACAGAAGCTCAGCATGGAGAAGAAACAGGTTTAGTGGAGACTGAGGCAAATTAGAGATCAATACACAGGGAAGAGTAAATACAGAAACATTCAGGGACTTATTTTTGCCTCCTGTAACACTGGTTGCCTTCCTTAGTCTAGCTTACGTATTTAGCAGCTGCAGCTTTTTGAGGGAAGACGAGGCCCAGTGTCTGAGGGGGCCCCCAACTCTGACAATTCTAGATCACTCCTCCCTCTTCAAAACTGGCAACCACAGTGGTTCTTTGGGCTCTTGTGCCCCTCCTCTGGCAGCAGAAGGTAACATATGCATTTACAACCAAGCATCAACAACTCCCATCAAAGCAAGCGCTAATTCAGAGCAGAGGAACCTGCTAGTCTGGGCCAGCTGGAAGATTACAAAGGTGAGAGACACAACGGGAGAAACCTGGTTTCTGAGGCTGAATTAAAAAAAAAAAAAAAAAAAAACCCCTGAAGCCTACAACTGTTTCAAGAGTGTTCCCTGGGAACCAGCAGTTAGCATAATGGCTATGTCACTGGACTCCCACCTAGTTGACCGCGGTTTGCGTCCTGGACCCGGTGGCTTAGAACTCACGCCAGGCGCGCGTGCGTGCCCAAGATCCCGAGAGGAGAATGGAGAAGTGATTGCGGCGTGACCATCCCCCCTGGGGGGTGGTTTCTCGCTTTCTGTCTCTATGTCTCTCTCTCTCTTTCTGGTGAGCGCACGCGCCCTATAGCAAAAACCTCTCCAAAAAAAAAAAAGTGTTCCCTACGAAAATGGCAGCAGAGAATCCCTTCTCTCCCACAGGATTTATATTCCCAGTCAGACTCTAACTTGGTAGAGTTCACAAATATTCATATCCCTCTGCTTTATTACTTTTAGTTTGCTATAAGGCATATGCACTTGTCAAACAGAGAGAGAAAATGAGAAATCACCCCCAACCCCCAACCCCCACCCCCGCAGCCACAATCCTTTCTCTTCTCCTTTCAGGACTTTGGGCACACATGCACACATGCTAGGCATGACTTTCAAGTTGCTGGGCCCAGGACTTGAACTGCGCAGTTGGCCACATGGGATCCAGCCTCCTTAACTCCCATGTCATCTGTTGGTCCTTTATTTTTTAAGAAAGAGAGTTTTGCTAGGGACCAGCACTTGGGAGTAACGTCTATGTTGCTGGACTCCCATGTAGCTGACCGAGGTTTGAGTCTCAGACCTGGTGGCTTAAACTCACTTGAGGGAGACCAGCAGTTAGCGTAATGGCTATGTCCCTGGACTCCCACGTAGTCGACTGCGGTTCGAGGCCTGGACCCAGTGGCTTAAACTCATGCCAGGTGTGTGTGCGTGCATGCCCAAGATCCCGAGAGGAGAATGGAGGAGAAGGGATTGCAGTGTGGCCATTCCCCGTGGGGGGTGATTGCTCACTTTCTGTCTCTGTCTTTCTGGTGACCGCACGCATGCCCTATAGCAAAAACCTCTCCCCCCAAAAAACAAACAAACAAAAAAGAGTTTTGCTACATGACAGTCCTAGACCATTCTCTCAGATGGGACTAAATGCACATCTCACCATGCCTAGTTGTTTTCAGACAGGGTGTCACCATATTGCCCAGGCCATCCTCAAGCTTTCCATCCCATACACCTCAGCCTCCCCTACATTCTGGGATTACAAGTGCACAGCTTTGCACCAGACTCCTCAATTGGACAAGAAATCAAATCCACGCCACCCTGAAAGCCCTAGCCTGCAGAGCACAGCATCCTAGCACATACTCCAACTGGCTAGGTTCCTCTTTTCTGTGGCTCAGAGAATCAAAACTGATATTTGAAGCAGAAAGTTAACTTCCCCCAATCGGCAAGCATTGTACAGGTTAAAAAAAAAAGTCTTTAATCAGAAAGGGTTTGTCTTCTCTCAACACAAATACACTCATTAAAAGTAAAAAATATATACAGATATATTTACACAAATTAGAAACCATAAAGACAGTTGCACACCCTAGGTCAGGGGTTGAGAAGATGAGCGTCAGGAGCAACTGGAGGATGGCTTCTCATCTGCTGTTCTAGACGTCCTGTGGTCATTTCGCTGGCCATGCTGGGTAGACTAGAAGGGGACAGGGAACAACTCCAGTCTGATGGCAGAGTTACTGGCAAACTGTGGCAACGAGGCCCCCCTCCAGATAGTGTTTTAGAATCGCCAGGGACGACAGGAGCTGCTGAAGTAGGTGGAACTGGAGTAGCTGGGGCAGAGTGAGTGAAGGGCTGTACTCCATGTTGGAGGAAAAGGATGACCCCAAAGCTGGTTCCAGTGCCTAGAGTACCATGGCTCATGGAGACTGTATCTGGGGAACTGAGGGGGGGATTGCAAATTGGAGTGGTGTGGATCCAGGTAAGGTTCATAGCTGGCCATTCTGTGAGGTGCCAGGGCTGCTTTGGTTTCAGAACTAGATGTCCCAGCTGTGTCTGGCCCATCTTTTCCACAGGAGGTGCAGGAGAGGAAGCTGCTGAATCACTGTGGTGGCTTGGAAAATGCTAGGGACAGAGAGAAATGAGAAACGAATTGTGGAGAACAGCTTTCAGATGAGTTCTGCCTGGCTGCTCAAACCTTTGTTTTCCTTGGGAATTCAGTGCAAACACCCCTTGTTTAATTCAACAGATATGTTCTTGCCAGACCACAGTAAATAAAATGTTAGTAACCAAATTATACTTCCATCTATTCACGTAATATTTGAGGGTCTACTATGTATCACATACTATTTTCAGACACTCAATATACAGAGATGAAGAAGACAAGTAGTCCCATAGTTGTTTTTATTTTTTAACATATTTTTTGCTATAGGACATGTACACTCACCAAAGATGAGAGAGAGAAAAAGGAGGCACCAACCATGTCACAATCCCCTCTCCTCCTCCTCCTCCTCTCAGGCTTCTAGGTGGGCATGCATGCACATGCACCATGTTTTTCAAGCCTCTGAGTCCAGGACTTAAACTGCACAGTCTGCTATACCACCTGGCTAGCCCTAGGTTTACACTACTTATAAAAAATAACTTTCTTCAAAATTATTTAAAGGAAAGTTTATTTTTTTAAAGAACTGTTTTATTTAACTTTACTTATTTATTTAGATTTGACCAGAGAGGGACAGAGTGAGAGAGAGAGTTAAGGAGTTTGAAAGCAAGCTACCAGGTCTGGGAATTGAACCATGGTGGGCCAAGTGGGAGGCCGGTGCCCTTAACCACCATGCCATCTGCCAGTCTCTGGAAAGTTTATTTTTAATTGGAATCATTTACCAGCTTCTGTTATCTTAAATGATAATTTTCTGTTAAATTCTTCAATAATTGTAAATTAATACATTGGCAGAATTTTGCAGCTTTTTGAAAAAATTTGCCAGAGGATACATGTACTCGCCAAAGACAGAGAAGGAAAAGAAGAAAGCACCCACCCATGGTGCGTGGTCATACCGCAATCCCTTTTTCTCCATTTCTCCATCGCGTCGGGATCTTGGGCACACGTGCACATGCACCCCACATGTTTCTCAAGCCGCTTGGGCAGGGACTTGATCAGCATGCTTGACCATGTGTGATCCAGCTCCCTTAACCGCTGGAACACAGTGCTGGCCCTGCTGCTTGTTTTTAATAAATTATTCTCACAGCAATAGTAACTGCGGCTGATTGGAAGCAAGTGCGGGCCATTATCTACAGGAGACTCTGCGCTCCATCGGTTGAATGCTCTCTAAATACCCTATTATTTGAAGATCTATAGGAACTAGGTCACCTCCACACCAGGTCTGAGTCTAAGACCCTGTGCTCTCCATATGGGTGCCTCACGAGTGCCCTCTCCCCAACTCCCAGTGACCTTCTAAGGCTAGTCCTTGAAACCTTTGAGTGTAGACTCAAAAGCTTTCAGAGGTTTTGGTACAGGAATACTCCAGCAGGAGTGAGAAGAGGAAGAAGGAAGGAGTTTAAGTACAGCAGAGAAGAAAGTATTTGCAGAGAGATACCAAACCACCTTTCCGCATGAATCATCTGGCCAGGTTTAAAAGCCTTCTGTATCTGTGCAGAAAGCAGATAAGCTGCAACATGAGGGATAGGATTAAACTTCATGGAGTTCTTCCCAGTGATACAAACAAAACAAACAAAAACATCTAGAAATCAAGACAGTGCAGAAAGCTGAGGCATTCCTTCTCTACAAAGTGAAAAAGACCAGAAGAAAATGGAAGGGGGTGCCCATTTCTGTATGCACATCTCATCTACTTGGTTTTTCTCCCCTCTCCCTCAGGTACTTAAAGTTCTTACCTTGGTCAGCTGATGGCTTCTATCACCCAGTGACAACTTCTGGGCAGCTATATGAGGAAACCAAGTCTTTAACATCCCTTCTACCTGTAACAGGGTTCCTAGATAACGTTCCCTGTAAAAAGGGCATTTAAAAAAGTCATTAAGTGTGAAAAATCAAGACAGGACTGGAGATAGCACCTTTGTATGATGCACTGGGGGAAAAGGCAGGAGGAACTTACCCCATCTGTGGCTTCTGCAAAACACCTACAATACGCTGGATCCTGTCCATTGCCACACTCTGCTGGAAACTGCTTAACCCTGAGGTCAGGGAGAAAGAAAGGGAGATCAAGGTCTGAGGTTCAGGCAAGAAAAGAACAGGAGGAGGGCTTTTGTTTTAGTTTATTAACTTATTTATTTTTAATTTTCCACAAGGAGCCTGTGCTTGCCAGAGACAGACAGAGAGGAAGAGAGAAAGCAAGGGAGAAAACACCTCCAGCGGGGATGGCTGCGCCACAGTCCCTTCCCCTCCATTTTCCTCTTGGCATGTGGGGCACACACCCACACACATGCTGTGTGTTTTTCAAGCCACTGGGTCTGGGACTCAAAAGTGACAGCTGGCTATATGGGATCCTGCCACCTTAACCATCATGCTACCAGCTGGCCCCAGAAGGAGGTTAAAATCGTTCTCCTAAATAAATTAAGTCACAGAAGCAAAAAGAGAAATAACACAGTGCCCCCTCAAAAAAAATTTTTTTTTATCTTGAGAATTTTTAAAAATTATTTTATTCAATTTTATTCATTCCTTCATTTATCTTAATTTGACCAGAGAGACACACAGAGAGAAAGGGGAAAGTGAGAAAGCAAGCCACCAGGTCCAGGACTTAAACCATGGTCAGCCATGTGGGAGTGTCCAGTGCCTTAACCACCACGCCACCTGCAGCCCCCCCAAAAAAAATCTTAGAGAAAAGCACATATAAAAGAAAAAACAGGAACCTAAGCCAAATGCAACTAATCAGATAGTTACCTCTCTCAAAACGACCCATCTTCAGCCCATTCAGTAGGTCTGTGAGTGGGCGTATAAACCCTTGGAGTTCCTTACACTGCAGGAAAATAGAACAAAGGCTATGAGTAGACCAAGAACTGCCCACACCAGTCGTAAATCTTCCTCCACCTCCAAATCTGGGAGCCAATACCACCCTCAAAGCGCCCTTATCAACCAGCTGGGTGCTAAGCCACTCCAGCAGAGGCTCCTCCTGCTTTCTCTTACCTTCTGAGCAAACAGCAGGTCTCCCTCTGTGGTACCACCCTGGATGTTCAGACTGGTCTCCAATTCATCATCTCTTGCTTTTTTGACCCCAGATCCTGCCATAGGAGAAGCCATGCCCCGCTGTTCCAGGCGAGATCCTGTGTGTTGGTTACTGGAAACCTTGGATCGATGCCTGCAGCGGATAGGACCCGGGCTGGGCCGAGAACCTCCCCTCTGCCCAACAGTGTCTGGCCTGGGCCCATGGGCCCCTTTGTCCTCCCTCTCGCTATCAGAGGGGAAGCCAAAGTCACTGTTCACTGGGGAGGTGGAAAAAGAGGAAGACAGAGAATAGGAGGAATAGGAAGAAACGCTAGATGGAGACTCCATAGGTCCAGAGCAGGGGCTGGAGGGCAGCTCCTGAAACACCCAAAGATCGGAACCTGCAACTGAAGAGCAAAGCGAGGGAGTTTGAAACCAGAGTCTAAGGATTCGGAAACGGACTGGGAGACTGACTGGGCTGCGCTGGACGGTACCTGCACTCCAACTCCCCAATATTACGTGTCTTGGAGACAATAGAAAAAGTCATCTCCCCAAGCCCCGCCTCCACCAATTAAGAAACTGGGGCTGCCTCCCTGGCCTCGGCAGAGCAGCTCTTGGCCTGACACCGCTTCTGTTCTTTTCTTCCCTCGGTTCAGAGTACCTGATTTGACACCTTCCCGTCCGCCCGCTGAGATCCTGGGCTATTCCCCAGCCTGACCTAGCAGCGAGTCTCGTGCCTGAGGCCCCGCCTCCGGCACTCCGTAAATCTGGGCACCCAAACCCACCTAGTGACCCCACAGGAACCTCCGCGGTAGAGACCTGCCGCCCACCCTTTTCCAATCTATCACCATTAGGATCCCTGAGCGGGTCCTTCTGCAGTCGCGCCTGCCACGTGATGCAATCCCTCCCAACACCACCGTCTGCTTTCGGTCCCCAAGCCCACTCACTCTGGGTCCAGACGTCCCTAGTGGCTCAGCTGCTCGCTCTTCCTCCGAGTATGCTCACCTTAATCAGTCCGCTCAGTCTAAGCTCTGTCTCCAGCTCCTACTCAGTCTCTCCCGGCTCGGCCAGCCCCCCAGTCGCGCCTGCCACGTGATGCAATCCCTCCCAACACCACCGTCTGCTTTCGGTCCCCAAGCCCACTCACTCTGGGTCCAGACGTCCCTAGTGGCTCAGCTGCTCGCTCTTCCTCCGAGTATGCTCACCTTAATCAGTCCGCTCAGTCTAAGCTCTGTCTCCAGCTCCTACTCAGTCTCTCCCGGCTCGGCCAGCCCCCTCCGCCTCTCGCCCCTTCCCCCCTCCCAGACACGTGCGGCTCGGCACGTGCCTCTCCCTGCGTACACAGATCTCGCGCCCTCACTGGTTGTCTAGCCTGTAACACGTGACTTTAGTTTCTAAAGTTCACAGCCCATTTGCTACAGCACACAGGGGCTCGGCCAATAGAGAGGCAGCCAGTTGGTGATTGGCTGGAAGGGAAGCATTCCGTGCTCCGCCCCTACATGCGGCTCTCGGGAGGACCCAGTGAGCAGAGCAGAAGGAGGGTGGAGAAAGAGTGCAAGAGGAGGAAAGGGCGGGACCCGTGGCCTTAAATAGGATGGTGATGCTCCGGAGACGCGCGACTTGAATGTCCAGAGACTGGTTGTGCAACTTGAGGCGAGCGCCCTGAGACGTGGGTTCTCCCCCCTCCACACACACACCCCGTTCTGACTCCGGAGCTAACTCCCGCCCCCTCTTTGAGCGCCTCTGCTCACGAGTGCAGCACGTGGAAACCATCCGCGGCTTGTGTCTGCAACGTGTGTGAGAGAATGGATGGGTGATACCGTGTATCTTCTTCCTCTCTCGGCGACCAGCCCTCGTGACTCCCCATCTCTGCCTCACCCTCCCCTCTTCTCTGTCCCAAGTTGGGTGCCTCCTGCCCAGCTGGGTGAAGAGGGTGGGGACTGCGGCCGAGAACACCGCGTCCTCTCCGGCCTCCCGTTGGGGCGGCTCCTCCAGCTCTTTTCTTACATAACCTGCCACGCACGTTACCAGCTCAGATGCCAGCCCAGCTCTAGAGGTCAAAGCTGAATTCGGTTGTTCCTGACTTTTCTGCCCGGGCTACTCGAGCCTTGCGTCCTAAATTCTCTGATTCCCAGTACCAGGAACAGAGGGGGGCAAATCCTGATCTCCTACGTTACGGCTTTGTCCAGCTTCCCTTTCTTCATCTGTCCGCTGGAGAAGATTTGAAAGGCTTTGAAGGGAGGACGGTGGCAGAGGGAAGGTCTAGAGTTTTATAGAGTCTGGAAAGTAACTGGGAATTTACTATTGGTTTCCCCTTGCAGTATTGAGCGAGCACAATGGAGAGAAAGGGGAGCCCACGCACTATCGGCTGACTGAAGACACGACATTGAAGAGACCGCAAGGGGGCAGCCCAGTTCTAATTAGGGCTCCAAAGAGAGAATTTAAAAAAAAAAAAAAAAAAAGGAAGAAAGTATATCCCTGACATAATTACTAAGTGGAGAAGGCACGTTTTGGACTGGGATGGGGGAGGGGGAGGAAGCAGGTGTGAATATTTATTCTAAGTAGTTTTTTATATTTTATATAAGTTTAATGATGTGTTTATTTTAGAAAAAGAAAGTATTCCACTCTGTTTCCCCAAGGACACTGCCTCAACATTATATCTAATAAAATGAAACAATAGAATTAGGGGCCAGCAAGTGGTGTGTTAGTTAAGGCACTGGACTCACACCGTTAACTGGTTTGAATCCCCGACCTAGTGGCTTGCTTTCTCTTTCCTCCTTTCTCTGGTGAGTGCCCGAGCCTTGTAGCAATTTTTAAAAAATAATCACAATGATAAAATTAATTCTTTTAAAATGACAACAATAGAGTTATAGGGAATTATGACTAGGAATAAACCTGTTGAAGTGTGGGTGCTCTTCTCCATTCTTCCAAAATTTCTTCTTTACTCACAGCTCATAATCTCCTCTGACTTTATTGTCACTGAACTTCCATTCTAATCTACCCTTCCTGCCCCCAAATCTTGGTCCTCTTTTTAGTGCTCTGACTTTCAAACAGAACCTTATGAAGAAGAAGACAGTAACCAGATTATTTTATTTTTATTTTATCTTACAATTTTCTCTTGTTAAACTTCCATCCAAAGATTCATAATAGCCTTCTATCACCTAAAAAGGCAAACAATGAAGAAAAACAAAAATATAAAAACAGGGTTGGGGGACCAGGAAACCCTTTCGTGCCCTCCGCCTCTATGAAAACTCCTCAGGTTTCATATCCTGAGCTGGAATTTTTCTATGACATCTCCTGGAAAAGGTGTGTCTCCTCCCTTCCTGACTCTTTCTGCTAAATCTCTTTATGGCCAGTAGTTATTTAGAATCCTAACTTAATCCCTTTCCTATAGTGCTGCTTTCTTTTCCCTCCACCTTTTCCCACTATCTCCTGTATGTTAAAGAATTTCTACCCCTCTGCCTCTGAACTTTGCCTTTTGACTCTACCAGATTGTAGGACCTGCTCATTTGTCCTCTGGCACCTGTCATGCCTTGAAACAAGGCCAGGCTGGAACCAGCCCAGATTCCTGAAGGCACACTCGAAGCCTGAAGAGATTTGTTTTCCCTCCATTCCACCTGTGCCAGCTCTAGGAGGTACCCAGTGCCTCCCAGTTCAGAAAAAATAATGACTCATCACAAAGGGACTTTACATTAGCATTTTCTATACATCCTTAGGATTCAATAGTAATTTTCTAAATTGATCCCTCTTCATTCTTTAAGAAGCTGAGAATCAACCAGGTTGGAAATGTTAGCCAAAGATACTGGTGTGAATTGTTTCAAAGAATTCCCCAACGCCAGTGGCTGTACTCTCACCTGCTACATGAAATACATCCCCCCCTGAACGAGGGCCCACGACACGAGGAAGGGAACAGGACTCTGCAGACTGGACACAGCATCATTCAGATCTGGATTCTGCTAAAATACAGACATCACCCACAGCAGGCCAGTGTCATCCTTCCTACCACTTCCCCCTCCCAGTCTGGGGTAGCTATCTCTTTATACCAACTCTGTCTTCCTTTCCTCTGGACTTAGAGGAAGATCTGGCCCTCCTCCCCATCACGACAAGGAATCCCTTCCTCTGTGTGTGTTAGCCACTGCTGGTCATTTTAAGAGGCCAATTTGGCCAATTCAGGTCAGTGACACCTATTTTTGATCTATGTGTACATGACATCATGTTAGTCACTATGCTGGGTGCTGTGGGGAGGTATAATATGAATAGTACATGATTCTTGTCCTCAAGGAGTTTATAATCTAAAGAGAGCCTATTTTATATTCTAAAATGTTTTCCCTGTCCTAGGCCTGGCAGGTGGTGTGGCAGTTGAGGTGCTGGACTCCCACATGCCAAACCATGGTTTGATTACTGGGCCTGGCAGGTTGCTTTTTCACTTTCCCTCTCTTTCTCTCTGTTTCTCTATGGTCAATTTAAAAAATGATAATGATAGGGGCCAGCAGGTGGCATGGTGGTTAAGGGCACTGGACTCCCACATGGCCAACTGCACTTTGAGTCTTAGACCTGGTGGCTTGCTTTCTTGCTTTCTCTCTCTCTGGCCAAATGAAAATAAATAAGTACATAAAGTTCAATAAAATGATTCTTTAAAAAATGGTAACGATTGCCAGCAGGTGGCATGGTGGTTAAGGGCACTGGACGTCCACATGGCCAACTGTGATTCAAGTCCTGGACCTGGTGGCTTCCTTTCTCGCTACTCTCTCTCTCTGGTCAAATTGGAAAATAATAATAATAATAATATAATAATAAAGCTAAAATAATTCTTTAAAAAATGATAACGATAAATAAAATAATTCTTTTTTTTAATAAAATCATTCTTAAAAAAAATATTTACCTGTCTTTATGGTCAATCTGCTTTCCATTCCTACTGGCTCTTCTTTTTCTTTTTTAGACAGAGATTTTTGCTATAGGGTGTGTACAGTTGCCAGAGAGATGGACAGACAGAAAGCAAGAAATCACTCCCTGGGGGGATGATCATGCTGCAATCCCTTCTCCTCCATGGTCTCGGGATTTTAAGCATGCACGTACACACGCCCAGTGTGAGTTTCAAGCTGCTGGGTCTGGGACTTGAACAATCTTGACTATGTGGGAGTCTAGCAACATAACCATTAAACCATCTGCTGGTCCCACCTACTGGCTCTTCTTATCTATGTTCACCTATATGCAGGCTGATTGTTGGTCCTCTTGCCCTTTCCAGTTGTTGCTTCTTTCTCATTACTGCTTTTTTCTCTTTTTTTTAAAGAATTTTTTATTGGAGAGCTTTTTGCTATAGGGCATGTGCACTCGCCAGAAAGACAGAGACAGAGAGACAGAAAGTGAGAAATCACCTCCCAGGGGACATGGCCACGCCACAATCCCTTCTCTATTCTCTACTCGGGATCTTGGGCACACATGCACATGTGCCCGGCATGAGTTTAAGCCACTGGGTCCGGGACTCAAATTGCGGTCGACTACATGGGAGTCCAGTGACATAACCGTTACACCAACTGCTGGTCCCTTAAATAATTATTTTATTTATTCGTTCATTTATTTTAACTTGACCAGAGAGACACACACACACACAGATTGAGAGAGAGAGAGAGAGGGAGGGAAAGTGAGAAGCAAGCTACCAGGTCCAGGACTTGAACCCTGGTCAGCCATGTGGGAGTGTCTAGTGCCTTAACCACCACGCCACCTGCCAGTCCCATTTTTTTTTTCCAGATGGTTGATCTGTACTTGTCTCCATGCCCTTATAATGGACTTCCCCCCACTTTTTAAAAAAAATTTATTTGCTATAGGGCACATGCTTTTGCTGGAGAAAGAAAAAGGGAAAGTGAGAAAGCACCTCTCAGGGGGGGACGGCCATGTTGCAGTCTCTTCTCCATTCTCCTCTTGGGATTTTGGGTATGCACACACATGAATCCAACATGTTCTTCAGGCCTCCAGGTCTGGGACTAGAACTGTGTACTCAGCCATGCAGGTTCCAGCTGCTCCAACCACCGTGCCACCAGCTGGCCCTGGGTGTCTCCCTCTTTAAGTCTATAAAATCTAGCTTTTCCCAGTCACTCAATTAAAATTACTTTCTCGGGAGTTAATAGTGACCTCCTTCTCCTTGACCTCTCAATAGCTATTGGTTGACAGCATTAAACTTTCTCTTGCAGATTCTGTAAACTTGGCTATCTGCCTACCTCTTCCATCCATCTTTCTTTTTCTTTTTCTTTTCCCTTGGAGAGGTTTTTGCTATAGGGCGCGTGTGCTCACCAGAAAGACAGAAAGAGATAGAGAGACAGAAAATGAGAAATCACCCCTGGGGGGTATGGCCACTCTGCAATCCCTTCTCCTCCATTCTCCCCTTGGGATCTTGGGCGGGCACGCACACACAGGCTCCTGGAGCGAGTTTAAGCCACTGGGTCTGGGACTTGAACCCGGTCAACTACATGGGACATAGCCATTATGCCAACTGCTGGTCCCTTGATCCATCTTTACGTCCTTGGTTGACTCCTCTTTCTCCTGCTATTACCTGTAGGGGCAGTTGTTGGCCCTCGGTTCTTCTGTGCATACTGGCCCTGCTGAACTCACTCACTATTGTAACTGTGACTTTGTACTTAGAACTCCATCTTTATCTAATTCATCTACCTTTAGGACACTGTTTTAGGACTGTCACCATAAATTCAGCTTGGCCAGTATCAAATGCATAACTTCCCTCCTAAATTACTCAGGCCTCCCATAATTCCTGTTTTAGCCGCTTTCTGACATCCATGTTTAAAACCTACATGCTTCGTTTCCTCCCATATGAAATTACTACTGAAGCAAGGCATTTTCTCCTAATTATTTCTTTTTTTTCTACCTTCCATTCATGGTGCCACTTCTATAATCCAGGACTTCAACAGATTGTTTGTGTGGCCAGCAGGTGGTGGGGTGGTTAAGGTGCGAATCTCCCACACAGTCGATCATGGGAAGAGCCCCAGACTTGATATCTTGCTTTCTCACTTCCCCTCTGTGTCTCTCTCTCAAGTGAGTGCATGTGCCCTATTGCAAATTTTAAAATAATAACATAGAGCCCACAGGTGGCATGGTGGTTAAGGTTCTAGACTTCCACATAGCTAACTGTGCTTTGAGTCCCAGACCTGGTGGCTTGCTTTCTCATTTTCCCTTTCTCTCTCTGGTCAAATTAAAAAATAATGACAAGATGTAAAATTAAATAAATAAATATATTTTTTAAAACAATAGTAAATAAAAATTTTAAAATAGAGACCAGCAGTTGGTGTAACAGCTATATCGTTGGACTCCCATGTAGTCAACCGCGGTTTAAGTCCTGGACCTGGTGGTTTAAACTCATGCCCGATGTGTGTGCATGCGTGCCCAAGATCCCGAGAAAATGAAGGAGAAGGGATTGCAGCGTGGTCGTTTCCTCTTGGGGGTGATTTCTCGCCTTCTGTCTCTCTGTCTCTCTCTGTCTTTCTGGAGAGTGGATGTGCCCTATAGCAAAAACCTCTCCAGAAAAATTTTTTAAAATAGAACTGATTATTAAAAAAAAAAAAAAGATTGTGGAACAGTGCAAATTTCATGAATCTCTCTCCATAAAATTAAACCCTATATTCAACTGTATTCAGATGAATAATTTTTCTTTTCATTTTAAAAAATTATTTTATTTAATTTCATTTATTGATTCATTTATTTTAATTTGACCAGAGAGAGAGACCGAGAGAGATGGAAAGTGAGAAAGGAAGCCATTAGGTTCAGGACTCAAACCATGGTTGGCCATGTGGGAGTGTCCAGCACCCCAACCACCACGCCACCTGCTGGTCCCCAAGATGAATAGTTTTTCTTAAATACCATCTTTATCATGTCTACCATACTGAAGAATGTACTGTGCTATTGCTTATAAGTTCAAACTTGAGGGACCAGCAGTTAGTGTAATGGCTATGTCACTGGACTCCCATGTAGTCGACCGCAGTTTGAGTCCCGGACCTGGTGGCTTAAACTCATGCCGGGCGTGTGTGCGTGTGTGCCCAAGATCCCAAGAGGAGAATGGAGGAGAAGGGATTGTGGCATGACCTGAAAGATTAAAAGATATGAAAGAAAGCATGGAAAGCAGCTGTGGATACCAGAGACAGTATGTGAGGAGGGCGTGAAATGAGGGGGGCAGGTAGAGGGAGTCAAAAAAAAAAAAAAACTTGAGCCTGACGCTTTAGACTATAAATTTGGCCCTATCTGTTATATGTGAAATCAAGCAAATATTAGGAATCTTGTAACTCTTTTTTCCTAGTTCCTTCTGTCCTCCATATTCCCTCTCCTTCCATTATACCCCACTCACTAATATACCTTGCTTGTTCTATTTTCTTTGTCCACAGCAGCTTTTTCACTCTAGGAAGAACTCTTCTGCCTCCCAATTGCTTTCATCCTTTCATTCCCCCCAATCAAAAGCTCCCGTTATTGGGACCAGCAGTTAGTGTAATGGCTGTGTCTCTGGATTCCCATGTAGTCAACCGTAGTTCAAGTTCCGGACCTGGTGGCTTAAACACTGGGCGCTTGCGAGTCCATGCCCAGAATCCCAAGAGAGAAATGGAGGAGAAGAGATTGGGGCGTGGTCATCTCCCCCCCACCCCGGAGGGGGGGGGAGGTGTGATTTCTTGCTTTCTGTCTGTCTCTCTCTGTCTTTCTGGTGAGCGCACACACCCTATAACAAACCTCTCCAGAAAAAAAAAAAGCTCCCTTGTTCTTTAAGGTGTATCTCCAGCACAATCCCCTCCAAAAAGCCTTCTAGACAACTCGAGCCTTTACTGATCTCCTTACCGTGGCTAAAGCATTCACTTATGTCAGATGCTCTCAAATTTATGTGCAATTTAATATGCATATCTAAATCTTTCATAAATGTCCACTTTAGTTTTATAAATTCCTTGAGGGCAGTAGCAGCAACATAGATTTCTTTTTCATAGCATCAGCATCCTCCGCAGCCTTGGGCATGGATTACATACCCATTAAGTACTACTGGACTGAAATTTCACTCCACCGAGTCTTCCCAATGTGCTATATAGAGGGTTATTATGAAAGCTCAGTGAAAGATAACGATGGCCAAACTGAGATGAGCATCTGATTGCAGCGTTAGTTATTTCAGTCTCCCATTCATCGAAGCCTGGTTTTCCAGCCCTCCGTCTACTCCACATCACCACCCCTGGGATCTACTTAGTGTAAGGGACATTTTGTTTCCCTCCCTCCAATCCCCAATCAACTCACTGGTTCCATTGTTGCTGGTCTCACAGTTACAGGTTTCTGCTGGTCTGCAGGCTCTGTTTCAAGACTAATGGTAGTCTCTATTGCTTCCGTTGTGACCTCATTGTCCAGCATGTTCTGCCCTCAGCAGGATAGGGAAATACAAGCGTTATCTCCTCCATCCAGCATCCTCATGGATTTTCTATTTAGAGATGTTTTTTCCTTCACCCCCTTCCCCCAACAAAATCTTAAGTTCAGGTATTCTCTCTACCCTGTGCTTGCAAATTTTATGTACCCATTCATGCAACAAATCCCTTGATTCAAGGACTTCCCTCTTTCTCAGTATCTTAGCAAACCTACTGGTGGTCCTGGCTTCCTTCTTCTCTCAGACATGGCTAACAAATCTGTTGGTCTCACTACCCAATTTCTCAGCCTCTAGCTCGTTTTGGTTCCTGCTAATCAATTGTACTTCAACATCGCCCACTTTCTTTTTGTTATTTAGCCTGACCCTCTTAAATGTAAAGTGTACTCACAAGCTTGTCCTCTAACTCAAATGCAGAGTAATCAATAGTGAAATTTACACCCAAGTCATCTGGGGAAGAGAAAAAAAAATCATTAGTAACGAAGGAGATCTAACTCTAGATCCAGAAATGAAAGAAGAGAAAATTCTTCCGAACACCTCAATTTGCTCAAGTTGTAAAATTTGTTAGTATAATCCGATTCAAATTTTTTAAAAAAGAACTATTTATTTTATTTATTATTATTTTAAAATTTGACCAGAGAGAGGCAGACAGAAAGAGAGAAAAGGAAAGTGAGAAAGCAAGCTGCCAGGTCTGAGACTCAAACCGCAATTGGCCATGCAGGAGTCCAGTGCCTTAACTACCATGCCGCCTGCCAGCCCCTCAAATTATTATTTTTTAAAGAATTATTTTATTTAACTTTATTATTATTATTTTCCAGTTTGATCGGGGGGGAGGGGATGAGAAAGCAAGTCACCGGGTTTGGGACTTGAACTGTGGTCGGCTATGTGGGAGTCCAGTGCCTCTAACCATCCATGCCACCTGCTGGCCCCCCATAAAATTATTATTTTTTTAAAATAATCATTTTCTTTAATGTTATTTATTTATTTATTTTAATCTGACCAGAGAGGGACAGAGAGAGAGAGAGAGAGAAAGTGAGAAAGCAAGCCGCCAGGCCCAGGACTCAAACCACAGTCGGCCATGTGGTAGTTCAGTGCCCTTAGCCACCCTGACACCTACTGGCCCCTCAAATGATTTTTAATGTAAAAAATATTTGTGAATGTGTGTATATTTATATTTTCAAGCTAGTACTTAAAATAATTTACAAATTTATTAAATCTCAAGTCAATTCAGACATTTTTTTAGAAGATACAGTATCCATTTTTTAAAAAAGAATTATTTTCTTTAACTTTATTTATTTATTTATTTTTATTTTGCCAGAGAGGGGAGAGAGAGAGAGAAAATGAGAAAGCATGCCAGTTCTGGGACTCAAACCCCAGTCGGCCATGTGGGTATACAGTGCCCTTAACAACCATGCCACCTGCCAGCCCCAGTTTAACCATTTTCGAAGGATTAAAAGTTGCAGGAACCAGCAGTTAGCGTAATGGCTATGTCGCTGGACTCCCACATAGTTGACCGCGGTTCGCATCCCGGACCCGGTGGCTTAAAACTCACGCCAGGCACGTGTGTGTGCGTGCCCAAGATCCCGAGAGGAGAATGGAGGAGAAGGGATTGCGGCGTGACCATCCCCCCTGGGGGGTGATTTCTCGCTTTCTGTCTCTATGTCTCTCTCTGTCTGTCTGGCGAGCGCACATGCCCTATAGTGAAGACCTCTCAAAAAAAAAAAAAAAAGGATTAAAAGTTGCTAGCTTGAGAAATAACATCGTTAGTCTTGATAATTTTTTGTTCATAGCTGAATTTCTCTGACCCAGTTGCACTGTTGCAAAATGAAAGGCAAAGTCTCAGAATTAAGTATCCCCAAAGTCTTTCTCCACTCCACTAAGGGTCAGAGTCTTTCACGTACTCACCGTAAGTGGGGGAGACTGTGTAATAATAGACCATCTGATAATAATCATCTTCTTCCAGTATTTCTTCATCCTTGTATTCTTGTCCTATGAGGACAAAGACTACAGGTCAAAGGGCATCTGGAATTTATTTCTTTCTTTCTTTCTTTCTTTCTTTTTTGGAGGTGTTTTTTGCTATAGGGTGCATGTGCTCCCCAGAAAGACAGAGAAACAGAGAGACAAACAGAAAGCAAGAAATCACCCCCCACACACAGGGGGATGGCCACGCCACAATTCCTTCTCCTCCATTCTCCTCTAGGGATCTTGGGCATGCACGCACATGAGCCTGGAGTGAGTTTAAACCACTGGGTCTGGGACTTGAACTGCAGTCGACTACATGGGAGTCCAGCCACATAGCCATTACACTAACTGCTGACCCCAGCATCTGAAATTTCTTGGCAACAGAAAGATAGCTAGGGTTGATCTCAGTTCTATTACAAGATTTTTTCCTTTTTGCTTTCCATCCAAGGGCCATGCTATCTTTGCCTGCCTCTATATCTCAAAATCCTCTCAGTCTTCTAGGCTCCATGGCCATAATAGGTCCTGTAAGTGTGTGCCTTTTCTTTCTTTTGTTTTTAATAGAATTTTTATTTGTTGTTGTTATTATTTTTAATTTGACCAGAGAGACAGAGTGAGAAAGCAAACCACCAGGTCTGAGACTTGAACCACAGTCAGCCATGTGGGGGAGTCCAGCACCTTAACCACAATGCCACCTGCCAGCCCCTTTGTGCTTTTTCATCCAGGAACTCTTAGCACAAAAAACCTGTTCCTTCAAATACTACAAGCCCAAAGGAAGAACTAAACCTAAAAGTGATAGGAAGAATAGAGATGAGAGATTAAAAACATCAAATCTTGGGGGGAACCAGCAGTTAACATAATGACTTCGTTGCTGGACTCCCATGTAGTCGACCATGGTTTGAGTCCCAGACCCGGTGGCTTAAAACTCACGCTGGGTGTGTGTGTGTGCGTGCCAAAGATTCCAAGATCCCAAGAGGAGAATGGAAGAGAAGAGATTGCGGTGTGGCCATCCCCCCCGGGGGGG
>NW_006205672.1:2317570-2323186 GCF_000334495.1 Tupaia belangeri chinensis
TGGGGGGTGATTTCTCACTTTCTATCTCTCTGTCTCTCTCTGTCTTTCTGTCAAGCGCACGCACCCTATAGCAAAAACCTCTCCCCCCCCCAAAAAAAAATCAAATCTTGGATCAGCAGATGGCATGGAGGTTAAGGTGGCTGGATCTCACATGGCCAAATCCAAAATTCAAGTCTTGACTTGAAAAACATGCCAGGTGCATGTGCATGTGTGCCTAAAATCCCAAGAGGAGAATGGAAGAGAAGGGATTGCTGGGTGGCCATCTCCCTGGGGGTGATTTCTCACTTTCCCTCTCTTCGCTCTCTGGTAAGCTCATGCACCCTATAGCAAAATCTGAAGGAAAAATATACCAGATCTTCTATTCAAGATGTTCCAGATGTTATCACATGTGTGAGAGATCTCTTAGCAGTGTCTCTCAGAAATAACAGATGCACATCCTTTGGCTTTTAGCTCTGAGTTCTAGTTCCAGCTCCACTGCTAACTAGTGGAACAACCCTCAACAAGCCATTTAACATCCGCTTTCTTAAAATGAGTCAGCTGGACTAAATAACCTGTCCCTGTTAGTTTTTCTTCCTTTCCAGAACTAAAAATACATGGCTTCGATATGACTGAATCAAGAACTCCAGGCATCCTGCTAAACGCTTCCCTGGCTCCTTGAATGCTTTCCCTCAGACCCAAAGCTAATGACACAAGAATTTAGAGGAAGAGGAAACAATGAGACGCACCTGGCAAACTGGAGAACAAAGGAGGGAAGGAGCCCAGCTACTCCTGGGACCCTGTCCCAGAAGGCAGTTGGTTTTCCACTACCCTAAAGGCCACCCCACTTCTGTCTTTACTAATACAAGGCTTCTTCTCCAGCTCTCTGGGAAGGGAGACATCCTGGCTTCTCTCACGAGGTTCAGACTGGCTCACCTTCCAAGTCTCCCTTCCCCTTCCCTCTCGCATTAGTCCTCCTCTCCTCGGTCAGCTTCGTGGTGTCAAAGTAAGTGAACATGGAGCCCACGCCTGAGGAATTTCGAGCAGACGATAGCAGGTAGGCCTGGCTTTTTGCACCACTCTTTCTCTGTCTGCTCAGGCCCACTCATACCTCTCAGGAGTGTACTTTGACTTTGACTTAATAAACCACCTTTTCCTTACCAAAAAAAAAAAAAAAAAAAATTAAAAGAGTTAGGCCTAATAAGTGGCCCCAACCTTGCTGCCACTGCAAACATAAGCAAAATGTACTCCAGGTCGTTTTTGACAAACGCCTTCATTAGACAGAAATAGAACTTAACCCCAACCAATCATCCACCACTAATTAACATGATTATGTGATTAGGGACGTTCCCACAAAGTACCTGAAAAAAGGCAGTTTGATAACTGCACACTATTTATTTGGTTTCTGCATTTTCCTAACAAATACTTGCCTTTATGTTTTGACACTAAACCTCTTCCGGTCTTCTGTTCCCTGCTTCATGAATTGCTTCTTACTCAAACTCTTTAAAATTTTGTTGTGCCTCGAAAAGAATTTTTTTTTTTTTAAACAGTGGTGATGGAGAACAGAGTTCAGTCTTGTTAGGCCCTCCCATGACTGGGGCTCCATCTTCCACAAGCCTTCTCTTCTTTGACAGGACTCTGCTTTCCTCCCATTTTCCTGGCTCTACCTTTCAGATCTCCACCGTGCCCCCCACACCAGACCCTGGCACAGAGGAGAAAGCACAACCACTCCCCATTAGAACGCACCTCATCCTCTCCCTTTCCCCATTCTTCCCCATTTATGGTAGAAGACCTAGCATGACAACTCGGGAGAGTCATGGACTTACCTAGGATAAGTGTCACGGCAAGGATGGCTACAAAGAGGACATCCATTCTGAATTCTGCACTATCGCTGTGAAAGTAAAAAAGGAAATTACTGTGTTTCCCACCAAACTTACCCCGCCTCCTCGTCCCAGGGGACAGAACTCTCCGCCTACGCGCTGGCTGACTGAGATCTTCAGCTATGACAGGTCCTCAGCCAGGGCTGCCCAGATGAAGAGAAGGCAAAAGCGAGTTTATATATTTGTGCTGAGCTGCCCCAGCTCTAGAAGAGATCCGTCAAGACTCCTGCTGCTGCTAAACACAAAACAAAATGTAACAACGAGAACAACAAAATCTACCCAAGAGCATCCATCCCCTCTCCTTTCCCTTCCTTTCTCCCATCCAGTCCACACAAAAAGTGCACCCTCCCTCTCTCTGTTTCTAACTCACCATCACCATCCAGAGCTGCCCTTGTCTCCGAAGCTTCAACCACTGTCTCTTATCACAGTGGGAACGTTCTGAGGAAGGGGCGAGTGTTTCCTGTCCTGAAAATAGCCCCTCTCCTCTGTCTGCCTTGGGCTAGGGAGGATGGGAGCAATATTTAACCTTGTATGACTCTCACACTATCAAAGCACCTGCTGCATTGCTTCTGATAAAAATCTCTCTACTAAGGCCAGTTATTTCCTCTCTGATAAGTACTGACCTCACTTCACCTCTTTCTCAACTTCCTGGACACAGGATGGAAGAAAAGAAGAACAGATAGTCTTTCCCTGCTGCAGGTGCCCTCCCCACCTCTTGCAGTCACTTGTTATATTCACTTCTTTCAGTCCTACAGGGGTACAGTTCTTAGCCTTCTCTCTTTTTGCACATTTCCTGTTTTTATTCAACTCACACCCTCTGCTTGCACATTTCCTGTTTTTATTCAACTCACAGCAGAAACCTTTAGCAATTATAGGCTAGGCATGATGTGCTAGGTAGGCCTAGTCTGATAGAAGATTTAGAAGTCACAGGAGGGGCCAGCAGGTGGTGAGGTGGATGAGGCACTGGACTCCCAGATGGCTGAGCATGGATCAATTCCCAGACCTGGTGGCTGGCTTTCTCACTTTTCCTCTCTCTGTCTCTCTCTCTGTGTGTCTCCCTGGTGAGCACATGTACCCTATAGAAAACTTTGGAAAAAAAGAAAATAAACATTAAAAAAAAATAAGTCACAGGCAATGGGATAAAGAAAAAGAAAAGGTTTTTTGTTGTTGTTGCTGTTTTATAGGGTGCATGTGGTTGCCAAAATCACCCCCAGGGGGGATGATCATGCTGCAATCGCTCTTCTTCCTCTTCTTCATGGATTCTGAGCACACATGCACGTGCCCAGGATTCTCCCCAAGCCACTGGGTCTGGGACTTGAACCATACAGACGACCATGTAGGATCGAGCACCTCAACCTACACGGCACCTGCTGGCCCTGGTTTTATTTTCTTTTTAAGGGAGTTAATAAATACTTGTTCGACATCAAATAGGAGCCTGGCATGATCTAGATGCCTGTGAAGTCAACCCTAGACAAGATAGGTATAGATCGCACTCTTAAGGGTCAGAATATGTCATGGTAACGGTTCAAAGAAGAAATAACAGTTCTGGCGTTTCTGTCTCTTCCTCTGGCTCAGACTGCTGGACTCAGAAACAGGACACACTGAAGTTTTGAACATTGGCCTGGATGCTTTCACTTTTTCAATCTTATTGAAGAAGGGTTTGCTTGGTGATTTTCTGTGAAAATCTATACAGACTGAGCAATTCCTAATCTGAAAAATCAAAATCTGAAATTCTCCCAATCCAAAACTTTTTAAAAATAAGAATTATTTTATTGAACTTTATTTAATTTAATTTGAACAGAGAGAGGGGAGAGAGAGAGAAGGGGAGAATGAGAAAGCAAGCTGTCAGGTCTGGGACTCAAACCATGGGTGGTCATGTGGGAGTCTAGCGCCCTCAACCACCATGCCACCTGTTGGCCCCCAAATCTAACACTTTTTGAGTGCCAACATGATGCCACAAGTGGAAAATTCCACACTGACCTCATGTGACAGACAGGTCACAGTCAAAATGCTGCAATACAAAAATATGAAATTAGCTTCAAGCTATATGTACAAGGTGTATATGATCCGTAAGTGAATTTCATGTTTAGACTGAGGTCCTACCCTCCAGATAACTCATTATGTATATGCAGATATTCCAAAATCTGAAATCTGAAACACTTCTGTCCCAAGCATTTTAGAGAAGAGCTACTGAACCTGTACAATCTATTCCTCAGCTCCTTTCCAGAATTTTCTGGAGAAAATGTCACACACCAAGGCAGGCAGGAGGCATGGTGATTAAGGCACTGAGACTCCCACATGGCCAATTTCTGTTGGAGTCACAGAGTGGTGGTTTGCTTTCTTACTCCCCTGCCCTGGTCAAATTAAAAATAATAATAATATTAATAAATGGAAAACATTTTAAATGTAATACTCCTATGTAGGTATACACACATGCATTAAGTCATAAATCACTTCTAGAAAGAAACTTGGTTCTCCTTGAACAATTTCTAATGTTTTTAAATTTTTTCTATTTATATGGGCATGTGTGCTGGCTGGAGAGACAGAGAAAGAGAAAGGGAGAGTGAGAAAGTACCTCCTGGAGGATGAGCACGTCACAGGCCCTTTTCCTCTCAAGATGTTGGGCATGCTAGCACAGGCAACTGGTACCTGGCTTGTGTTCCAAGCCTCTGCATTCAGGACTGTGCAGTAGGCCGTGTAGGATCCAGCTGCCTTAACCATCATGCCAGGGACTGGCTCTACAGTTTTTTGTTGTTGTTTTTTCATTGATAAATTGATTAGACTCTCAAAACAACATTCCAGATTCCCTCATTTTCTTATCCTAGAACTCCTTTTGGCCTATTATCCTCCTTTGCATAAATGTGCTCCCCAAGATCTAGCCCTGTCCCCTCCTAATGAGGTTATAATACCCTCCTCTCCTACTTTAACTTTCTTTCACCCTAATATGTAACTATGTATATCCACTCTCCCCAGCCTGAAGAAGACACACCACTGAGACTCATTTCTCAGAAAATAGAAGAAGTTGGGGACCAACAGGTGGTGTGGTGGTTAAGGCGCTGGACATTCCCACAACTTGACCACGGTTCAAGTTCCGAACCTGGTGGCTTGCTTTCTCACTTTCCCTCTCCTCTCTCTGTGTGACTCTCACTGGTCAAATTAAGATAAATGAATGAATAAATAAACCAAAATATGTAAGTATTAAAAAAAGAAAAGAAAATAGAGGAAGTATAACATGAAAGGAGCGGAGTAGAGAATAGGGGGCTTTGCGGGGGAGGGGTGTCATGTTGTGTCATTCTCCTTTAACCCTATCCTTGATTGCTCTTTTCTGCTTTTCCCGGTTTTCCTCATTGCCTTTTAACTCCCAAATTCCCTCTAATTCTTCCTGAGATTTCTCTTTAGGCTCCTTTGCGTCTCCGATTCTCCTGTCATTACAGATAAAAGCTTCATCAGCGATATAACTGTATTTCTATTTACTGTACTAGGCTGTCCAAAGAGCTCCAACTTTTAAGACTCTAGCCATTTCCTCTCATTCAAGTAAGAACAATACCCGTCCCTATCGCCCTACACCCCCTATCCTGTGCTCTCTTTGTATTTGTCCCTCATACTCAAACAGGATCTTCCCCCACTGCAGCCTTTCAAGAAGAGGTAGTGGTGCTACCACCCTTCCCGACAAGGTGAAAAATAGGAAACAGCAGTAAAAGCGCAACCGAATCAGGCAATCGGTGCCCCCGGACCCAGTTTGGGTCCACTCCTTTTAACC
>NW_006205672.1:2323233-2345598 GCF_000334495.1 Tupaia belangeri chinensis
CCCCCTCCGGGTCGTCCCGCCCCTCCGCCTGCCCCCCCACCCTCCCCGCCGACTCTCCGCTGGCCTTCCGGGGTGGGGATTAGATGGGAGGTGGCTATGGGGCTGCGGCCGGGGTGTGCGCGCTCTTCGGCTTCCGTAGAGGAAGTCGCGCGGACTTTCATCTGGGGTTTCGGTGCCCCCCCCCTCCCCGGGGTCCGGGGGTGACATTGCACCGCGCCCCTCCTGGGGTCGCGTCGCCACCCCTCGCGGACTCCTATTCGCCTGGCGCGCTCCTCCCATTCGCCTCTGTTGGCCAGGCCTCCACCCCGCCCCCAGCTGCCCAGCCATGGGGGCTGCGGTGTTTTTCGGATGCACTTTCGTCGCGTTCGGCCCAGCCTTCGCTCTTTTCTTGATCACTGTAGCTGGGGACCCGCTTCGCGTCATCATCCTGGTCGCGGGGTGAGTAGGGTGTCGGGGAGATGCGGGAGAGTGTTGAAGAGAGAAATGCGGAAGGGGCTGGAGGAACTGGGGCGAGCTGAGTTGGGGGAGATGAAAGTCGGAGCTGGAGGTTGGACTAGGTCGGGTCGGGTGTGTGGGTGGTTCGCCCTCTCCCTCAGTTGGTATCCGCCTTCCAGGGATCGCAGGGGTTCCTCCTGTGCTCCTCCCGCAGATGTCAGAGGAGGCCCAAGGCCGAGACCCCTGAGGGGCTGTGCTGCTCTGGGCCGGTGGAGTCAGGTGCCCCAAGGGAGGATCCAGGAATGGATACCTCCCCCTTCTGTGCTCGCACACTCTGATACTCATCGCTCCGAAGACTCTTTACTCAGATTTCTCCCTCTTCCCGTGTCCAGATTCCTACAGAGGAGTCCCTGGGCGGAGATACCAACCCTATCCGGTCCCTGTCTCCCTGCCCATCCGGAAGTGTGATTTCCACTTTTCATACTGCAGCTCTGACTGGTTCCCCTCCTTGATTTCTCCGGCTGTCTTTGCCCTTGTCTGTCTCATTGCCCTTGTCTTTCCTCAGGGCATTTTTCTGGTTGGTGTCCCTGCTCCTGGCCTCTGTGGTCTGGTTCATCTTGGTCCATGTGACTGACCGGTCAGATGCCCGCCTCCAGTATGGCCTCCTGATTTTTGGTGCTGCAGTCTCTGTCCTTCTCCAGGAGGTGTTCCGCTTTGCCTACTACAAGCTGCTTAAGTAAGAAGATGGGGAGGTCTGAAGGGGAGGGGGGGCAGCCCCAGGAAGTGGTTTGGAAGAGGGGGTACTAAGGGAGGACATTGGAGGGGAAGGAGCAGCCGTGCCCTCCCTCATGTTTCCCCCACCTCACCCCAGGAAGGCAGATGAGGGGTTAGCGTCGCTGAGTGAGGACGGAAGATCGCCCATCTCCATCCGCCAGATGGCCTATGGTGAGCCAAGGGACAGGGATTGGAGGAGGGAGTTGGCTACCCCCTCCCCTAGGGAAGTCTCCAAAAGCCACATGCTGTGAGTGGCTCCTTGTTCTCCTTCATAACTGACTTCCAAGGAGAGGCAGGTCTGGAGGGCGAGTAGGTGTGGGAGAATGTGACAGGGAATGGGAAGGGGTCACTGGTGATCAGGCTGCAGTGATCCCTGACATTGACGAGGCCCTCCCTCTCCCCAGTTTCTGGTCTCTCCTTCGGTATCATCAGTGGTGTCTTCTCTGTTATCAATATTTTGGCCGATGCCCTTGGGCCAGGTGTGGTTGGGATCCATGGAGACTCACCCTATTACTTTCTGACTTCAGGTAAGACCCACTTCCTAGCTTGCCTTCATGCCCCATTCTCCCTGGTCCTAATCTGATGTATCGGCTTCCCCTGGGAGACTTCTTTGGCTCAACATGTCAGGAGGCTGGGAGAAGATTGGAGGTGTGGCTCATCCCCATCTCCCTCCCTGCAGCCTTTCTGACAGCAGCCATTATCCTGCTCCATACCTTTTGGGGAGTTGTGTTCTTTGATGCCTGTGAGAGGAGACGGTACTGGGCTTTGGGCCTGGTGGTTGGGAGTCACCTACTGACATCAGGACTGGTGAGTTGGAGACAGGGGCCTGAAGTAGGGAGAAAAGCATTTAATGGTGAGTGGGATGGGCGGAAAGCATATCCTCACTGCTTGACATTTTTAACTTTGGGAAGAGGCAGAAAGGTGAGTCTTTCAAGGTCTGCCACCTCACATCAGTTCTGTCACCTGCTCTGGGGATGCTCTGGGGAAGAGTGTGAGTGGATTAGTTAAACTAATGCAGAGGGTCTGAGGTGAGCAGGAGTGGCAGGATCCTTCGAGGGAGCTGTAAGTTAAAACTCCCATCACTGCAAGATGCTGGCGCACTGCAGGGACAGACTGGGGAGTCCGAGCGAGCTTTCAGGGGAGGTTTGAGCCAGAGGCACAGAGAGAAGATGGGGATCCGGTGGAGGGAGAATCTAACCCCTTTTCTACCCTTCACCTCGTTCCCAGACGTTCCTGAACCCCTGGTACGAGGCCAGCCTGCTGCCCATCTATGCAGTCACTGTTTCCATGGGGCTCTGGGCCTTCATCACAGCAGGAGGCTCCCTCCGAAGTATCCAGCGCAGCCTCTCGTGTAAGGACTGACTACCTGGACTGATCGCCTGACAGATCCCACCTGCCTGTCCACTGCCCAGACTGAACCCAGCCCCAGCCCGGGTCCATTGCCCACATCCTCCGTCTCCTCTTCGGTCTGTCCCACCACCTTCAGGGTTTTGCTTTGTCCATTCGTGACCTGTAGTCTCTAAGCTTTACCAGGAACGGTCTGGGTTCAGCCAGTCAGTGACTGGTGGGTTTGAATCTGCACTTATCCCCACCACCTGGGGACCCCCTTGTTGTCCAGGACTCCCCATGTGTCAGTGCTCCGCTCTCGCCCTGCCCAAGACTCACCCCCCTTCCCCTCTGCAGGCCGACGGCAGGAGGACAGTCGGGTGATGGTGTATTCTGCCCTGCGCATCCCACCCGAGGACTGAGGGAACCTGGGGGGGGACCCCTGGGCCTGGGGTGCCCTCCTGATCTCCTCGCCCTGTATTTCTCCATCTCCAGTTCTGGACAGTGCAGGTCGCCAAGACAAGGGACCTAGTATAGCCATTGCCTTGGAGATGAAATTAATGGAGGCTCAAGGGTGGATGAGCTTTGAGTTTCCCAGTACCCCCTCCCCAGACTGGACAGGTTGGTCTTTTTCTCAGGTCTGAGGGGAACCATTTTTGATGTGATAAAGACCCCAAACTGCCTTTTTTTTTTTTTTTTTGAGTGGGGGTAGGGAAGAGGTATATTGGACCTTGGGCTATATTTTCCCTCCTCAAATCGCTCCTCATGGATGGGCTGTTTATTTCCTTTCCCCTTGGTCTCAGGGAGAAAGGAAAGAAGTGCATGTTTGGGAACTGGTATTACTGGAACTAATGGTTTTAACCTCCTTGGCCACCAGCATCCCTCCTCTCCCCAAGGTGAAGTGGAGGGTGCTGTGGTGAGCTGGCCCACTCCTGAGCTGCAGTGCCGCTGGAGGAGCCAGACTACCATGACATCGCAGGGAAGGAGGACAGATTTTTTTCTAGTTTTTAATTGGGGTATGGGAAGGGTGGGGAGGTTTTCTATAAACTGTATCATTTTCTGCTGAGGGTGGAGTATCCCATCCTTTTAATCAAGGTGATTGTGATTTTGACTAATAAAAAGGACTTTATAATTGTGGGGGAAATTGACTCTTAAGGGAGGGGATAATATGTTAATGGAGATTGCTGGCCTCTCAGTTCTCTTGTCCGGCCTTCCTTCTCACCTGGCAACCACTGATTTCCAAGCAGAGCTTTGACGCAAGGGCAGAGATCTGGGCCGGTGGGTTAACATGTCAGAAACATTGCGTTAAGTGTTTTCTCAGCAGTGGCTCTCCCCTTCCTGCAAGGGTAAAAGGAGGTAATCACCCCTGCTGCTTTCCCCTGGGCTTTTGCCCATCTCTGTCACCTCTAGGACTAGGGACTTCCCCACCCTCCAGAGCTCCCAAAGGATAGGCCAGGATTAAAGTCAGAAGCTTTAATTTCCATATATACTGAGCAAAAAAAAAAAAAATATAACCTCCACAGGAACCCTTTTTCCTCAGGGGAGATCCTGCAACATATCTAGGGACATACAGAGAGGCCAGGGACATTGAGGCACATCCCCAACTTCCCAAACTAGACGCAGTTTGTCCTCAGCGGTAACAAAGGCGTGCCCTGATCTCCTGCATGTGTTGAGAAGCTGAAGGCTCCGCTGTGTCCCCTGCATGAGAGTCTGGGTCCATACTCTTCTGTAGCGGATGAACGGATGAAGGAGGGGTGTCTGCCAACTACTACAGTATGTCCTGGCCAGTCCCTGCACCCCATTTTCGAGGCTCCCTGATAGGCGTGAGGGAAAGGCATCCACAAAATCTGAGAGGGCCTTTATGCCTCAGCGGCAGCTCGTGCTGAAGTAAAGGCCACACTCTTCCGGTTCCCCAGCCTCTTCTTCCTGGAAGGGAGAATGGTTCATGGAAGTGACTGGTGTCCTAAGGGAAGCAGGTGAGAGGTGGAGGAGGAGAAAGCTTTTTAGTAGGAAAGACAAGGCTAGGGGAATGGAAAGTAGGACCTCACCGAATCTTTCTGGCGATGAAATAAACAGCCAGCAGGAGGCAGAGACAGCCGAACAGGATTCCCACACCTAGACTCACCATCTCACCTGGGGGAGATAAAGGGAGCAGGTGTCAGCCTAGGACTACCCGGGTATTGAGCCTCTCCCCTTGCTGAGAAGTATCCCGCCCTCAGTACCCGGGAGGGCCATCTCACCTGTGGTATATAAGGATCCCACTGTAAAGGAAGAAAACGTGGGTCAGCGGGACTTGAGATCCCCACCCCAGCCCAAGCAAGTCCTGGAAACTCCTTTCCCTCTTAGCTGTTTCCTTCCCAGAGACTTCAGTAGTGCCTGCTATTGACTCCCTCAGTTTCCCATCTCCTCTTCTGAGATCTGCAGTCACCTTGGATGAAAGAAGCATAGACAGTTCTTTGGTTGAGAGGCTGGGGGGCCCGGTAGTTCTGTACCAGGAGCTGAGAGGGCTCCTCTTCTGTGGAGAACAGTGTCTCCTGAAGCTGTTCCAGCTGAGGTGTAGAAGAGTGAAGCAGTGTCACTGGGGGAGTGGGAGAGGGCTTCAGGTTCCAGCTCTGACTCTCACCCCACATCACCACTCACCTGTTCCATTGAAATCTGGGCCCTCCGATGGAAAACTGTCCAGACCACACTCTGGTAGCAGGGCGGAGTGGTAAGCGAACCGTTGTAACGGAAGAACTGCCCCAGCTGTGGGGGGAGCAGCTCTCTCACGCTGAAGGGAGGCACTGAGGTCTTCTGATCTGGGGGGAATAGAGTAGGACTCATCTTCCTGTCTGCAGCCTAGCTTAGCCACACAGGGCTCCCAGAGGGAACCCCCGACCCTGCTCATTGCCCCAGCCCAGTTTTTTTATTTTTAAAGAATTATTTTATTTAACTTTATTTATTTTAATTTGACTAGCGAGGAATAGAGTGAGAGAGAGGAGAAAGAGAAAGTGAGAAAGCAAGCTGCCAGGTCTGGGACTCAAACCGCGGTCGGCCATGTGGGAGTCTAGCGCCCTTAACCACCACTCCACCTGCTGGCCCCAACCCCATCCCACTTTTTGAGTTTCCCTGAGGTCTGATCTCCCTCCTATTATAGATTTCAAGACTCACCTTTGTGTCTTATTTTATGCAAATGACTCAGAATGTGGTCGTAAGCTGCATTCTTTGTCTCCCCCACCTGGAAGGGGAGTGAAGGGGAAGGAAGGGGGAGAGTTTGGAATGAGACCCTGTTTGGAGTTAGACATTCAGGTACAGAGTAAATGGTCAGGGTAGGCTGCCGCCTGCCTCGGAAGGCAGGCCAGTGATAGGAAAGGCCTGAGAGGTGCAGAGGAGGAGCAGAGAGACCTGGAGGGGTGGGGCCACTGACCTCAATTAGGATGCCCAGGACAGCCAGACCCTGCGGCATCTGGGCAGCCTCGCTCAAGCTGTCGTAGGAATCAGAGTCATAATGTACGATGTGGAGCTGAGGGGAGGGAGGGAACGGAGTTGTTTAATGTCCCCCCACCCCTCCAAGGCCTTGGCCCTAGCCACCCCTACCCCCACATCCAGTATGCTCTGAGTCTGCCCCACAAAGTTTGGCCTCATCCCCCCAGTGGGGCTTTTCCCATCCCTGTGACTGTCCCAGTCTGAGCCCCTGGTTTCCTGGTACCTCTGCAGCTGTGGCTTCACTGTTGATCTGGTGTTCTGATCCCCCTGGGAATCCTTTCTGACCCCAGTGCAGGTGCAGCTGGGCAGCTACATACTTCTGGGGAAGCCCGCCCAGATACAGGGTAGGGGGCAGAGCAAGTTGCACTGTGAAGGAAAGAGCAAGCCGGGCTTGGTGGAGGCATGTGGACCCATTCCCATCTCTAGTCACCACTTCAACGTGGCCCTCCACTTCCACCGTCTCCCCCAGCAGCACCCAGTTCTTCCCACAGGCCCGTGCTTCCACGCACATCTCCCCTTTCCTCAATGAAGATCAAGTCAGTGCTAGGATCCTCACTTACCCCCTGGACTTTGATTCTAGACATTCAGTTCCCACCCTGTCTACAGGAGCCCAGTCTCATCCTTAGATCTCCACGTTCATGGACAGAACTTCGCGAGAATTCACAAGTTAGGAGAACAGGAGCCTACAACTCCTTGGAGCCTGGGCCCTTACCTGTGTGGCCATTATTGTGCAGGTCCAGAGGCTCAGTGCCAGGCTGCTCATATCCATAGGGCTGCAGAGCAGGCAACTCGGGGTCAAATGTCACACTGTCTGTCTGGATATCGATGGGGGACTGGGCATTGCTTCCACACTCAGGGTAAGAGGCTGGCCAGTGGTCCTGACCATGTGGGCCTGCCAGGGGTTACCACAGACATTTGGCCTGTCCTCCAGCCCCAGCCACCCTTTCTTCACCCCTCACCAAATTATACACCTGTGTGGAGGCAGAAATGCATTTCCTTCCACCCAGGCTAAGGAAACCCCTTCCCACTCACACCAGGTCTCCGTGGTACAGAGCTAGACGCAACAGGAGTTCTTGTTGAACTTAATGCTGTGGCTCCCCTCACCTACCCAGAGACAGTGAGGACTCCCAGCCATCCTGACACCAGTAGGTGACAGCTCCCTTACTTACCTGTACTTTGAGGATGGGAAAACTGAATGAGAAGAGAGGGTGGATAGGAAGCCTGAATACTCAGTGAGGTGGGATTTGAGATCAGGGGTCAGAAAATGAGGGGAAATAAAGTGATCTTAGAGAGACAGGTCTCCTTGGGTTTCCTACCAAGTGGTTTTGGGATCGGATCCCTCTCTGTCATTCACGCCTCGTTTTCACCTCGTTCTCACCGTGGACCTTGCATTGGCTCTGGGGTTTGGTTCAGTCAGTAATCAGAAGTTCAAAAAAATTGAGTCCCACCTCCCCCAGGGCCACAAACAATCCTGCCAGCCTCTTCCTCACCCCTGACCTTGAGCTCTGTCCCAATTCCAGGTGCAGGCTGGGGGCAGGACAGATTAGGACAGAGAGAGCAGGAGGAGAACTGGCAGCTAGGCCCAGGATTCCCTTTCCTTTCCACTCCAGCTCCCTCGCTCCCGTGAGCATTTAGGAAGGACCTAACTGGCTTTTCTGCTGATTCAGGAGGTGTGGGATTTGACAAGCAGGGTCTGGGAGCCACTTATGCAAACCCAGGGCGAGGGAAACCCCCTCCCACCCACACCCAGGTCCTTCTGCCCAATGTGAAGGGAGTGTCCGTAGGCCTTGCGTCCAGCTCTCACCCGCATACGTCCAGTGTTGACCTGCAAGGAAAGAATTTGGGTTCCAGCCAGCACAGCTCAGGACAGGCTCCACTCTCCTCCCTGGGGCACCGTTCGCTCCACCTCCCTCTCTGCTCTCCTCCCTCCACTCCTGCACTTCCCAAAGGAAGCTCTGAAACTGGACACCTCAGTGGAAAGGTCGGGGTGGTGGTGGGGGCATCTAAAATCACCAGCCAGGCTGTCCTGTGCTGGCTGAGTAAAGGGGGAGGAGGAATGAGAAGAGATAAAGGCCGGAGACTAAAATTAACCTGGATCCAAATGTGCAGTGGGCCCAGCCCTCACTTTTTCTGCAGCCTGTGCCAAGTCAATCCAACCCTTGGAAGTTGGGGTGGGGTGGGTTGAGGGTGTGGCAGAGGGTTTGGAGGAAAGGCATTAGAAAGGGGAGGGGAGAGTCCGAGTGTGCTGGGAGGGTTGCTGCTGAGGGGGAAGGAGGCATTACTCCTTTACTTGGAAGCACTGCCTGAAGCAAGACACTGGGGTATAAATTAATATTTAAATTCATCCTTTCTGTTCCCAGTAGCTCTAGCAGAAGCTCCGTGTCACCAGGAGCCTGTGCTCCATACATTCTGAGAGGGCTAGGGAGAGGCGGAAGTCCCTGTAGGGTCTACACTAGGTTGAGGGTGGTGAGTGGGAACGGCCAGCGCTGGCCTGGGACAGGGTGAAAGTGAAGTATTGTGTGTGGGAAAGAGGGCTGCCAGCTGGGTCACATGCCAGGCTCCCGTGCAGTCCAGTCTCTGGCCAAAAGGCTGGGGGGTCTGCTGGTCCAGACCCTGCCTAGGGCCGACTGCTGCAAGGAGAAAAAGGAGGGCTTTTTTTCTGTTTTCAAAAAATTCCCTACAATTTCAAATTGCTAGAAACTGGAGAAAAATCCTCAATTCCTCTCTCGCTTATTCCCTTAAATTCCTCAGACTTGTAAGATGTCTTAGATGTCATCCTGGGTCTGTTCTGCCTTGCCCCGTCCTTGGTTTGGACAGCTCTGAAAAGCAGCCCAAGGGAAGGCTGGAGGCAGCCTCTGGAATTCCCTGGCTCTGAGAAGGTGCCCTTCCTCTCCCATCGGATCCTCCACACACTTGATTCTATGGGGTTGTCGGAAAAGTCATGATGAATTTTTGCATAGAAAACTTCGTCAAGACTTTTTTTTGGAGAGGTTTTTGCTATAGGGCGTGTGTGCGCTCGCCAGAAAGACAGAGAGAGACAGAGAGACAGAAAGCGAGAAATCACCCCCCAGGGGGGATGGCCACGCCGCAATCCCTTCTCCATTCTCCTCTCGAGATCTTGGGCACACGCACACGCACCCAGCGTGAGTTTAAGCCGCCGGATCTGGGACTTGAACCATGGTCGACTAGTGGGAGTCCAACGACATAGCCATTACGCTAACTGCTGGTCCCATCTGATGACCCAATACATTTCATCCTCCTCTTTTTCTATTTTTTCTTTCTGGTCAGATGAAATTTGCAACTCTCCATTTGGTGCCTCCCATGCCCCATCATCCTCTCTTCATTTCCTTTCTCTTCTCTTTTTGTTTACTTATTTCTTCCATGAGTGAGAGAGACAGGACCCCAGCAGGGTCTTGATGCTGCAACCCACCCCCCAGCTTCAGCCAGCCTCAGAGCATGGCCATGTGCATGTGCAGGCTTGAACCCGGAACCCTTCCATGTGGGTCAGCCTTGCATAGCGTCATGTTTTACCATGCACCATACACCTGCCCCACCCCCCGTCTGCTTTCTAGATACCTCGCTTGCCCTGTTCTAACTAATCTAAATTGTACAGGCTGTGTGCTGGATACTGCCCCAGGCATGGGAATAAAAAATGCACTGTTGGGACCAGCAGTTAGCGTAATGGCTATGTCGCTGGACTCCCATGTAGTCGACCGCGGTTCACGTTCAGACCTGGTGGCTTGAAACTCACCCCGGGCGCGTGTGCGTGCGTGCTCAGGATCCCAAGAGGAGACTGGAGGAGAAGGGACTGCGTGGTCATCCCCCTGGGGGGTGATTTCTCGCTTTCTATCTCTCTGTCTCTCTCTGTCTGTCTGGTGAGCGCACGCGCGCTGTAGCAAAAACCTCTCAAAAACAAAAAAAAACAAAAAACAAAAACAAAACAAAACAAACAAACAAACAAAAACACTGTCGAAGTCTCTAGAGAAACTCCTGGGCTCCTGGGGCACCTGGCCTGTTCCAAGAACCCCTCCTCATCTCCTGGGAGCTCCTGAAGCCCTTTGTAGACTACAGCTGCTGACCGATGCTCACTATTACGGTGACAACTTTTAGGAGAAAACTGGGCAATGAGTGACTCAGAGTTAGGAGGAGCCCTTGGCCGTGAGATGGCCCGCTGGGTATCAAGGTCCGAGGTGGGCAGGAAGCGTCGGGTATGTGCCTGCCCTCCCCTCCGTCAACCCTCTACCCTCCAACTCCAGGCCACTTCAGCTCCTGAATTGGGAGAGTGTGTAAATACAGAAGGCCAGGAGGGCTTCCCGGGACTAGAGCAGTGGGGGAAAGAGCACTGGAGACCATGAGAAGCCTGCAAAGAGATTCCTGCTCTCACACGTGTACGCACCCTGCCCCTCGTGAGTTCTCCCCGGCCCCAGGAACAGCAAGGCTGGAAGGGCAAAGGGAAAAGAAGGGGAGCGATTTTTTCCTGGTCCTTTCCCCCGCCCCATCCCTGAGTTTATTCCAGCCTCTAGACTTCAGGAACACCTTTCCTCCCTGCATTAAGCACGCATGTGGCATCAGCACAGACCGACACAAAGAGCGACACACAGACATCCAGTTGCACCTACCACCGTCAGCAGCCAGGAGCCAAATCACCTCCAGCAGGAGGGCGAAGATCAACATGGTATCCCGGGAAGGGGTGCGGGAACTTGAGTTGGGGACTAGTGGAGGAGGGAGGCAGAGGAACGAGTCCCTGGCCTTGAGTGTACTTCTCTCTTGCTATCTCTGTGCTCTGCGGGCTTCCAGAGGATCTGATTTTCAGCAGAGTACGGTGGGTTTTGGGTCTGCAGGACAAACTTCTCACTGCCTTCCCTGCCCTTTCTGTGTATCTCCCTCAGTCTCCACTCCACTGCTGGCCAGCGACTTCACAATTGCCTCCCGCTTTTAAGGTGGCTCTGGACGAGTGTACATGGGGCGGGGGTGCTGCCTGGGCCGCTGGCGAATGGCTCCTTAAATAGCGATTAAGCACGCAGGATGGCCCGGCTGGGGGCTGGAGCACCACAGGGTTCACCGGAGCCCTGGCCCAGGCTCAGGAACCCAGCTGGGGTGAACTCTTCCTTCCTCAGCTACTCGCACAGATGCTGCTCAGACGGGTGTCTGCTGGAACAGGTGGGGGCAGGGAAGAGGGGCTTTGGGGTCCAATCCAGCCCCCTTGAGAGGACACGGTGTTCTCATTCCCGTCTGGCTTCTCCTCTGAGGAGCAGATTCTTGGGTTGGAGGACCTGTCCCCAATCCCCGGCAGAATCTGAACTGCCTTAGAATAAGTTCAGGAAGGGCAGAGTTAGGAGAGAGATGACAAGTTGGGGACTTAGGGTACAGGTAGAAGGTGGGAAGTCAAGGACTAAAACCTGGATTGTGAAAAGTAAAGAAGAGAAGTGAGGCGGCAAGAGAGCTTGTCTGGAGCGGTCTCTTTCTCCTGTGCCTGTCACCACCCCCTTCCCACGGTGAGGCCTGGGTCCACGTGCCTGTGTGGCCCGGGGTGGGGTGGGGGAGGGCGGTTTTGTTTGCTGGATAAAGCCCATTTGTGTGCCCAGCGGGGGAGGGGCTGCAGCAGCACCATGGAGAGACAGCGGCTCTAACTGCCAGACCCAGCCACCTCCCTCTCCGGGGAGCCCAGATCTAGGGCGGCTTTTGTCACTGAAGAGGACACTGACCCAGGCAGAGAGGCCAGGGCAGGAGGCGAGATGGGGAGACCTTAGAAATCACTACCACCATCAAAAAAAAAAAAAAAAAAAGGCGGACTCCAGAGAAAGAGAGGGGAGGGACCAGAGGGAGGCCATGTGATCCACATGGAAGAGGGCCCCAGGGTCTTCCCTCCTGCCCAACAAAGGGCCAGGCCGGGACATGTGGGACCGAGTGAAACCTGCCACTGAGAGCCGGGCCAGCCGAGCAGGGAGGCCGCTGGCTCAGGAATGTGGGTTGGTGTGTGCTCCCCCACGGGACTGGAAATCCCGATCGGAATGTACATCCTAAATCCCTCGTTGGAGAATGTGCAGTCCAAAGATAATTTCAAGACAGGCTTTGAGACTTCTTTCTCTTCCGTCCCCTTCACTACCCTTCAGGAGAGTCACCAGCAGGAGGGTGTCCCCATTTAGTTTCCTCTGCCTTCCTTGCTCTTGCAGACTTGCAATAAATAGCCAAAACAAAGGAGCGAGAGCTAAATAAGGGAACAGCGTAAAAGCAAATGAACAGGACAATGCATGTGCTGGATCATCAGCTCCTGCAGGGACCAGCTCGCAGCACCTTTCTGTCCCCTCCGATTGATCTGCAAAGCAAAGCCACTTTGCAGATGTCATTTCCTTTTCTACTTATTGCTTTTTTTAATTCTCTCATCACTCTCCTAATTATTTTTCCCCTACAGGAAAGCTTTATATTTTGAGGCTCTCTTACAGCCCCGTTCATCCCACCTAGGACAAAAAAAAGGCTTAAAGTATAAGTCAGATTTCTTGGGCATCGGGTTGGTTAACAGAGGGACGGACAAAAGAAAGAAAGCAGAGACAACTTTCACATGGTAGGAAAGAGGTCTGGACAGAATGACCTCTGCCAGGACAGAGTTCCGTGGAGGGTCTGGAACTGAGTCAGCCTCCCCAGCCAGGTAGTGTGTCTTGCCAGGCGCCACCTCCTGGCTCGTTTATGAATTTTTACATTTTAATTTAAAATGTTTGGGGTGAGATTTCTTCTGGGAAGTATTTCACCGCGGGTGGGCTGTCACCGCTCCCATCCCATGGGGAGGCCGGGATCCACGTGCCTGGGTGGGATTTTGCCTACACAATGTCACAAAGAAGTCTTAGCTCCAAATCAACGCCTCGCTGCTCGTGAGTGGGCAGCCCCTCCATGCCCTCGTGCTTCCCGAAAGGACAAAGACCCGGTTTCGAGGAGAGCGGGAGAAGAGGCAAGCACCATCCTCTAGGGACTTGACTTTATTTTGGGTTTTGTGTTACTGTGGCTCTTTCTGTTGCTGCTTTCCAGTTGTGCGGGTTTAGAGAAGCTGTCAAATAGACTTTTTCTTAAAAAAAAAAAAAAAAGTGTTTCTCTCACTCACCCCCTCCATCTTAGTTTTTACTCAAACTCTGGCATGTTTGTTTCAATTTTGATGTCTCCCTCAAGCCCTTTTCTCACCCTAGGCTTGGCGAACATCCTATGAAAACCAAGACATTGCACTGCCTTCTGGCGCCATCTCTCGTCCTTGCAAATGCAATGAAACGGGAATAAGAAACTAACTTGATTTCAAATGTGGTTCCTTATTTGTATTTTCTTAAAAGGTCTTACCTAGGGACCAGCAGGTGGTGTGGTGGTTAAGGCGCTGGACTCCCACATGATCAACTGCAGCTTGAGTCCTGGACTTGGACCATATTCACTTTCCCTCTCTCTGGTGAATTAAATAATAATAATAATGATAAATAAATAAATAATTCTTTTTAAAAAGGTCCTACCTACATATTTAAATTTACTAGTCTTAAAACACATTTCAGGGACCCAGTAAGTGCTTTGAGTTTGTGTGGGATATGGGAGTGCAGTGAGGGTGGGAGGCAGATCAAAAGGAAACAAGAATAGTCAAAAATAAGAAGGAACTGGGACCAGCAGTTGTCATAATGGCTATGTTGCTCAATTCCCATGTAGTCGACTGCGGTTCGAGTCCTAGACATGGTGGCTTAAACTCACGCTGGCGCGTGTGCATGCGTGCCCAAGATCCCGAGAGGAGAATGGAGAAGAAGGGATTGCGGCGTCACCATCCCCTTTAGGGGGTAATTTCTCGCTTTCTGTCTCTCTGTCTCTCTCTGTCTTTCTGGCAAGTGCACATATCCTATAGCAACCCCCCCCAAAAAAAAGAAGGAACTTATTATGGAACTTATTCAAGTACAGATGGTAACTAATTGCTGAGAAGACCCAGTGAGAAAACAGAATGATGTTGAACAGCAAGCAGCCTTGGGCCGTGAAGTAATACAGATCCAGAGATATTCATTCATTCGAGTTTGCTACAAGGAGTGTGTGCTTACTGGAGCAAGACAGAGAGAGAAGGAGGCAATGTGAGAAATCATCCCCCCACTGTCCCCATCTGGGTCGGGGGAGGTTGGCCATGCCGCAGTCCCTTCTCTTCCATTCCAAGATTTTGGCCACACACACACACAGGTGTGCCCTACAAGTAGCTGGTTCTGGGACTCGAACTGTGGAGTTGGCCATGTGGGATTCATGCCACCTGCTGGCTCAGAGATATTCTAATGTGATAGGTAATCCCACTATTATCACATGCTTGCCTTTTAACACATTGATGTAATGCTAAGTCCCCTTAAGCAAACATAAAATATTCAAGAATTAAAGCAAAGTAGTATTTGGGGGGTGGGCAGAGAGCAGACTATGATCAGAACTCTTTGGATCATTTTCTCAGTTTTCTTGTTTGCATTATACAACACATGTATGTTCTTGTAGACAGAAAATAAGTGAAAGTTTGTGGTCTGATGGGGCCAGCAGGTGGAGTGGTGGTCAAGGTACTAGACTCCCACATGGCTGACTGCAGTTTGAGTACTGGACCTGGCAGCTGGAAAATCACTGTGTGTGTGTGTGTGTGTGTGTGTGTGTGTGTGTGTGTGTGTATGTGTGTGTGTGTGCCCAGAATCCCAGGAGGAGAATGGAGGAGAAGGGAGTATGACATCACCATCATTCCCCCCACCCCGGGTGATTTCTCACTTTCCCTTTTACTGTCTCTCTGTCTCTTTCCTTTCCCCATGGCAAAAACCTTTTAAAAAAGTTTGTGGTCTGCAGTTTGTTTAACTAAAAAGGAGTCATTTATGTGACATGCACTGATTCCATGCACAGAACATTGCTTGGTACATAAATATTTGATTAAATGAGTGAATCTAGTCATTGGTACATTAACTTCCTTTTGCCTCTTTAGACCTGAAGGGCTCTCAGGCATCTTCCCAACCCCTTTGTTATACCTTGGAGAGACTGAGTTTTGAGAATTTAGCGATTCATCCATGGGTTGGTCATATAGCTGCTAGGCTAAACCAGAATACAAGCGCCGGTTAGCTTTCTTCTAGGAAACATCAGTTTACATCAGAATCATCTACAAGGCTTATTAAAATACTGATTTCTGGGTCTCATCCCATAGCACCCAATTCTGTAGGTCTGGAATATGACAAGAGATTTGCATTTCCTTTTTAATGGCCAGAGGGCATATGGATTTGCCAGCCAGAGAGAGGGAGAAAGCATCTGTCCAGGGGGCGTGGTTGTGTCACATCCCTTCTCTATTTCTCCGTTCTTTTGGTATGTTCAGTACATGTGTAACATGCACCCAGAATGTTTATGAAGCTGCCGAGGCCAGGATTCAGACCTCAGTCTGCTATGTGGACTCCAGTTGCTTTAATCACTAAGCTATGGGGCCAGTCTCAGAGATTTGCATTTAAAAAATATTTTGCAGTAGGGGACCTGCCCTCACTAGAGAGAGACAGACAGAGAGACTGAGAGAGAGAAAGTGAGAAAGCACTCCCCAGGGAGGATGGTCACACCACAATCTTTTCTCACCCATTCTCCTCTTGGGACTTGGAGAATGCACAGGGTGCAACGGGAATATGTTTCAGGCTGCTAGGCCGAGACTTAACACCACGAATTCATTTGGCCATGTGGGCTCCAGCGGCCTCAGTCACCACGGAATGGCCTGAGATTTGCATTTCTCACAGGCCTCCAGGTGATGCCCATAGTTCTGGTCTGAGGTACTGTGGCTGAAAACTACTCCCTCTACCAAAAGAGGTAGAGAGAAGCAGAGAAGCAGAGGTAGTGAGGCGTTTGTGGTTCCTCATAGGAATTCCAGTCACCTAGAACTACTCTTTGTATCGTCTTTTCCTTTGAAGTTAGCAGCAATTTCTTTACTAGTTTACAAACATATCAAGTGCTTATTGGTGCTAGGTACCATGTCGTGCCCTAGAACTAGATTAAATGAAAAATAAATAAGACATAATCCCTGCTCCCAAGAGCTTCAGAGCATCTTGAGGTATGCAGATAGCTCCCCCAATTACTGTACCCAATGGTGAGAAATTCGAAATAGTGGTAGAACAAAGTGTTAGGGGAACCAAGGTGGAGGGGCTGGAGGAAACAATTAGTAGTAAGATTTTCTTTCTTTCTTTTTTTTTTTTTTTTAGGGAGATTTTTCTACAGGGCACATGCACTTGCTGGAGAGAGAGAGAGAGAGAGACAGAGAGACAGAAAATGAGAAACCACGCCCCTAGGGGGGATGCCCACACCACAATCCCTTCTCCTCCATCTCCTCTTGGGATTTTGGCATGCACGCACATGCGCCTGACATGAGTTTTAAGCCATCAGGTCTGGGACTTGAACTGCGGTCGACTGTAGGAGTCCAGTGACGTAACCATTACGCCATCTGCTGGTCCCAGTAGTGAGATTTTTCTTATATATCAGCCATCCCTCTGTAGGATGGGAACAGAACCAGGGGAGTTTAACCAGGTCCTGTGGTTATATGTAAGGATGGAACAACTGCTACTCCAAGCTAGGCAGACCCCCTGCTTCACTGGCTCTGAGAGTGACACCAAAAATGGGTTATGTCAAAGCAGAATTCTCCTTCATATATTTACTAAACTACCTGCTTTAGAAGAAGGAAGGACAAAGACTATCACAGTGCGCTGGAGTTGTAATTCTTTATTCCTTCTGCTCTAGTGGCTCTCATTCTATTCGTCTCTGCTTTTTTTTCCCCCCAGTTGCCAGAGGGCACATGTGATTGCCAAGGAGAGATAAAGAGGCAAAGACAGAGGTAGAAAGAATCCCCCAGTGGGGTGTCGTCATGCGTCAATCCCTTCTCCTCCATCCTGTTGGGATTTGGGACACACATGCACATGTGACCTGCATGTTCTCCTAAGCCACTAGGGCCAGGGTTCCAACCATGGTGGGCCATGTGGGATCCAGCTTCCTTAACCACTAGCCTATGGGGCTGACCCTTCTGCACAGGGCACTTTTGCTTGCTAGGGAGGGAGAGAGAGAGACAAAGTGAGAAAACACTCCCTGGAGGAGGGGGAGGTTGGGGAAGGGATGGCCATTCCGCAATCCCTTTTCCTCCTGGGATTTTGGGCATGCATGCACACACGCCCTGGCATGTTTTTCAAGCGCTCAAGTCCAGGACTTGAACTGTGCAGTCAGTCATGTGAGATCCGTTGCTTTAACAACCATGCCACCAGACCATGCCTCTCCCTTTATTCTTTTTTTTTTTAACTTTTTTTTGAGAGATTTTTTTGCTATAGGCCCCATGCACTCACCAGAAAGACAGAGAGAGATAGGGAGACAGAAAGAGAGAAATGACCCCCTGGGGGGATGGTCACACCGCTCGGGACCTTGGGCACGGACGAACATGCGCTCAGCATGAGTTTAAGCTACTGGGTCCGGGACTCGAACTGCAGTCAACCAACATGGGAGTCCAGTGACATAGCCATTACGCTAACTGCTGGTCCCCTCCCCCTTTATTCTTATTCTCTATCATTCATTTAACTCATATGAAGGTTGTGTACCAACCGAGCAAAAGACATGAACGTTCTATTCTCTTCAATAGTGAGAAATTTAGATTAATGGGAATTTTTTTCTTTGCTGTTGAAGGAACAGAGGACAATACAGCGAAATCTTGTGGCAATGGCTAGCCCATTACTGGTTTAAATCAGCACCCAAGTTTGTTCTCAGATCAGATTGTAATGTGATTTGGATTTCTTGAAACCTTAATGTGAAAGTGCTTGCTGTGTTTTCATTCACTTTTTTTTTTTCTTTTTAAGAGATTTTTGCCTTGGGGCATGTGCACTCACAGGAAAGAGACAGAGACAGAGGGAAAATGAGAAATCACCCCCCAGGGGAGGATGGCCACACTCAATTCCGTCTCCATTCTCCTCCCAGGATCTTGGGCAGGCATGCACAAGCACCTGGCTTGAGTTCCAAACCACCAGGTCCAGGACTTGGACTTGAGGTCAGCCATGTGGGAGTACAGAAACGTAACCACTATGCCATCTTCCGGTCCCTTCAATGGCATCTTATTTACTCTCAAAATAGCTGCTTTTTAGGCCAAGAATATTGGAAAGTAAAGCAACTTGTCTGAGGTCACGTAGAAATAGTATTAGAACAAAGAATTAAGCTCCGGTTGACTCAAAATACGTTAGGATACTTAAAAAGCAAACTAAAAACCTTTTAAGTTGGGGCCAGCAGGTGGCGCAGTGGTTAAGGCCCTGGTTTCCCATATAGCTGGCTGTGGTTCAGACCTGGTGACTTGCTTTTTCTCACTTTCCCTCTCTCTGCTACACATGCACTGTAGCAAATAAAAAAAAAATAAAAAAAAAAAGGACAAATAACATTAAAATAAAAAATTATTTAAAAAAATCAGTAGAAATTCAAGAGAGTATATCCTTTTAAAAAAACTTATTACTGGGACCAGCAGTTGTTGTAATGGCTATGTCGCTGGACTCCCATGTAGTTGATCACAGTTCGGGTCCTGGACCTGGTGGCTTAAACTCACACTGGGGGTGTGTGCATGCCCAAGATCCCAGGAGGAGAATGGAGGAGAAGGGATTGTGGCGTGGCCATCCCCCCCGGGGTGATTTTTCGCTTTCTGTCTCTCTGTCTCTCTCTGTCTTTCTGGCGAGTGCATGTGCCCTATAGCAAAAACCTCTCAAAAAACAAACAAAAAAACTTATTACTATGGGGGCTGGCAGTTGGTGTGGTGGTTAGAGGCACTGGATTTCCACATGGCTGACCCTAGTTCGAGTCCTAGACCTGTTGACTTGCTTTTTCACTTTCCCTTTCTCTCTCTGTCTCTCTTTGGTCAAATTAAAAGATAATAATAACAATAAAATTAAATAAATAAATAAATCCTTTAAAAAACATATTACTATGAAAACATTGCCAGGTACATGTGCATGTGTGTTCAAGATTCTGGCAAAAGGAATAAAGGAAAAAGAATTGTGCCATGGGACCAGCAGGTGGCATGGTGGTTAAGGCATTGGACTTTCCACATGGCTGACTACAGTTTGAGTCCTGGACCTGATGTTTTGCTTTCTCATTTTCTTCCTTCCTTCCTTTCTTTCTTTTCTTTTCTTCTTCTTCTTTTTCTTTTTTTCTCCCTTCCTTCCTTTCTTATATAACCATTACACCAACTGCTGGTCTTCATTTTATTTAACTTTCTTTCTTTATTTATTTTTAATTTGAACAGAGAGGGACAGAGTGAGAGAGTGAGAGAGGGAAAGTGATAAAGCAAGCCACCAGTCAGGTCTGGGACTTGAACCGCGGTTGGCCGTGTGGGAGTCCAGTGCCCTTAACCACTATGCCATCTGCCGGTTCCACAATAAATAATTAAAAAAAAAAATAGAATTGTGCATGAGCACACTCCCAGGGGGTGGTTTCTTTCTCTCTTTGTCTGGTGAGTGCATGCACCATCTGACAATAGAATTTTTTTTTTTTTTTTGAACCAACAAGTAGTGTTGGCTCATAAAAAATTCCTGGTTAAGGCACTGGATTCCCACATGGCCAGCAGCGGTTTTAGTTCTGGACCTGGCGACTTGCCTTTTCTTCTCTCTCTGGTGATCGTGTCAACCCTGTAGCAAATTAAATAAATAAATAAATAAATAAATAAGATAAAGTAAATAATAATTTTTTTTCCTCCTTCTCTTTCTTTTTCTTTTTCTTTTTTTCAAATATATTCCTTTTTTAAAAGTCAGGTTTATGTGACTGGCCTTGTAGCCTACTGTTAAGGGAACTTGATACCACATGGCCAACCATACAGTTTGAATCCTGGCCCTGGAGGCTTGAAAAACATGCCAGGGGACCAGCAGGTGGCGTGGTGGTTAAGGTGCTGGACACTCCTACGTGGCTGACCACAGTTTGAGTCCCGGACCTGGTGGCTTCTCACTTGCCCTCTCTCTCTCTCTCTCTCTCTCTCTGTCAAAATGAATGAATGAATGAATAATAATAATAAAAAACCATGCCAGACGAGTATGCAGGTATGCCCCAAATCCCAACAGGATGGAGAGGTGGAGGAAGAGGGATTGCAGCATGGTCATATCCCATTGGGGAGTGCTTTTTCTCTCTCTCTCATTCTCTGTTTCTCCATCTTTGTCTGGGGAGTGCTTACTCTGTGGCAATTCAAAAAAAAAAGAACATCACCCACAAGTCAGGTTTATAGAGGTAAAATTTACAAACAGTAGAATTTGCCCTTTCAGTGTCCGGTCTTGTGAGTGTTGACGTACACTTACAGCCATGTAACCACCATCAGCACCAAGACCTAGAGCAGTCTCCACCGCTGCCTCCACCGTGATTCCCTCATGCTCCTTTGCAGTCGGCTTCTCCTCCCACATTCATCCTTTGGCAACTACTGATTCATTTTCTGACCCTATATTTTGACCTTTCTCAGAATGTCTCATGTATAAAATGATAGAATACATAGTCTTTTGAATCAGGCTTTTTTCACTTAGCATTCATTCATGCTGTTGCGTATCAGGAATTTGCTCCATTTTATGGCTGAGCTTGTCTAACTGTGTAGATCTACCACAGTTTATCGACTTGCCAGTTCAGGAACGTGTAGGTCATTTCTAGTTTTTGGCAAGCATGAATAAAAACACTATAAACATTCTAGTACAAGTCTTTATTAAAAAAAAATGTTTTGGAGAGTTATTTTTTTTGCTATAGGGCGCGTGTGCTCGCCAGTCAGAGAGAGACAGAGAGACAGAAAGCGAGAAATCACCCCCCGGGTGGATGGTCACGCCCCAATCCCTTCTCCTCCATTCTCCTCTCGGGATCTTGGGCACCCACGCACACGCGCCCGGCGTGAGTTTAAGCCACCAGGTCTGGGACTCGAACCGCATGGACTACATGGGAGTCCATCCACATAGCCATTATGACAACTGCTGGTCCCCATGCGTGTGATTTTCAAGTTGCTGGGTCTGGAATTCAAACCATGATTAGCCATGTGGGAGTCCAGCACCTTAACCACCATGCCACTTGCTGGCCCCACTATGGCCATTAAAAAAAAAAAAAGATTTATTTTTACGATCAGTTATTTAATTAGGTTCTTGGCAAGAAATTCAGAACACCAATTTGTGAGGATAAACTCCACGCGAGGGTAAACACTGATCGCAGGTAAGCCTGGAGCTGAGGAACAACTTCGATTTTTGGTAAAATTTGCGAGTCCACAGCTTCCTGCTCTTTCTTTCAACCTTGCTCTGCTCTGCGATCTCAGATTTCTCCTTCTGTGTGGAAGATCTCACCTTCTGGTGTCTGGGCTTCTGCAACTTCTTTATTTTTTTTTTAAGAGTTATTTTATTTAACTTTATTATTTATTTAATTTGACCAGAGAGGGACAGAATGAGAGAGAGAGAGGGAAAGCAAGAAAGTAAGCCGCCAGGTCCAAGTCTTGAACTGTGGTTGGCCATGTGGGAGTCCAGCACCCTTAAGTACCATGCCACCTGCTGGCCCCTCAAGTTCTTTTTTTTAAAGTAAACTTTTTACCAAAATTACATATTTCTTTGGAGGAAACTTATCTGTTTTACTAGAGAGAAATAGTGATGCAGTAGTTTCTTTTCTTTTCTTTTTTTTTTTTTTAGAGAGGTTTTCGCTATAGGGTGCGTAAACTTGCCAGAAAGACAGAGAGACAGAAAGCAAGAAATCGCCCCCCGGGGGGATGGCCATGCCGCAATCCCTTCTCCTCCATTCTCCTCTCGGGATCTTGGGCACGCACGCACCCGCGCCCGGCGTGAGTTTAAGTCACTGGGTCCGGGACTTGAACCGTGGTCGACTACATGGGAGTTCAGCAACATAGCCATTATGCAAACTGCTGGTTCCTGCAGTAGTTCTTTTTTTAAAAAACAATTATTTATAGGAACAGCACTTGGCATAATAGCTATATCGCTGGACTCCCAAGTAGTCAACCACTGTTCGAATCCCGGACCCAGTGGCTTAAACTCATGCCAGGTGCGTGTGTGTGCGTGCCCAAGATCTCGAGAGGAGAATGGAGGAGAAGGGACTGCAACGTGGCCATCCCCCTTGAGGGGTGATTTCTTGCTTTCTGTCTCTCTGTGTCTTTCTGTCTTTCTGGCAAGTGCACGAACCCTATAGCAAAAACGTCTCCAAAAAAAAAAGAAAGAAAGAAAGAAAAGAGAGAGAGAAGTAGAGAAAAAACAAGAGAGAAAGTATTTCATTTTTAAGAATTATTTATTTGTGGCTGGCAGGTGGGGTGGTGATTAAAGATGTTGGACTCCCCTAGGGACCAGCAGTTAGCGTAATGGCTATGTCGCTGGACTCCCATGTAGTCGACCGCGGTTCGCGTCCCAGACCCGGTGGCTT
>NW_006205672.1:2345655-2353864 GCF_000334495.1 Tupaia belangeri chinensis
TCAAATTAAAATAAATAAAATAAAGTTAAATGAAATAATTCTTTTTTTTTTTTGAGAGATTTTCACTGTAGGGCGCGTGTGTATATATATATACACACACACACACACATACACACACACACACACATACACACACACACACACATCTTTTTTTGAGAGAGAGATTTTTATTGTAGGGCATGTATGGATCAACTGGAGAGACAGAGACAGAAAGCGAGAAATCATCCTCCAGGGAGGATGGCCACTCTGTAATCCTTTGTCCATTCTCCTCTCGGGATTTTGGGCACACATGTACATGCACACAGATAGAGTTTTAAGCTGCCAGGGACTCGAACCACGTTTGACTACGTGGGAGTTCAACAACATAACCATTAAGTCATCTGCTGCCCCCCAGAGATGGATATTTTTGACAAGGTCTTGCTGTATTGAGGTCCTCCTGTCCTAGCCTCCTGATTAGCTAGGATTACAGGCACCTGGCACATTCATGTTGGTGTGGGAACCAAACCTGGGCATCTCATGCAGCTTCCAGCCTCGCAAGGTGGAGTTGTCTGTGTCACTGCAGCTGGGTCAGTAGTTCAATCATTTTATAGTTGTTTTTTTTTTTTTTTTTGAGATTTTTTCTATAGGGCACGTGGACTTGCCAGAAAGACAGCGAGAGACAGAGAGACAGAAAGCAAGAAATCACCCTCCAGGGGGGATGGCCATGCTGCAATCCCTTCTCCTCCATTCTCCTCTTGGGATCTTGGGCATGCATGCACACACGCCCGGCATGAGTTTAAGCCACCAGGTCTAGGACTTGAACCGCGGTTGACTACATGGGAGTTCAGCAACATAGCCATTATGCTAACTGCTGGTCCCTCATTTTATAGTTTTCCTGATCCCAGTCCAAACTTTTTCTCAAAACAAAGACTAAAGAAATCAATAAATATCTTCAACTGAGGCATAATAGAATAACCAAGTTTATTATTAGTTTTTGTATCTCAACAGAGGTCATAATGTTGAATATTTGTGGCATTTGGAGCATCAATAGGGAGTAAGAATGATATATGGAGGCAGAATATTTTATGTACCTATGAGTTCAACAGGATTATAATGGTCATTTTCAGAAAAAGATTCAAACTTTTTTTTTTTTTGGAAAAGTTTTTGCTATAGGGCACGTGTGCTCGCCAGAAAGACACAGAGAGACAGAAAGCGAGAAATCACCCCCCGGGGGGGATGGCCACACCGCAATCCCTTCTCCTCCATTGTCCTCTCGGAATCTCGGGCATACACACACATTTGCCTGGTGTAAGTTTAAGCCACCGGGTCTGGGACTCGAACTGCAGTCGAGTGTACATGGGAGTCCAGCAACATAGCCATTACGCCAACTGCTGGTCCCAAGATTCAAACTTTGATCAGAGAAACTGGATTTGAGATTTGTCTTCACAAATTACTAATCATAGGACCTTGGGTATATCCCTTGGTTTAGTTAACTGCGTTTGGTATTGGGACATCTTGACAAGGACTGGAAGATCCAAGATGGCTTCACTTACATGGCTGGTGCCTGCATTGGGGTGGCTGGGATAGTTGTGAGATGTCTGGACTTGCTCTCCCTTCATAGTCTCTGGTTTCCCTGAGTTTCTCCTTATTTGTAATGAGGAGATACACTGGCCTCTCTCTGGGGTAGTTGGACTTCTTTCTTTTTTTCTTTTTTTAATTTTGTACAGGGCATGTGCTCACAGGAAGAGATAGAGCACACAGTCCTCAGAGATCAGGATGGCTACAATGTGATTCCCCTCTCTTCCATTCTCTGCTCAGGATTTTGGGCATACTCACACACATGCCCAATATGTTTTTCAAGCCATGGGGTTCTGGGTCTCAAACTGTGCAGTCAGCTATGTGGGATCCAGCCGCTTTAACCACCATGGTACTGACTGACCCTGGACTTCTTTATATGAAAACAGACTTTTTTTTTTTTTTTTGAGAGCTATAGGGAGCGTGTGCTTGCCAGCCAGAGAGAGCGACATAGAGACAGAAAGCGAGAAATCACCCCCCAGGGGGGATGGCCACGCCGCAATCCCTTCTCCTCCATTCTCCTCTCGGGATCTTGGGCACGCACGCACACGCGCCCGGCGTGAGTTTTAAACCACTGGGTCCGGGACGCGAACCTTGGTTGACTACGTGGGAGTCCAGCGACATAACCATTACGCTAACTGCTGGTTCCCAAAAAACGGCTTCTAAGAGAGCAAAACAGAAACTGCTAGCTCTTAAGGGTTAGGCCCAGAATTGGCATGGTGTTACTTTCACTATATTCTACTCACAAGCAAGTCCCTAGTCTAGGGGAGACTCGAGGGGAGGAAAATAGGTTCCATCTCCCTTTTATTTTTTGAGAGATTTTTTGCTATAACAAGTGTGCGCTCACCGGAGAGACAAAGAAAGACAGAGAGACAGAAAGTGAGAAATCACTCTCCAGGAGAGATGGCCATTCCGTAGCCTCTTCTCTATTCTCATCTCAGAATATTGGGCACGTACACACATGTGCCCAGTGTGAGTCGGGTCTGGGACTCAAATGGAATTGCTGGTGTTCTCTGAGTGTTGATCATCTCTTCTGGTGCTAAGGAAAGCGATAGTGACTCTACTGGAGGTTTTTCTGGTACAGGATTTCTCACAGGCATGGGTAGGAATGATTTCTGGTGGTTCTAAATCAGTTTGAACTCAGAAAATGCATTAGTTGTACTGGCTTAGCTTTATCTTGAGACTACAAGTTAACTAATTTGGAAAGGGAATGGTTGGGAGGAAGAGGAGTCTACAGTTAACTCCTATTCCATCTTCTGTTCTCCAAGAAAGCATCAACCAAATTCTTTATTTCCTACTGGAATTATTATACTACTACCTGAGGGGCCAGCAGATGGCATAGTGATTATGTCACTGGACTCCCACGTAGCCAACCGTGGTTTGAGTCCTGGACCCAGTGGCTTCGAAATCATGCCAGGTGCGTGTGAGTGCGTGCTCATGATCCCAGGAGGAGAAGGAATTGCAGCGTGGCCATTCCCCCTTGGGGGTGATTTTTCACTCCACCTCTCACTGTCTATCTGTCTGTCTGTCTGGCACGTGCACATACCCTATGACAAAAACCACTAAAAAACCCCAAACTACTGTCTGAGAGTTATTTGAGATATGATTGGGCCAGAACCATGGCCTAGTGTTTAAAGGAGCCAGATTGCACTTGGCTTACCATGTAGTTCAAGCCCTGGACCTGGTGGCTTGGAAAACATACTGTGTGCCCCAAATCCAGAAGGATGAAGGGATTGTGGTGTGATCATTCCCCATTATGGGGTATTTTTGTCCTTTTCCGTCTTTTTCTGTCTCTCTCTCTGGTAAGCACACATGCCCTCTGACAATTATATATATAGAGAGATAATACATTATGAAACATGTCTTGTGTACCCACTCTGTGCTCAGCACCTTGAATGATGCCAGAGAAAGCTAAATTACCGACTTGGTTTCTCACTAGGAAATTCCAGTCTGGTTGTGAGGAACCAAAATTAAATTGCATGGATGGTGCAAGGCAGCATGGGATAAATGCTGCATAAGGGGGCTGATTGGTGGCACGGCAGTAAAATGCTACATCTGAGAGGCTGACCTACATGGGAAGAGTTCATGCCTGGAGTCCTTCCTGACTTCGTTGGGCATGCGTGTGTCTGTGTTTGGGGCTGGCTGAAACCGGGGGTGAACCTTGGCATCACGACCCTGTTGAGGGTGCATGCTCTTTCTCTCTTGCTTGCTCATGGAATAAATAAATAAGCCTTAAAATATGCTGAATGAGTAGAACATTTAATAAGTGCTGAGAATAGAGAAGTGGGAAAATCATTTGGTTGAGGTAGAAGAACGGCATAAGCAAAACTAAAAAGAGCAGACTAACATCGACTGTCATCACAGAACAAAGGCGCTAGTGAGACTTGATCAGAAAAACATGTGCTAGGGAGTTGTTCCAATTACTCTTGCCACAGAACACCCCCAAATGTAGACACTAAAATAATAATGATCATTTTCTCTCTCATGGACTACAAGGGTAGATGGTGTGGGGCATCTTCCAGTAGTATTTCCAGCAGCTAGGGAAGTAAGTTCTTCCCGAAGGAAAACCTGGGTGATACATCCCAGTATCCATCATAGCTCTGACAGGATCTGTGGCTTTCAGTGGAGGGACTTGGCCATCTTGCAAGAATGTGGCAGAGAGGCGGCTAGGGAAAAAGACACCCCAACCTTACTCTTCCTGACTTCTGATTTCCTACCAAGATCAGACCTAGGAGAGCCTGGGTGCAGTCCATGTGTGTTTTGGGTTACAGAGCAGGAGTGGAGAAGGTTGAAGAGTAGATCTAGAGGGGCAAACAAGGTATTCAACAGCAGAGGATGAGCTTAGTTTTTGAATGTTAAAGACATATTGAGTTTAATAATATCCTTGTTGCATGCTTCTGATTGGAGGATTAAAGGTGTATTTTCAACCACCCTCTCATTCATTCCTCATTGTCTTTCATCTTCCTTCTAATTACTTAATTTCACTCTTCATTCTACCACTTACATATCCTGCCTAATTATTTCATCTTAAAATGTTTTAGTTCATGAGTTTGGCTTTTCTCCTCACTAGTTCACTCTTCATTTTAGCCCCACACATGCATATGCTGGTGTAGTAATGTCCGTCTTCATTCAGCGGCTTTCCAGGACCCTCTCTATGTACTAGGCTTATGGGAACAGTCTTCTCCCCTTTTGTCCCATTTATTCTGGCTTCTTGATTGAAACTGGAAAGTGGTAAGTTTCAATGTATTGAGGTATGCAGATAAGAGACTGACGGCATAAGGGTGGGGATGGCGGATATGGGAAGGCCCAGTGGCGGATTCCTTTCTGTGCTGCTGTGGTGTATGTTCTGCCGCCATTAGCCAATGGTAACTAAATTACTGACTTTTCCTCACGTCATTTCCAGCATACACTCCCATTCGGTCTACTGTGTTCCCGTACAAAAGCCCTACCGTTCAACCTCCTCTATCTCTTCTTTGGCTTCCATTATTTCCCTACTTTTGAAATTTACTATAGCGCGCTTGTGATGGGGTGAAGGGTAGGGTGAAAGTGAGAAAGCATGGGAGTGGGGGACGGCAATCCCTTTTCCTCCATCCTTCTCTTGGGATGATCTTGGAGCACGCATGCACACACACCTGGCGTGTTCCTCAAGCCGCTGAGGACTTGATCTGCACGGCTGGCCATGTGGGATCCAGCTGCATTAACTACCCCCACGGACTGACCCTATTTTTTTGTGTGGGATCCAGCTGCATTAACCACCCCCACGGACTGATCCTATTTTTTTCTTTTCTTTTCTAACTGCTCACCACGGACTGACCCTATTTTTTTCTTTTCTTTTCTAACTGCTCAGTTTGAGTACTTTGGTGGATAATCCTTTCCTCTTCTTTCTTCCCCAACCCTGTTTTGCTCTCTTTGGTTGATAGTCTTCATATATACACTCCCTATGAACATCTTATTTTTCTCTCTCTCATGGCCTTAACTGTCAGTTGTATGTGGAAGACTCTGAGTCTTCTCTGAACTCTTTTTTGGATTTTGTTCCAGATCCTGTACCGGCAGGTGGGATCAGAACTCAGGACTTATTCCCAGGCTGGTACTAAAACGTGCTTCTTTATTTTATTCGCCCCCCCTTCCTTTGTTTTTTAACTCTTCTTGGAACTGTTTCTCAGTCCACTTTGCTTCAGTTTCATATCATTCTGTCTTCTTTTAACCTGCATTAAAATAAACAAACCAAAAAACTTAACTAGGTCTCCAAATCTTCCCTCCTCGCCAGTACCATCTTGTACCAAAACCTCCGCATCATAAACCCCTTCATCTTCACAAAATTTCCTTTTCAGGGAATTCAAAGGAAACATTTAGCATTGTGAAGACAATCACCATTTGTTTTCCTTTGCAGTTTTTAAAATGCAAAGTACAAAACATTTACATTTTAAATATGAGCCTATTTGAAGAGCTGTGTGTTCCTGTGGAGAAGCAGGGACCATTGGGCAATGGGAGTCAGTGTTGGAAGGCCAAAGGTCTCTAACGTGAGAAACTGCAAAAACAGCAAATGGTTCTGGAAGGAAAGGAGCTAATTCACTCACTGCCTTCTCTAAATCACCTGAAATTTCTTTGATTATTAATATTTATCCTGAGAATGGTGCAAGGGAATGAGGAAAGAATTTAAGCAAGAATGAAGAAAAACTGGATTCTAGATAAAAGTTTAAAAAAAATCATTCTTTTCCCATTCACATCCCACACTGACGCACTTTTAAAAAAAATGATCTCTTGTTTATATATATTCGGTGTATATCTTTGTAAGGTACAGTATGGTTTTTCAAAACTCATACAGTGTGTACTAATCAAATCAAGGATATATACATATTTATCTTCTTCAAGATCAAAACCTTCCCTTATGTTGTGCATGCGTGGTAATAGTTCTGCCTGTATCATTTTGGAAGTATGTTTTGATTTTCCAGATTTTTAATCTGCCCTGGCTCACCATATCATAACCTTTTCTCCCTATTTACAAACATTCTAACAGTCACTAAAAAAATTTTTTTTCTATCAAACCTACGCCCCTAGACTTACTTTTAAAGAACGCTTTACCTTAGAATTTCCATGGAAACAACCGAAGGGAAATTAGAAATGTGGGGCATTGCTGTGTTATTAATGTCTGATTTTCCCTGGGCCAACGTTGTTTTCCCCCCAAGGTTTCAGTGTTTATTACTGCAACAATGATTTCAGTAACAATTCCTCCAGCATAGTTTTATTTAAAGGTTTCTAACTTACGGACTTCACCCAAGTGCTTTCAAAATTGCTCAGTCTTTCGTGGTGGAAATTAAAACATCTTTATCTCGGCTCTGGTTCTGCACCACGGACGGTCAGTCTCTGTGAAGAGCCTGTCCCCAGCACAGCAGTGCCACGAAGGCATGCTTTTAATGTGATGTGCACACTATCCACCTTTGCTGTAAAAGCAAAGGTTGAGCTTTAAAACCGCCAAAAACTGGTGCGTGCCATGTGATGAATTAGTCTTTCAACTCGGGCATGCAAAGATTTTTTTTTCTCCCTCCCTTTAACACTAAAAACAAACAAACAAAAAAACCCAAAAAACAAGAACAAAACAAAAACAAAAACCAACCAAACCCCAAATCCAAAAGGCATCAAAACCTTCCGAGCGCCTGGGGAAAGCGCGCCAACCACACAAAGAAAAGGAGGGGGGCTACTGGGATTCAAAATCATTTCGCCGGGACGTACACCCTTCTGGGCCTATCGGAGTTAACTGCGCGCTTAGTCGTAGCCAATAGACGTAGGGTTTCTGGTCCAGGACCGCCCTGAAGCTTGATAGACGTTGACCTAAGCCAATGAAATAATGTGACGCTAAAAAACCAACCAATGCATTCTGGAGGTGGGTGGAGTGTAGGCCAGGGGGTTGGCGGTGCCGTGTCATGGAGGCTCAGTCTCCGAGCAGCCATTGAAGGGGAAGGAACTGCGGGTGTGTGTATGTGTGTGTGTGTGCGCGCGTGTGCGTGCGTGCGTGTGTGTGCGCGCGCGAGTGTGTGGACAAGGAGGTGGGGGCAGCCGAGTTAGAGTCCCAACTCCTTGGACTCCATTTGCTATCTTCTTTCTCCCCCACACCTATCTGGTGGTAGTGGGCGTTTATATTTGCGTTTCTTTTCATTCATTTCCAAATCTTTAAAATTTTTAGGGTTGGGGGTAGTGGGAAGGCAGGAAAGGGGAAGGGAGGAGAGTAGTGGCAGAAGAGCAGGAGGAGGACATGGAGATGAAGAAGAGGATTAACCTGGAGTTAAGGAACAGAGCCCCGGAGGAGGTGAGATGACTCAGCCCCCACCCCTTCCCCACCGGTCCTGTGTTCCGAGGGTCGGGTTTCGGGTGGCTCTGGAGGGTGTGTGGCGAGAGGTGATAAATTCGCCCACACCTGGGGCTAGAGTTGGGGAAAATGTTCAATTTTAAGTTTTCAATCATTAAAACCTTGTGCTTAAAATGGCGAAGGGTTTAAGTTTCTAGGGGCGTTTTTGTGTGTGCCTGGGGGCTTAGCCCCTTTCGGCTCGCGTCGAGGCGGGCGTCCCGGCCTCGTGGGGGCGGGAAGCGGGCCGGAGGGGCGCCCGCCGCCGGGCTCGCGCGATCCTCCTGCTGGGGGCCCGCCGCGGGGGCGCGGCCC
>NW_006205672.1:2354401-2370540 GCF_000334495.1 Tupaia belangeri chinensis
GGGGCCGCGCCGAGCCGACCCCTTTCTTCCGCGGGGAGTCCCCGCCCCGCCCATGTGGGCTTTCCCGGCGGTCGGAGCGGCTTCTGGTCGCAGGGAGAGCGACGCGAGCGTCTGGTTTGAGAGCCCTGGTATAAGCCCTCGGGCGGGAACAGAAGGGGTATGCAGTGTATCTGTGTCTCTGTATGTCACACATGTATGTCACACACACACTTGTTTTTTAGCTGGGGTGACGCCTGTGCTTACCAGTATAGAGGATGAATAGGATCCGCCTGGGCTTTTGCGTTTGAAGTGCGGAATGGGACCTCAAGATATTTTTGCACTGTTTTTTTTTTTTTTTTTTAAAGTCTCTGTTTCACTGAAATTGACCGGGAGGCGGTGCGAGTGGAAGGCAGGAAACTGTCGCTGCTATCAGGGTCATCCCAGAGAGAAGTTTCCTAGAGCTTGTTCTTACAGACTTAAGCACGAAAACAAACAGACCCAAACTTGAAAAGCTGTCTCTTAGAAGCACACACTTGGAATGCTGTTTTTTATGTCTTGGGCTGCCCTTTCCCCCGTTCTTTTACCGACCGATCTCAGTCACTTCCTTGCCAGTTTTGGGGGGGTTGCAGCCGCCCCTTGCTCGGCTGTGGTGTAATAACGGTCCCTTGTATTTGTACAGACAGCAAAGCACTTTCCCCGTTTGTTATTTACTTTCCTCCTTCAGACAAAGTTGTAAGGTAGATTGTATTGTTCTGGAATCTAAATTAGCAAAGGGAGTCTCGGAGCAGTGAAGTGATTTACTCAAGTGGAAGAACTGGTTTTCTGACACCAAATCCAGCAGCCCTCTCATCGCTCCCCCAACGCCGGGAGTCTTGACTTAGAGTCAGGCAGAGCGGATGGGAACTGTGTGACCCTAGGCAGGTCCGTCTTGCCCTATGGGCCTTGGTCTCCTCCCTGAAAGGGTGATCACATGCCTTCTCAGCTCACAGAAATCATTATGGCAAAGTCGTATTCCAGTAGAGAGGCGACACTCTTGTTGCTGGTTTGTAGTCCTCAAACCTATTTTAGCATTGAGGATGGAGAACCAGGATCTCCTGCCTCCCCTTAACATTAAATCCATTTGGATTCTTGCCAGGAAGTTTCCTTTCTACGACCCTACCTATCAGGGAATCAGGGAATCAGGGAATCCAGTCCCTTTTTCCTGCATGGATAGGAAAAAGTCCACAAAAATGCCAGCAGAGTGGCAGGGAGAAATAACAGTTTGTCAAGGATGTCTTGTTCTGAGTGATAGTGTTTGGCCTGGATGTTAGAACAAGTAACATCCAAAAGCTAGACTGTTTCAGACGTTTTCTCGCATTTCTTCCTGAAGGGTAACTTGATTTTTTTGTTATGTGGCATTTATTAACCAAAAATAAGGGCGTTTAAATTGAAAAGATGATAAAACAATTTCTTCTCCCTAAGTTTGCGGGCAGCTCATTTAAATCTTTTCCTGCTAGCCCAGGTGTCCCCTCACTGCATAAATATGGGTCTTGATACTGAGGATCCTTTTCTCATCAGAATCAGAAACAGGTTTCACCCTGGGACATTTTGCTAAGTTGTTTTTTTTTTTTTTTTTTTTTTTAGATTAATTCTTCAGTCATTTAAAGCAGACATTTAACTTCTTAGGCCAAGTTTAAGTTTAAAATATTACTTATACATAGTGATGACCTTTAGACTGTCTATCACTTCTGGGGTAGCATGAAAAGGATTTGTGTAAGGGGACTGGTCGTTTTAATATTCCTATTTGTAGAGTGTCAAGACCTAAGTCTATTGCCAAACAGATTGCAAACTAAAGAATGATTGTGTTCCCTCTTACAGGTGACAGAGTTAGTCCTTGATAATTGTCTGTGTGTCAATGGGGAAATTGAAGGCCTGAATGACACTTTTAAAGAACTAGAGTTTCTGAGTATGGCTAATGTGGAGCTAAGTTCACTGGCCAGGCTTCCCAGCTTAAATAAACTTCGGAAGGTAAGTTGGCATTATGGAAACATCATGATTTCAATGCCAAGGGCTATTGTGTCAAGTTTTTGGAGTTTTTGGTCGAGTGAAATGACTGATCTGCCTGCTAATTAGAAGTTTTTAAGTTTTTAGAGATAAGATAAAGGGTTATATAGGATTTTGGAGTCAGCTCTTTTAATTACTTTAAGAAATTTAATGTTATTAGTGTAATCATTTTATGATACAAATTTGGATTTCACATCTACCAAATGTTTTTCTCGGAATCATAACATCTAAATGTAACAAAACAGGAGCCAAAACTGGGCTAGGAACCCATTATAAGGGGGTTCTCATATATTATTTAGAATGTGTAGATGAGAATTTAGAAATTAATTTGTCCCCTGAAGCCATAGAGAATGAAAAATATTTTTTTCTTCAATTGTTATACTTTTAAACTCTTTGATCTGTCTTAAGATTTCATTATTCTTTCTTTTCTTCCAATGTTGAATATATAGTTAGAACTTAGTGACAATATAATTTCTGGAGGCTTGGAAGTCCTAGCAGAGAAATGTCCGAATCTTACCTACCTCAATCTAAGTGGAAACAAAATCAAAGATCTCAGTACAGTAGAAGCTCTGGTAAGTGGAAAGGTTTTATCTCTGGACTAGCCTTTTTTGGGTCAATTTTCTGAGATTTGTTGTTTATATTATTAATTTCTACTTAACTCTTTTTTTAAAAATAATTATTTTATTTTTATTTATTCATTCATTTTATTTTTTATTTTGACTAGAGAGAGACAGAGGGTGAGAGTGAGAGAGAGAGGAAGTGAGAAAGCAAGCCACCAGATTCGGGACTTGAACCCTGGTTGGCCATGTGGGAGTGTCCAGCGTCTTAACCACCACGCCACCTGCTGGTCCCCTCTACTTAACTCCTGACTTTTGAATTTCTTATAGGTTGTGGTCTAGACAGTTACTGTTTCCTTTTCCTTCACAGTACAATATCCATATGAATTTTAAAATCATTCAGAACTTACTTTCTCAACTTCAGGACTTAACTATTCAGCATTTTCTGAACTCTTAATTCCTTTTTCTTCTTTCTTAATTATTTTTTGAGTAACTTTATTATTTGTCCCTTCATTTTCTAGTGTGAGGGAAAGAAGATGAAGCAAAACTCTGAAAATTGTTGCTCTGATTTTTAAAAAAGACTGAGATGAAGTTGAAATGTTGACAATAAGTTTGTGAATTTAAATTGACCATAGTATTGTTATTGCCTATTTATGCACTGACTCAGTTAACAAAAACATGAGGCATGCCTGCTTTAAGTTAGGTGCTAAGACCCTGGCCTTATAACAGTTAACGAAACAAAGTTCCTGCCTGGGTGGGGTTCACATGCCAGGGACTAATTAACCGAACTGGCTGTACTGATACAATGACCCTTCATTACAGAATTCTAAAAATCCCAAAGTTATTCTCTTAATTTCAAATACATATTTTCTGGAGCATGAATTAAAAAGACATGAGGTGATATTTTAAATCTTGAATGTAAACTTTAATTTTACTTTTCCAGCAAAATCTTAAAAATTTGAAAAGTCTGGACTTGTTTAACTGTGAGATCACAAACCTGGAAGATTATAGAGAAAGTATTTTTGAACTGCTGCAGCAAATCACCTACTTAGATGGATTTGATCAGGAAGATAATGAAGCACCAGACTCTGAAGAGGAGGATGATGAGGGTAATCATTTTTAATATAATACTCATAAATGTGTCATAATTATAGTTTCTACTCTAGCTATGTAAATTAGATTGGGCCTAGAGATTTAAGTGTGGGAAAAAAAGCACAAGAAGATATGAAGACAAATTTTTTTGTTGTTTTTTAAGAGAAGACAAAAATTTGAAAATTTTAGTCTATATTTCTTCTTTCAGATTTCTGATAGTTTCAAAGAATTTACCGGTTATTATTTATTTTCTTTCTTTCTTTCTTTTTTTTTGAGAGTTTTTTGCTATAGGGTGCGTGTGCTCGCCAGAAAGACAGAGAGAGACATAGAAACAGAAAGCGAGAAATCACCCCCCGGGGGGATGGCTATGCCACAATCCCTTCTCCTCCATTTTTCTCTTGGGATCTTGGGCATACACACACACGTGCCTGTTGTGAGTTTAAGCCACTGGGTTGGGGACTCGACCCGCAGTTGACTACATGGGATTCCAGAGACATAGCCATTACGCTAACTGCTGGTCCTGCCTGGTTATTACTATTTATTGATTATTATTATTTTTTAGACTTTTGCTGTAGGGTGCTAGCCCGAGACAGAGAGGGAAAGTGAGAAACCATCCCCAGGGGTGATGGCCATACCTCAGTCCCTTCTCCTCCATTCTTCTGTTGGGATCCTGTACACTTGTGCACACACTCTGACATGTTTCTCATGCCACTGGTCCCAGGACTTGAACCATGTAGTTGGTTCAAGTTCAATAAAATTAAATTACTTTATTTAATTTTATTCATCATTATTATTGATGAATAAAATTAAATAAAATAATTCTTGCCATAGGGTAGGCGCCACCATGCCTGGCAAATAAAATCATTCTTAAAAAGAAAAAAGAACCTCTCAGGGGCTAGCAGAAGGCATGGTAGTTAAGAGGCTAGGCTCCCACATCACTAGCCTGGATCTGGCAGCTTAAAACTCATGCCAGGCATGTGTGCATACATGCCCAAAATCCTCAGAGGAGGGTGAAGAAGGGATTGTGGTGTGGCTGTCTCTGTGAGGGTTGATTTCTCACCTTCCCTTTCTCTTTCTCTGTCTGTCTCTCTCCAGTGAGAATATGCACCCTATCGCAAAAACCTAAAAAATGAAGAAAAAATTGAACAAAAGTGCTATTCATAATAGCATTATTCATAGTAGCCAAAATGTTAGAAACAGCCTAAGTGTTCATCAACTGATGAATAGATTAAAAATGTGACCTAACCATGTAATACAGTATTATTCCATTGTAAAAATGAAGTACTGACGCATGCATACTACATGAGTAAACTTGAAAAAGTTCTGCTAAGTAAAAGAAATGACACAAAAAAAACTATGTATTGCTTGATTGAATTTATATGAAAAATCCAAAGTAGGCAAATCTGTTGAGATAGAAAGTATTAATAGCTTAGTGATTGCCAACAGCTTGGGTAGAAGAGAATGGGGACGTGACTTCTAATAGCTGTAGGGGTTTATTTTTAAGGTAATGAAAATACCATAGATTTAGATAGCAAATATGAATTTTTAGATGAATGGATGACTGATGGATCAGATGATGGAATATTGTTTTGTTTTGAGACGTTTTTGCTATAGGGCGCATGCACTCACCAGAAAGACAGAGAGAGACAGAGAAACAGAAAGTGAGAAATCACTCCCCAGGGGGAGTGCCCACACCGCAATCCCTTCTTCTTCATTCTTCTATTGGGATCTTGGGCATGCACGCACACGCGCCCGACTTGAGTTTAAGCTACCGGGTCTGGGACTCGAACTGTGGTTGACCACATGGGAGTCCAACGACATAGCCATTACGTCAACTGCTGGTCCCGATGAAATATTGCTAGTAACTGCTTGTTATTGGGTAAAAAGTTTTTTAGTGTAAAAAGAAATTTGATGGGTGGCCCAGCATCGTTGCGCAGGTGGTGAAGTGGTACTCTGTAGTGCTGGAGCCACACGGAACATGGTGGCTTGGATCCCAGGTAGACCTGAAACAAACAAACAAACAAAAAAATTACTTGATTTTATTATTTTTTTAAAGAATTATTTATTTATTTTTTAATTCTTTTTTTTTGGGGGGGGTGGAGGTTTTTGCTATAGGGCACATATGCTCGCTAGAAAGAGAGACAAAAAGTGAGGAACCCCCCCACCCTCCAGGGATTGCCATGCTGCAATCCCTTCTCCATTCTCTTCTTGGGAGCTTGGGCACATATGCATGCACATGTGCCTGGCGTGAGTTTAAGCCACCAGGTAGGACTCGAACTGCAAGAGTCTAGTGACATAGCCATTACTCCAACTGCCAGTCCCTCATTTACTTGTTTTAATTTGACCAGAGAGAGACACAGAGAGAGAGGGAAAGTGAGAAAGCACAGGTCTGGGATTTGAACCATAGTCAGCCATGTGGGAGTGTCCAGCACCTTAACCACCATACCACCTGCTGGCCCCTTAATATTTTTTAATTTGCTATAGAGCATATGCATTCAGCAGAGAGAGAGAGAGGGAAAGTGAGAAAGCAAGCTGCCAGGTCTGGGAATTGATCCTCAGCTGGTCATGTGGGAATCCAACATCTCAACCTCCGTGCTACCTGCCAGGCCCTGACCAGTGTTTTTTAAGTCACTGGGTCTAGGACTTGAACCTCATAGTTGGCCCTATGGGATCTTGTTGCCTTAACCACCACACCAGTACATTACAGCTGGCTCACATGTAATGTCTTGATGAAACTTTATGAGTTGGTACATATCAATATTTATAAATCATACATCTCAAGTAGTAAATATGAATGTTATAAAGCAAATCTGAAAAAAATCACTCAGATACTTTCTACATATTGACTTAAGACTTTGAAGTGATTGAGCAAGGTACAAAGATCAACATACTAGCAAGAAACTTTTACCCAGACATTTTCTCATCTTCTAAAATATTTTTAAAGACGGAGATGAAGATGACGAAGATGAAGAAGAAGATGAGGCTGGTCCACCTGAAGGCTATGAGGGAGAAGAGGAGGTGGGCCTCTCATATTTGATGAAAGAAGAAATTCAGGTGAACATATACTTTATGTGCACTGAAAATTAATTATTTAGGTATAAGACTAGGTACTGTACTGTAAAAAGTGTGTTATGTAGAAATCTGAGTCCTTTCTTATTGCTGGGTGTGCATGGATCTGTCTGCTTCCCATTGCTCCCCACACAGTACAGTATGCACTATATCCAAATAATCATAGACACCTGTTGATTTGCCTCCCACATAGCTTTCATATCCATTTTGCCCTCGGTGGCTTGGTATGGTGGAAGCACTTCACAGATATCTCTCCGTCTCAGTTTCCGCATTTATAAAACTGAGACGATACCGACCTCATAGGATTAAGGGTTTAACAGAATAACGCATGGAAGTATCTAATCCGTGGCACCCTGTAGGCACTCAGGAACACTCAAGTTTCTTTCCCCTGATTATCTCTTGCTTATGCTCTGGTAGTAGCTTTCTAAAATGAAGTTCTGAATATAGGCTCGGCAGTTAGGGATAGCCCTTGCAGAGCTGCCCGGGTCGTTTAACCCAGATGTGGTCACGTCACTGTAGCCTCTAGGGACACCTTCATGTTTCTCTGTTGCCACCAAAACACGCAAGGCCTGCATCATGTGGCTCCAGCTTCCTTCTTTGGCCTCATCTCCCTCAGTATCAGATTAAATCCTCATACCAAGCTGCTTCCTGCCGTATGTCTGTGTGTACATCGTTCATTCTGAAGTACTTGCTACCTGTGCTCTCTGATGAACTCCATTTTCTTTTTTGGTGAGGTAAACATAAATGTAGTGAAGTATGTAAAGAGCATTAATTTTAGGCCTGACTTCATGAAATTGTTTTACATGTGCATATATACTTGTGTAAACCACCACCCATATCATGCTTTGTGACCTGTGATTGGCACAGAGGAGGCCCATGGGGATTGTCCATTGACTGGAACAAATCTCTAGCTCCTGGGAATTTAATTGTTTAATTTATTATTACTTTTTTAAGTTTGCTATAGGGCGCCTGTGTTTACCAGAGACAGAGAGGCAGGGAAAGTAAGAAATCACTCCCCATGGGGGATGGCCTTTCTCTTCTCAGAATTTGGACATTCATGTACATGTGCCCAGCGTGATTTTCAAGCCACTGGCCCTGGGACTTGAACTATGCAGTCGGCCATGTGGGATCCAGCTGCCTTAACCTCCATGTCATCTGCTGGCCCAACTCCTAAGACATTAAATTATTTTCTCCTAATTTTAAATTATGGATTATTTTCATAAATAAAAATTTTTATTAATGGAACCAGCAGTTGGCGTAATGGCTATGTTGCTGGACTCCCATGTAGTTGACCGTGGTTCAAGTCCCAGACCCGGTGGCTTAAACTCACACTGGGTGCATGTGTGTGCGTGCCCAAGATCCCAAGAGGAGAAGAGAGGAGATGGGATTGTGATGTAGCTATCATTCCAGGGGATGGTCCCAAAAGTAACACTTTCTAGGCCAGAGGAGAATGTTCTTCTTTATCTAGTGAGCATATGTGCCCTATAGCAAAAACAAAACCTCATAGGATTGTTTTGAGGATTTAATAAGATAATGTATATTAAGTAACTAATCCTTGACGTATTGTAGGACTCAAGGAAACTTGAATTTCTTTCTCCTAATTAACTCTTTTTTAAAAAATTATTTTATTTAGCTTTATTTTTATTTTAATTTGACCAGAGAGGGATAGAGCCATAGAGAGCGAGGGAAAGCAAGAAAGCAAGCCACTAGGTCTGGGACTCGAACTATGGTTGGCCATGTGGGAGACCGGTGCCCTTAACCACCGCACCACCTGCTGGCCCCTTTTCTCCTAATTAACTCTTGTTTATACTTTTTAAAAAAAATGTTTAAATTGAACTTTAATTAATTAATTAATTAATTAATTAAAATTTCACCAGAGAGGGACAAAGTGTGTATGTGAGAGAGAGAAAGCGAGAAAGCAAGCCATCACATCCGTAACTCAAACCGTGGTCGGCCATGTGGGAGTCCAGCACCCTTAGCCACAACTCCACCTACCGGCCCCTCTTGCTTATACTTTTGTATTAGCTTTCTAAAATGAAAGCAAAATAAAAACAAAAACAAACTTTAAAAAAATAACATTTTCTTACTTAGATTAGAAATTGTTAGTATTCTATGACAATAATAGCTATGTCGCTAGACTCCCATGTAGTTGACCATGATTCGAATCCCAGACTTGGAGGCTTAAACTCACACCGGGCACGTGTGCGTGCATGCCCGAGATCCCGAGAGGAAAATGGAGGAGAAGGGATTGCGGCATGGCCATCCCCTGTGGGGAGTGATTCCTCACTTTCTGTCTCTCTCTGTCTTTCTGGTGAGCACACATGCCCTATAGCAAAAAAACTCTCCAAAAAAACCAAGAAATTGTTAGTATTCTTATTTGCTCTACTAATGATGTTTATGTTAGATAAATATTATCACTGGTCATTAATACATTTTTCTGATATCATTTTAAATATGAAACTGGGGGCTAGGAGGTGACATGGTGGTTAAGGGCGATGGACTCCCATGTGGCCGACTGTGGTTCGAGTCCTGGACCTGGTCACTTGGTTTCTCACTTTCCCTTTCTCTTCCACTCTGTCCCTCTCTGGTCAAATAAAAATCAAGCAAGCAATCAATAAATAAAGTTAAATAAAATAATTCTTAAAAAGTTGTAACTAGTGTGGGAAAGTAGGACTTGTTTGGCAGCTTAGTTGGTTAGGAGCTTGTGATAATGAAGCACAGAATTTTCAGTATCTTAAGTTTTCATAGAGAGAGTCAAACTGTCCACTTATATTAGCATACAACTTGAATATTTTCCCTGAGCTTTCATTTTATAAAATAATGGACTTGCATTCTTTTGCATTTGGCCTTTTTATTTTCTCTTCCAAGAATTCATCTTAAGTGGTTTTAAATAATTTAAAAATGACCTTCAATTAATCACAGGTGTTTGGGTTTGTTATTCCAGTGAGTACTGAGAAATGTTAACCAAAAAACGATCTGGCCAAATATAGAGCAAAAATCTCAGTGATCGTTCATTCAACATTAAGTCAGTGTGGGGGTCACGAGACCAGAATGAGTTGTCATTTATGATGGGGTCATTTGGATGTTTAAAAGAAGTCTTGTTTTTAGAAGCTAAGTGCCAGAAACGCTTCAGAGACTTGAGATTTAGAAAGAAATTTGAGGGAGGTAAAAAGCAGTTTTTTTCCCTAAGTTTGATATAGGGTATGTGTGCATGCCAGAGAGAGGCAGAGAAAGAGGGAAAGTGAGAAATCACCTCCCCAAGGGGGATGGCCACACTGTAATCTCTTCTTCGTTCTCCTCTTGGGATTTTGGGCCACATGAACACACACCCAGTGTGCTTTTTATTATTTTTCTTTCTTTCTTTCTTTTTTTTTAAGAATTATTTTATTTTAAATTATTTATTTTAATTTGACAAGAGAGTGAGAAAGCAAGTTGCCCGGTTTGGGACTCATATCGTGGTTGGCCATGTGGGAATCCAGCACCCTTAACCACCATGCCACCTGCCAGTCCTTTTTTCAAGAGAGCTTTTTGCTATTAGGCATGTATGCTTGCTTGGAGAGACAGAAAGACAGAAAGGGAGAAATCACCCCATGGCCACACTGCAACTCCTTCTCCTTCCGTTCTTCTCTTGGGATTTTGGGAACGCATATACACGTACCTGGTGTTGAGTTTTAAGCTGCCAGGTCCAGGACTTGAACCACAGTTGACTATGTGGCAGCTCAGTGATGTAACCATTATGTCATCTGCTGGTCTCCTCAGTGATTTTTTTTTTTTTTTTCTTTAAGAATTTTTAAATTTGGGACCAGCAGTTAGCATAATGGCTATGTCGCTGGACTCCCATGTAGTCGACTGTGGTTCATGTCCTGGACCTGGTGGCTTAAACTCACACCAGGCGCATGTGCTTGCGTGCCCGCCCAAGATCCTGAGAGGAGAAAGGAGGAGAAGGGATTGCAGCGTGGCCATCCCCCCGGGGGGTAATTTCTCGCTTTCTGTCTGTCTTTCTGGTGAGCATATGCACCCTATGGCAAAAACCTCTCCCTCCCCCCCAAAAAATTATTAAATTTAATTTTATGTATGTATATATGTATGTGTTTTTGTTTGTTTGTTTTTTGGAAGTTGACCAGATAGATACAGAGAGAGAAGGAAAGTGAGAAAGCAAGCTGTCAAGTCCGGGATGTGAACCTCAGTCAGCCATGTGGAAGTCCAGCTGTCTTAACTACCATGCCACCTGCTGGCCCTCCCAGTGTGTTTTTCAAGCTGCTGGGTCTGGGTTTCAAACTGCACAGGTTGGCTATATAGGATCCAGTTGCCTAAGCCACCATACCACTGGCTACTCCAAAAAGCAAATGTAATTAGTTATAATTTGAGTCTTTTTTTTTTTTTTAAGATTATTTTATTTTATATTATTATAGTATTTTTTAATTTGACCAGAGACAGAGAGTGAAAATGAGAAAGCAAGCCACCAGGTCCAGTACTTGAACCATGGTTAGCCATTTGGGAGTCCAGTATCAACCCATACCACCTTTCATCCCCTGATTTAAGTCTTCTTACTGGGTCATAAAAACATAGAAAAACCCGGGAACCAGCAGTTAGCGTAATGGCTATGTCGCTGGACTCCCACGTAGTCGACCGCGGTTCGTGTCCCGGTGGCTTAAAACTCACGCCGGGCGCGTGTGCGTGCGTGCCCAAGATCCCGAGAGGCGAATGGAGGAGAAGGGATTGCGGCGTCACCATCCCCCCTGGGGGGTGATTTCTCGCTTTCTGTCTCTGTGTCTCTCTGTCTGTCTGGAGAGCGCATGCGCCCTACAGTGAAAATCTCTCCAAAAAAAAAAAAAAACATAGAAAAACCCATCATGACTTTCCTAATGACCTACTATTTCTCCCGATTGCAGCTATTCTTCAGAGGAAAGGAATTAATATATACAAAGAACTTTATGTACAGGGGTCTTTAGAAAGTCATAGAAAAAATATGAAAAAAACTATACATGGATTTTAACTTTTTTGTACCAGAATGAAGTTGTGCTTTAATTCTGTTTTTCCATGAATTTTGTAGTCCTTTTGTATATGTAGTATATTTCATTCAAAGTGGAGGTTAAGGGACCACCAGGTAATGTAATGATTATGTTGCTGGATTTCCACGTAGTTGACTGTGATTCGAGTCCTGGACCTGGTGGCTTGAAACTCATGCCAGGTGCGTGGGTGCACCCAGAATCCTGGGAGGAGAATGGACGAGGGATTGTGGTGTGCCCATCCCCCCAGGGGCTGATTTCTCAGTTTTTGCCTCTCTTTCTCTCTCTGTCTCTCTGGCAAGTGCACGTGCATGCCCTGTAGCAAAAATCTCTTAAAAAATGAAAAAAGTGGAGGTGGAGAGGCCAGCTGGTGGGCATGGTTGTTAAGGTGTTGGACTCCCACATGGCTGACCGTGGTTCAAATCCTGGGCATAGTGCCTTGCTTTCTCACTTTCCCCGCTGTCTCTCTCTTTCTCCGTCTGGTGATCACAAATGCCCTGTGGCAAATTAAAATAATAATAAATTAAAATTTTTTTTTTTTTTTTAAAGTAGAGGTGGAGGCTGTGGGAAGATTGAGAATTCTTGTTCCCTTGTAGCACTCATAGCCTAAATAAAGAGACATTACATTTCCTACTGATAGGAAGACATGAGGCTGTACAGAGCAAGTCTCTGGTGAAAGCTTAATTTTATTATTATTATTTTTTTTTTTTTGAGAAGTTTTTGCTATAGGGCGTGTGCGCTCACCAGAAAGACAGAGAGAGACAGAGAGACAGAAAGCGAGAAATCACCCCCCGGGGGGATGGCCACACCACAGTCCCTTCTCCATTCTCCTCTCGGGATCTTGAACACACACACACACACACACACACACACACACGCCTGGCACACACACACACGCATACCTGGCGTGAATTTAAGCCACTGGGTCCGGGACTTGAAGTGCGGTCGACTAAGTGGGAGTCCAGCCACATAGCCATGACACCAGCTGCTGGTCCCGAAAGCTTAATTTTTATTAAGAGATACTGTTTAATAGATAATTTCTTTTAAGATTTAAAAATATAATTAATCTACTTACAGTTTGTTTAAAGCAAAATTCAGATAAATAACTAACTTTTTAGATGTGACCTTTCTAAATCATGAAGGAATAAATGTGATTAATATTTCAAGTATTTTTAAGACAAATTATAAATATTTTATTATCTCTTTTATTATTTTTTTCAGATTTGAGATGTTTACGGCATCTCTCCTCCTTTTCCTTTCCCTCCTTTTTCCTGCCTCCTCTCTCCTCTCTTCCCTTCTTTTCTTTCCTTCCTTCGTTCAAGGCTGCAGGCTTTCTGATTCTTACTGTGGTCCTGTAGGCCATTTGCTGCCTCACCTATTCCTTGTGCTCTTGCAGGGCGCAGGTGTTCGGGAATGGAGGTGCTCTCCAGTGCTTCACCTGGTTGTAGAAGGGTTTCTGATGGGCATTTTGGTTTCTTAGGTGCTTCCAGCTAAATGCGGGAAAATGAAGTTCTGTGTAGTATTTTTAGACACAGATGGGTGTGGATACTGGGAAAAGAGAGGATTGTTCAGGTTTTCCCAAACTACCCACTGATTTTTGGCCTTTAACAATTGGTTAGAGTATTTTTGAGGAGCAGTAAACTTTTGTGGTGTTGGAGGGGAGACCCTCGATTGGCTTAGTGTTTTCAGACGTATTTACTAGCACCTCCTCTGTCTGGAACTCAGCCACTTGAAACACGGCCAAGAACAAGGCAGTAAGTGTAAAAGGCCTCCACCGGCGGTGGCGGTCAAAATATAAGTAACAAAGATGTTATTTGTAGGAGACTGTTCAAGTAAACTTATTTTCTTTTTCTATTCAGTTCTCTGATAAGTTTGTTGATCCATTTTCTGATTTCATAGCAGATTAAAATGAAAACAGTAACCGGCTACAAAAGAGAGAGCACAAAAACTGGGAAAAGAAAGGACTCTTAAGTAGGGCCAGGGTGGTTTGTAAAAGGAGAAAACCATCCTACCATAAGCTCTAAGGGCATCGGCATACACTGGTTGATATATGTTCTTGGTCAAACTAGAAACCGTAAAAGACAAATAGTGAACCACGGTTATTCCAGAAAAAGGTGTAACTTAAGTTCAGCATAAAATGGGACAGGAGTATGTAGTGCCCTTTAGAGATTTGTATACCAATTGGTTAGAGTTAAAACAAAAAAAAGTTATGGGGCTGGCAGGTGGCATGGTGGTTAAAGGTGCTGGATTCACACATGGCTGACCACGGTTCAAGTCCTGGACCTGGAGGCCTGCTTTCTTGCTTTCCCTTTCTCTCTCTTTTTGGTCAAAGTAAAAAATAATAACAAAGGAAATTAAATAAATTTTTAAAAGTTATGTTTCTAAGCAGTGTTTAAATCTTAGCATTTAAACAGTTTTTTAAAAGAGGTTTTTCTTGAAGGAATTTATTTTTAACTTTTATTTATTTGTTTGTTTGTTTGTTTATTTATTTATATCTCTCTAACCAGAGAGGGACAGAGTGAGAGAGAGAGAGAGAGAGAGAGAGAGAGAGAACAAACTGCTAAGTCCAGGACTTGAACTGCAGTTGGCCATGTGGGAGTCCAGTGCCCCTAACCACCACACCATCTGCTGGTCCCTTTTTTTAAAGAGGTTTTTGTCTTAGGGTATGTGCACTCTCTAGAGAAAGATACATACAGTGACAGGGAAAGCGAGAAATAACCCCCCAGGGAAGATGGTCACGCCACAGTCCCTTCTCCTCCATTCTCCTTCCAGGATCTTAGGCATGCAAACACATATACCTTGTGTGAGTTTCAAGCCCCTGGGTCAATATTCAAACTGCATTTGTCCATGTGGAGTTCAGCAATGTAACTGCTATCCCACCTGCTGGTCCCTAAACAGTTTAAAACGCATATAAATCTTAGAACAACTCATTATTTATATATTTTTAGAGCTTTTTTTTTTTTTTTTTGCTATAAGGTGTGTGTGCTCACCAGAAAGACAGAGAGAGACAGAGAGACAGAAAGTGAGAAATCACCCACCCAGGGGAGATGGCTACGCCGCAATCCTTTCTCCTCCATTCTCCTCTTGGGGTCTTGGGCACACACGCACACGTGCCCAGTGTGAATTTAAGCCACCAGGTCCAGGACTCGAACCGTGGTCAACTACATGGGAGTTCAGCAACATAGCCATTACACTAACTGCTGGTTCCAGACAACTCATTATTACAAGAGTCGTAGATAAATTTTGTTATTTTTATTATTTGCTATTTGGTTGTATATATTTTTAGATGGAGAAGGAACTTAAGAGATCTTTATAGGGGAACACCTTTATTGGCTGGAAAACAGGTTCAGAGAGATAAAGTGACTTATTCAACACATAACTCCATGGGGCTAGGATTCAGATCATTCTTCCATTTGTAATATACAAGATGCTATTTTAAAAACAGTCTATGGGCTAGCAGGTAGTGTGGTGGTTGAGGTGCTGGACACTCCCACACGGCTGACCATAGTACGAGTCCTGGACGTGGTTGCTTGCTTTCTCGCTTTCCCTGTCTCTCTCTGTGTGTCTTTCTCTGCTCAAATTAAAATAAATGAGAGAATAAATAAAATTAAATAATTCTTAAAAAAAAAAAGTCTAAAGTTGCTCTGTTCGTTGTGGTAGCAAGTAGGCACATGTGGCTATTTAAATTAATTCAGATTAAATACAATTAAAAATTCATGGCCAGCTGGTGGTATGGTGGTAGAGGCCACTGGATCTCACATGTCCGACTGAGTGGTTCAAATCCTGAACCCAGTGACTTGAAAAACACAATAGGCACATGTATGTAGGTGCCCAGAATCCTGAAAGGATGAATGGAGGAGGCATTGTAGCATGACCATGCCCAGTGGGGGTTGCTTTCTTACTTTCCCTCTTCTCTCTCTCTCCCTCTCTGTTTCTCTTTAGCAAGCACAGGCATTCTTTAGCAAATTTTAAAAAATTCAGGTCCTGGTTTGCATTGGTTATATTTCATATTCTTAGGAGCCATGTACTTTACTGCACAACACAAACAAAGAACACTTTGATTGTTGTAGAAGGTTATTTTGAACAGTGCTGGTCTAAAGCGCAATTTATTTTCATAAATAAACTAGAGATGGGTCCAGCAGGTAGTGTGGTAGGTAAAGGCACTGGATTCCCCCATGGCTGACTGCAGTTTGAGTCCCGGACCTGGTGACTTGCTTTCTCACTGTTTTTTTGTTTTGTTTTGTTTTTTGTTTTTTAGAGAGGTTTTTGTTATAGGGTGTGTGTGCTCACCAGAGAGACAGAGGACAGAAACTGAGAAATCACTCCCCTGGAGGGATGGACATGCTGCAATCCCTTCTCCTCCATTCTCCTCCTGGGATCTTGGGCACGC
>NW_006205672.1:2384575-2396374 GCF_000334495.1 Tupaia belangeri chinensis
ACACACACACACACACACACACACGCGCATACCTGGCGTGAATTTAAGCCACTGGGTCCGGGACTTGAAGTGCGGTCGACTAAGTGGGAGTCCAGCCACATAGCCATGACACCAGCTGCTGGTCCCGAAAGCTTAATTTTTATTAAGAGATACTGTTTAATAGATAATTTCTTTTAAGATTTAAAAATATAATTAATCTACTTACAGTTTGTTTAAAGCAAAATTCAGATAAATAACTAACTTTTTAGATGTGACCTTTCTAAATCATGAAGGAATAAATGTGATTAATATTTCAAGTATTTTTAAGACAAATTATAAATATTTTATTATCTCTTTTATTATTTTTTTCAGATTTGAGATGTTTACGGCATCTCTCCTCCTTTTCCTTTCCCTCCTTTTTCCTGCCTCCTCTCTCCTCTCTTCCCTTCTTTTCTTTCCTTCCTTCGTTCAAGGCTGCAGGCTTTCCTGATTCTTATGTGGTCCTGTAGGCCATTTGCTGCCTCACCTATTCCTTGTGCTCTTGCAGGGCGCAGGTGTTCGGGAATGGAGGTGCTCTCCAGTGCTTCACCTGGTTGTAGAAGGGTTTCTGATGGGCATTTTGGTTTCTTAGGTGCTTCCAGCTAAATGCGGGAAAATGAAGTTCTGTGTAGTATTTTTAGACACAGATGGGTGTGGATACTGGGAAAAGAGAGGATTGTTCAGGTTTTCCCAAACTACCCACTGATTTTTGGCCTTTAACAATTGGTTAGAGTATTTTTGAGGAGCAGTAAACTTTTGTGGTGTTGGAGGGGAGACCCTCGATTGGCTTAGTGTTTTCAGACGTATTTACTAGCACCTCCTCTGTCTGGAACTCAGCCACTTGAAACACGGCCAAGAACAAGGCAGTAAGTGTAAAAGGCCTCCACCGGCGGTGGCGGTCAAAATATAAGTAACAAAGATGTTATTTGTAGGAGACTGTTCAAGTAAACTTATTTTCTTTTTCTATTCAGTTCTCTGATAAGTTTGTTGATCCATTTTCTGATTTCATAGCAGATTAAAATGAAAACAGTAACCGGCTACAAAAGAGAGAGCACAAAAACTGGGAAAAGAAAGGACTCTTAAGTAGGGCCAGGGTGGTTTGTAAAAGGAGAAAACCATCCTACCATAAGCTCTAAGGGCATCGGCATACACTGGTTGATATATGTTCTTGGTCAAACTAGAAACCGTAAAAGACAAATAGTGAACCACGGTTATTCCAGAAAAAGGTGTAACTTAAGTTCAGCATAAAATGGGACAGGAGTATGTAGTGCCCTTTAGAGATTTGTATACCAATTGGTTAGAGTTAAAACAAAAAAAAGTTATGGGGCTGGCAGGTGGCATGGTGGTTAAAGGTGCTGGATTCACACATGGCTGACCACGGTTCAAGTCCTGGACCTGGAGGCCTGCTTTCTTGCTTTCCCTTTCTCTCTCTTTTTGGTCAAAGTAAAAAATAATAACAAAGGAAATTAAATAAATTTTTAAAAGTTATGTTTCTAAGCAGTGTTTAAATCTTAGCATTTAAACAGTTTTTTAAAAGAGGTTTTTCTTGAAGGAATTTATTTTTAACTTTTATTTATTTGTTTGTTTGTTTGTTTATTTATTTATATCTCTCTAACCAGAGAGGGACAGAGTGAGAGAGAGAGAGAGAGAGAACAAACTGCTAAGTCCAGGACTTGAACTGCAGTTGGCCATGTGGGAGTCCAGTGCCCCTAACCACCACACCATCTGCTGGTCCCTTTTTTTAAAGAGGTTTTTGTCTTAGGGTATGTGCACTCTCTAGAGAAAGATACATACAGTGACAGGGAAAGCGAGAAATAACCCCCCAGGGAAGATGGTCACGCCACAGTCCCTTCTCCTCCATTCTCCTTCCAGGATCTTAGGCATGCAAACACATATACCTTGTGTGAGTTTCAAGCCCCTGGGTCAATATTCAAACTGCATTTGTCCATGTGGAGTTCAGCAATGTAACTGCTATCCCACCTGCTGGTCCCTAAACAGTTTAAAACGCATATAAATCTTAGAACAACTCATTATTTATATATTTTTAGAGCTTTTTTTTTTTTTTTTGCTATAAGGTGTGTGTGCTCACCAGAAAGACAGAGAGAGACAGAGAGACAGAAAGTGAGAAATCACCCCCCCAGGGGAGATGGCTACGCCGCAATCCTTTCTCCTCCATTCTCCTCTTGGGGTCTTGGGCACACACGCACACGTGCCCAGTGTGAATTTAAGCCACCAGGTCCAGGACTCGAACCGTGGTCAACTACATGGGAGTTCAGCAACATAGCCATTACACTAACTGCTGGTTCCAGACAACTCATTATTACAAGAGTCGTAGATAAATTTTGTTATTTTTATTATTTGCTATTTGGTTGTATATATTTTTAGATGGAGAAGGAACTTAAGAGATCTTTATAGGGGAACACCTTTATTGGCTGGAAAACAGGTTCAGAGAGATAAAGTGACTTATTCAACACATAACTCCATGGGGCTAGGATTCAGATCATTCTTCCATTTGTAATATACAAGATGCTATTTTAAAAACAGTCTATGGGCTAGCAGGTAGTGTGGTGGTTGAGGTGCTGGACACTCCCACACGGCTGACCATAGTACGAGTCCTGGACGTGGTTGCTTGCTTTCTCGCTTTCCCTGTCTCTCTCTGTGTGTCTTTCTCTGCTCAAATTAAAATAAATGAGAGAATAAATAAAATTAAATAATTCTTAAAAAAAAAAGTCTAAAGTTGCTCTGTTCGTTGTGGTAGCAAGTAGGCACATGTGGCTATTTAAATTAATTCAGATTAAATACAATTAAAAATTCATGGCCAGCTGGTGGTATGGTGGTAGAGGCCACTGGATCTCACATGTCCGACTGAGTGGTTCAAATCCTGAACCCAGTGACTTGAAAAACACAATAGGCACATGTATGTAGGTGCCCAGAATCCTGAAAGGATGAATGGAGGAGGCATTGTAGCATGACCATGCCCAGTGGGGGTTGCTTTCTTACTTTCCCTCTTCTCTCTCTCTCCCTCTCTGTTTCTCTTTAGCAAGCACAGGCATTCTTTAGCAAATTTTAAAAAATTCAGGTCCTGGTTTGCATTGGTTATATTTCATATTCTTAGGAGCCATGTACTTTACTGCACAACACAAACAAAGAACACTTCGATTGTTGTAGAAGGTTATTTTGAACAGTGCTGGTCTAAAGCGCAATTTATTTTCATAAATAAACTAGAGATGGGTCCAGCAGGTAGTGTGGTAGGTAAAGGCACTGGATTCCCCCATGGCTGACTGCAGTTTGAGTCCCGGACCTGGTGACTTGCTTTCTCACTGTTTTTTTGTTTTGTTTTGTTTTCTTTTCTTTTGTTATTGTTGAGATTTTTGCTATAGGATGCATTCACTCACCAGAGAGACAGAGAGACAGAAAGTGAGGAATTACCTTCCGGGGGGATGACCACACTGCAGTCCCTTCTCCTCCATTCTTTTTTTGGGATTCTGGTCACATAGCATGCGCGCCCAGCATGTTTTAAGCCACCAGGTCCGGGATTCTAACTGCAGTCAACTACTTGCAAGTCCAGCAACATAACCGTACCCCATCTGCTGGTCCCACTTTTTCACTTTCTCTCTATCTTTTTCTCTCTGGTAAATGTGCATGTTCTATATAAAGTTATATAATATTAATAATAAATAAAATAAAAAAAGAGATATAGTTGAGTTTTTTAGAAGGAGCTATATAAGATAGCTAGAGGTTTCAGAGCCACAGTTTCTTTGTTCTGTTGGAATATATTACAACAAGCAGTGAAAAATTCATGTCATGACTTTATTCTCAAATTGAATATTTGAATTTCAAGGATGAAGAAGATGATGATGACTATGTTGAAGAAGGGGAAGAAGAAGATGAAGAGGGTGAGTTATAGTAGCCATAAACAAATTCTGAGATCAGAGATACTGTATTTTTTATGGACTTTGAAAAATAAGACTATAATGTAAACTATTACTGATCATTTTGTTTTGCTGTATTTATCAAAGTGCCTTGAAGGGTTTTAAGAAGTCTTTTTTTAAAGTCTCAGGGCATTCATTAATTTCATTGTGGGGAGGGAATTCCAGCTTATAACATTTACGAGAGGTCCTCAAAAAGTTCATAGAAAGTGCATATTAGGAAAAATGTATGCATGGCTACAATTTTTTTTCTACCAAAATAAATTCAGATTTTTAATTTAATTTTTCCACTCATTTTTTTTTTCCCCCATTCATTTTTTTGAAATCCCCTCATACTTTAAAAACAGGAATGAAAGCTCTGGAGCTTTGAGCTCAGTGTATTTTCCCCTCACTTTGGAGACAGAAGCCTATCTAAAAAGAAGAAAAGCCACACTTCAGATCGTGTCCTTTTTAGATTTGCCCGCTGGTATGCTGTACCTATGTCTTCCAAAATAATTTTTAAAAAACCTTTGTTTCTTGATCTGTACTTCACTGTATGCCCACAAGGGTGCATAGCAAGCTGTCATTATTTCTGGATTCGAAGTCTGTCAGTTCAGTACACAGAAGTCCAGAGAAATTCAGAGAGAAAACTTAACCTGTATATTTTTATCTGCCATTAACTTTTCACTAAGATTCAAAACTCTGTAACTTAATAGATGTTTATTTGTTAAAAGCATTCTACACCTTTTCTTCCACACTTCTTTCAGAAGATGAAGGTCTTCGAGGAGAGAAGAGGAAACGAGATGTTGAGGATGTTGGCGAGGAAGATGACTAGATCATTCTAAGACCGGATTCCCTAACGTTCCCGGGTGTGCAATAGAATGATCACATCTCTGTTTCTTCATGTATGATAGCTGTCCCTACAGAAGATAATGTGTAACTTTTTATAGGAAAAGTGTGGTTTTACTATTTTTGCCTTATCATTCCAAATAAGATCTTCTAGTCTGTTAATGATCATATCATATGTAGAGAACATTTTTCATTGACCCTCCCCCTACTGTGAAAGTCCCTAGCAGTTTATTTAGAATCTTAATTTTTCTAATTCAGGCTCATTGTATTAGTCATTTTTAGCCCAGAATTAAAACATGATCGCTTTTTCACAGATGTAGTATGGTGCATTTCATCCATAAGTTTTTAAAGTTATTTATAAATTAACTGAAGTTACAGTCAGCTATAATATGAAATGACCATAGTCTCTTGAATGCTAAGTTGGTTATTTTTTTAGAGATGATCCAGAGATCTTTAGTTTGAAGGCAATGACTCTTTTTTGGCTATGGATATTTGGGTGCTTTTTTGTCACACGAGTGACTTGGAACGTAGAAGCAGAATAGTAAGCCGAGATCGCTCATGGATCTTCTGAGGAGGTTTTATTCAGTAATATAGTTCATGAATTTTGTGGTGACCGATAAGATTTTATTTTTGAAGGAGAAAATGCTTTTACTAAGTCCAGACACATGCCGGCGAGCCCTTGCTTCAGGCTGCAGATCGCAACATGCCAACGGTTGTGTATTTTGCTTTGTTTTTAGGTGCGCGTTCTTTTCCCTCTAGCAATTCCTTTATGATCACCTTCCCTTCTTGTTTCATCCTCTGTCTACTAACTCCAAAAAAAGTTGGGAAACTTGTGGATACCCAGGAAAACCTTTAGCCTTATACCTCAACCACATTTCAATGTCTGGGTTTTAAACAAGCAAAGCGAAAGCAGTGGGGTATTCCTGCAAGATGAGTACTATTATTGATCGTTTCATGCAATACGCTCTGCTTACTGTAAATCCTGGGTGACAACATCTGTGACGGTATCAGTAGGCTGAAGAAAGAAAAGAAGCAGGGGGACATTTTTAGAAGCAGCATTAGTATTCTCAAGAAGTCAGAACAATTGCCCATTGATAATTAATGTGAAGTTTTCTTCCCAAATGATTTGGATCCTTCTCTGCAAAGTACTTCTGTTTTTTCTGAGTGGATCTTTTAATTATTTTTTTCCTATAGTTTTAAAACATTACCAGATTCATAGCAGTTGATTGGAATATACTAGGCAATTGGAAAAATACTCAACTAAAACGGTATTAGAATGAAGATTTGTTTTTAGGTAGATGTCCATTAAAAACAAAGCGTTTGGATGTGTGATGTTTCTTTATATGCTACTAAGTAAGTTATAATGAGTAGACAAATCTCTCTCTTTGTCATGGAGGCTCCACATTCAAGGCAATTGCTTTTGTAAACATTGGCTATCTGAAAAAACTTCCCTTTGTTTTGATTATTTGTATGTTATTAAAAAGTTAATGTCAGCCAATGAACTGAATTTATGCTTCTGTCCTGGGGCACATTCAAGTGACTGAGTGTAGTAGCGCTGCTGCTGCCTTTTTAGTTTAATATGTATGACTTGGCGTTTTAAAATACAAATTATGAAGTTATTTGTGGAGAAACTAAAGAAGTTGCACAACTGACCGAAAGAAAACACTTGGGGTAAGTTTAGTGGAGGAATTGGAATCTCCAAACGACTAACATTTTTCTCCTGATTTTAACAAATGAGATGCCCTCCCTGTTAGTCCCTAAGGATTCTTCATTGCCTACTATGCCAGATTCTAAAATAGTTATTTTTAAAATGGAATCTATATATTGACTTTCTTATCAATCATCTTATTGTGCAATCAAAATTAGAGTTCTTTGGTTTGAAAACAACACTTAGAGCCTCCAGATAACTTTTAAGACTTATTTAGCTTTGTGGGTGGTATTTTCATGCAAATAAGTAAGGGTGGGTTTTATATTTTGTAGACGTTTTGGTCCTATTTTAATGCTCTTTGTATGGCAGTATGTATATAATGTGTTAAGTTCCTCAAGAATCTCTCCTTAAAAACTTTGAAGTTAATACTTTTTTGTGTAACTGTGTTTTGAATAAAGCCATGACAGTGTTAAAAACAAACAAACAAAAATGCAGTACTCTTGATCATTCTTTTAATGTTTCTGACCCCTGTTTTTTCTGTGACTGCTGTAACTTAAAAGTTTTTGAAACTGAATTGCTTCAATAAATTGAAAATTTGTTATAATGATTCGTTTTCAGTGTATAACATTCATTTTAAAAATAATACCATTGGTGACTTTTATCTTTCGATTGGAATATACTAGGCAATTGAAAAAATACTCAACTAAATCGATATTAGAATGAAGTTTTGTTTTTAGGTAGATGTCCATTAAAAACAAAGCGTTTGGATGTGTGATGTTTCTTTATATGCTACTAAGTAAGTTATAATGAGTAGACAAATATCTCTTTGTCATGGAGGCTCCACATTCAAGGCAATTGGTTTTTTAAATATTGGCTCTCTGAAAAAATTTCCCTTTGTTTTTTTTTTTTTTGTTATTAAAAAGTTAATGTCAGCCAATGAACTGAATTTATGCTTCTGTCCTGGGGCACATTCAAGTGACTGAGTGTAGTAGCGCTGCTGCTGCCTTTTTAGTTTAATATGTATGACTTGGCGTTTTAAAATACAAATTATGAAGTTATTTGTGGAGAAACTAAAGAAGTTGCACAACTGACCGAAAGAAAACACTTGGGGTAAGTTTAGTGGAGGAATTGGAATCTCCAAACGACTAACATTTTTCTCCTGATTTTAACAAATGAGATGCCCTCCCTGTTAGTCCCTAAGGATTCTTCATTGCCTACTATGCCAGATTCTAAAATAGTTATTTTTAAAATGGAATCTATATATTGACTTTCTTATCAATCATCTTATTGTGCAATCAAAATTAGAGTTCTTTGGTTTGAAAACAACACTTAGAGCCTCCAGATAACTTTTAAGACTTATTTAGCTTTGTGGGTGGTATCTTCATGCAAGTAAGTAAGGGCAGGTTTTATATTTTGTAGACATTTTGGTCCTATTTTAATGCTCTTTGTATGGCAGTATGTATATAATGTGTTAAGTTCCTCAAGAACCTCTCCTTAAAATCTTTGAAGTTAATACTTTTTTGTGTAACTGTGTTTTGAATAAAGCCATGACAGTGTTAAAAATAAACAAAAAAATGCAGTACTCTTGATCATTCTTTTAATGTTTCTGACCCCTGTTTTTTCTGTGACTGCTGTAACTTAAAAGTTTTTGAAACTGAATTGCTTCAATAAATTGAAAATTTGTTATAATGATTCGTTTTCAGTGTATAACATTCATTTTAAAAATAATACCATTGGTGACTTTTATCTTTTACTTATTTATTTATTTTTTATTATCAGAGGGTGAATGCGCTTGCCAAGGGGGGAGAGAGGGAATGCACCCCTCAAGGGAGCCTGGTTACGCTGTAACCCCTTTTCTTCCATTTTCTGTCAGGATTGTGGGCATGCACGCACATGTGCCTGCTGTGCTTTTCAAGCTGCTGGTGCCAGGATTTGAAGCAGTCAGGCACGGGGGATCTGTCTTTCTGTGCACAGGGCTTAAACTTTATGCTATGGGGTGGTCCCCAAAGGTCTTTCAGAGAAACAGCTGGAAAGTTAACATTCAAACATTTGGATATGATATTAGGCATTACGATTTAATAGTTTTAACTCACTGTCCTTCATATTATATATATATATATTTTTTTTTTTTGAGAGGTTTTTGCTATAGGGTGCATGCGTTCACCAGACAGAGAGAAACAGAGAGACAGAAAGTGAGAAATCACCCCCCAGGGGGGATGGCCACACTGCAATCCCTTCCCCATTCTCTCAGGATCCTGGGCACGGATGCACACGCACCTGGCGTGAGTTTAAGCCACCAAGTCCGGGACTCGAGCTGCAGTCGGCTACATGGGAGTCCAATGACATAGCCATTATTATTATTATCCCTATATTTTTTTTTCTGGGACCAGCAGTTAGCGTAATGATTATGTCACTGAAAAAAAAATTTTTTTTTCTAAGGAGTAGAAAAAATTATGGGTCCCTCTTATCTTCCTTTTAGAGTTGCAGATTGAGCCATTACTTTTTATATTTTGATTTCTAGTATATTTCATACAGTTGATGAAGCTGTAAAGTGATTATAAAATTATTGTACATCAGTCTTTTTTTTTTTTTTTTTTTAATAAAAGGAGCTCCACACTCTGAATACTGAGATTCTTATTGGGGGCCAGATGGTGGTGCAGTGGTAAAAGGTGACACTGACCCACATGGAAGGTTTTGGCACTTGCCCATGATCTGGGGCTGGCTGATGCTGGGCATGGATTGCAGCATCAAGACTGTTGGTGTTCATTCTCTTCTGTGGAATAATTAAACTTAAGGGAAAAAAGGACTCTTGAGGGACCAGCAGTTAGCATAGTGGCTATGTCGCTGGACTCCCATGTAGTCTACCGCGGTTCGAGTCCCGGACCCAGTGGCTTAAACTCACGCCGGGTGCATGTGCGTGCGTGCCCAAGATCCTGCGAGGAGAATGGAGGAGAAGGGATTGCGGCGTGGACATCCCCGCTGGGGGGTGATTTCTCGCTTTCTGTCTCTCTCTCTCTGTCTTTCTGGTGAGTGCATGCGCCTTATAGCAAAAAACCTCTCCAAAAAAAAAACCCAATCTTGATAGTATGCATACAAATCTACATAATTTGCAAGTATTTACCTCACTGATGAGTGCACACACCTTATAACATATTTAGAAAAATTAAAGTTTCACTTGTATACAGTTTTTTTTAATTTAATTTTATTCATTTTTTTATTATAATTTGATCAGAGAGAGAGAGAAAGTGAGAAAGCAAGCCACCAGGTCTGGGACTCCAACTTTGGTCGACCATGTGGGAGTTTCCAGTGCCTTAACCAGCACGCCTCCTGCTGGTCCCTCACTTGTATACAGTTGTAATAAATGTGTTTTGTGAAGTCAAGGCACATGTGTAATGCCAGGTGAGGTCTTCATGGCTGCATTATGATTAAATGTTGAAAAGTATTTTATTGAGTCATTGGGAAAGTTACGACACATTATTGTATAGAAAAACAGAAAAATATCATGACTCTTCTAAAAACCCAATAGTTATAGAACTTCCTGAGAGATAGAGTCAAAGAAAGTGAGAAATCATCCCCCAGAGCAAGGAGTTTGGCCAAGCAGCAATCTCTTCATTCTTTCAGGATTTGGGGCATACATGCACATATGTTTTTCAAGCCACTGGGTCCAGGACTTGAACCATGGGGTTCCTTTTTCGTCTTTAAAAAACTCAAAGCTTGGAGCCAGCAGATTAGCATAGCAGTTATGTCACTGGACTCCCACACATGGTTGACCACAGTTCGGGTCCTAGACCTGGTGGCTTGAAACTCAGACCAGACAATGTGTGTGCATGCCCAAGATCCTGGGAGGAGAATGGAGGAAAAGGGATTGTGGCATGGCCATCCATCCTGAGGGTGATTTTTCACTTTCCTTCTTTTTTTTGGAGAGATTTTCGCAATAGGGCACGTGCGCTTGCCAGACAGACAGAGAGAGACATAGAGACAGAAAGTGAGAAATCATCCCCCAGGGAGGATGGTCACGCCACAATCCCTTCTCCGCCATTCTCCTCTCGGGATCTTGGGCAGGCACGCACACGCGCCCGGCGTGAGTTTTAAGCCACCGGGTCCGGGATGTGAACCGTGGTCGACTACGTGGGAGTCCAGCGACATAGCCATTACGCTAACTGGTGGTTCCTTCCTTCTTAAACATCTCTTGTCTCCCTTTCTCTTTGGTGAATGCACATACACTAAGGCAAAAACCTCTAAAATAAATACCAAAAAAATTCAAAGCCTTTCCCCCTTGGTTATAAAAAACAACGGTAAAAGTACACTGAAAGTTTTGGGCAAAGTTGTTAGATAATGAAGCGAATCAATGAGAGATTCTGATTCCAGACACTTAAGGATTGGTTATTCCTAGTTCTATGTTGTGAAGAGGCTTTGGAACATGACATTCTTCCAATTGCTGGTATTTCCCTGTGTTTCTGGTACTGGAAGCAGTGATACTCTGCAGCTGCTGCTTAATAATAGCATTCCGCTACTGCATGCCTTTTTCATGTACTAATCAGTCTAAGACTTAAGAACCTGGCATGTCTACTTTGGCTGGAGGCAGCTACTTGTGTTACTAGGCTACTGAACAGCCCTAACTTGAAGGAGAACAGGTTATACTACCAAATGGAAATTACCAAATGAGTTAATCTCCAGGAGAATCTTTTTTTTTTTTTTTTAAGAGAGATTTTTTTTGCTAAAGGGCGTGTGTGCTTGTGGGAGAGATAGACAGACAGACAGTGAGAAATCACCCCCCAAGGGGTTGGCCTTGCCTCAATCCCTTCTCTTCCAGTCTACTCTTGGGATTTTGGGCACTCATGAACACCAACCCAGCATGAGCTTTTTTTTTTTTTTTTTTTTTCCACTATATTTATTTAACTTTATTCATTCATTCATTCATTTTTAATTTGACCAGAGAAACACACAGACAGAGAGAGAGAGAGAAGGTGAGAAAGCTAGCCACCAAGTCCAGGACTTGAACCATGGTCAGCCATGTGGGAGTGTGCCTTAACCACCCCCCCACCCGCTGGTACCTCAGCATGAGTTTTAAGCTGCCCAGTTCGGAACTCAAATCCGGGACTCAAACTGTAGTTAGCTATGCAGTTCAACGATGTGACCATTATACCATTGAGCTGGGCCTGCCAGGAGAATCTTTAAATGACTTTGTACACTGGTAACATACTTTTACTTCATACAAATATAGTCAATTGTTTGGGTGGCAAGGCCTTGAAGTAGAATTAACTCATAATTACAACTTTTTTTTAAAAAGAATTATTTATTTAATTCCATTTGTTATTATTAATATGTTTAATTTGACCAGAGACAGAGAGAGAGAGAGAGAGAGAGAGAGAGAGA
>NW_006205672.1:2396778-2400207 GCF_000334495.1 Tupaia belangeri chinensis
ATGGTTAATAATGACACAGGCCACCAAATAAGCACGCAACACTAGAACATATTCTAGATTCAGGAACTAACCTTGTAAACCAACACTTGCCTATTTTGTTTGGTTCTCCTATTAAATACTGGGATGGCACCATCTTGCAAAAAGCCGCGATCTCTGTCTTCTACTTTGGTTGTGACTTTTCCTCGATGGGCTCATTCCACTGCCCCAGAATTAGCTCACAGAAACTACTGGGTCTCTGCACCTGGTGAGAGTGTCTATCCTGGAATCCATTGCTCTTGGTACTTAGCCAGCAAGTGAACCTAGTCATTCATGTCGGGAGCTGTGACTGAGGACGGTGGGGTTGGCAGGAGAATCCGCAAATGTGATGGAGGTGCAGCTGAAGCAACTACACTTTTTAGAACTGGGCACTCATGAACACCAACCCAGCATGAGCTTTTTTTTTTTTTTTTTTCAATCATTTATTTAACTTTATTCATTCATTCATTCATTTTTAATTTGACCAGAGAAACACACAGACAGAGAGAGAGAGAGAAGGTGAGAAAGCTAGCCACCAAGTCCAGGACTTGAACCATGGTCAGCCATGTGGGAGTGTCCAGTGCCTTAACCACCACACCCCCCGCTGGTACCTCAGCATGAGTTTTAAGCTGCCCAGTTCGGAACTCAAATCCGGGACTCAAACTGTAGTTAGCTATGCAGTTCAACGATGTGACCATTATACCATTGAGCTGGGCCTGCCAGGAGAATCTTTAAATGACTTTGTACACTGGTAACATACTTTTACTTCATACAAATATAGTCAATTGTTTGGGTGGCAAGGCCTTGAAGTAGAATTAACTCATAATTACAACTTTTTTTTAAAAAGAATTATTTATTTAATTCCATTTGTTATTATTAATATGTTTAATTTGACCAGAGACAGAGAGAGAGAGAGAGAGAGAGAGAGAGAGAGAGAGCAAGGGAAAATGAGAAAGCAAGCAAGCCACCAGGTCTGGGACTCAAACCTCTGTCAGCCATGTGGGAATCCAGCACTTTTAACCACTGCGCCACCTGTCGGCCCCACATAATAACCCTTAAGAAAGAATCAGAATCAAGTATGATGTTTCAATTTTGTATATATTTACAAGTAATGTAACAATGTTAAAGACCTCACTGGACTCAATTATTTGTAAAATGGACATATCCAGGGGCCTGCAGGTGGTATGTTGGCTAAGGGTGCTGGACTCCCACATGGCCAACTGCAGTTCAAGTCCCGGACCTGGTGGCTTGCTTTCTCACTTTCTTTCTCGCTCTGTCTCTCTCTGGTCAAACTGAAATAAATAAATAAAGTTAAATAAAATAATTCTTTAAAAAAAATGGACATATCCACATTAATGGTTAATACTGACACAGGCCACCAAATAGGCACGCAACACTAGAACATATTCTAGATTCAGGAACTAACCTTGTAAACCAACACTTGCCTATTTTGTTTGGTTCTCCTATTAAATACTGGGATGGCACCATCTTGCAAAAAGCCGCGATCTCTGTCTTCTACTTTGGTTGTGACTTTTCCTCGATGGGCTCATTCCACTGCCCCAGAATTAGCTCACAGAAACTACTGGGTCTCTGCACCTGGTGAGAGTGTCTATCCTGGAATCCATTGCTCTTGGTACTTAGCCAGCAAGTGAACCTAGTCATTCATGTCGGGAGCTGTGACTGAGGACGGTGGGGTTGGCAGGAGAATCCGCAAATGTGATGGAGGTGCAGCTGAAGCAACTACACTTTTTAGAACTGGGCACTCATGAACACCAACCCAGCATGAGCTTTTTTTTTTTTTTTTTTTTTATTATTTTTTTTAATTTTTTTTTTAATCATTTATTTAACTTTATTCATTCATTCATTCATTTTTAATTTGACCAGAGAAACACACAGACAGAGAGAGAGAGAGAAGGTGAGAAAGCTAGCCACCAAGTCCAGGACTTGAACCATGGTCAGCCATGTGGGAGTGTCCAGTGCCTTAACCACCACACCACCCGCTGGTACCTCAGCATGAGTTTTAAGCTGCCCAGTTCGGAACTCAAATCCGGGACTCAAACTGTAGTTAGCTATGCAGACCCAGAGGAAACCAAGGAAGCAGCAATTACCATCTCCCTCAAGCCTGAGGAGAAGCGGTGCCAAGTCCAGCGCTCACAGCTGTTCTTTGCAGGCCCTCAACCCACGCCAGGGCCTTTTGCAAACCCAGTATTGAGGTGTCCAGGACTTATCTGTGTGAAATCTTTGTGACCAGGATTACAGGTGAAGCATTTTTACCAAACTTCACCCAAAACACTTTTTTCTTCCCCCCAAGCCACCCTCTTGGGCTATGTAGCAGGAACAATGCCAAGGTTCCTGGGATGGATCAGTCAGTGGGTACCTGAAGAAGAGCTCCAGAACCCAGGCTCTTCCATTTGCCTTTACTTCATTCCCTTCACCTTCCCTTAAGGGACTCCAGCGTTAAGATTAAATTTCTCTAAGGCCTTGTTTCCCAGCACGCTCCTGGGCAAGTCATCACTACTTCAGATTCTTGGTAGGAGGCTTAACTAAACAAGATTTTAATTTAAATGCTTAAACTGACAAAGCCTTTTTTTTTTTTTTTTTTGCTATAGGGCGCATTCTATCGCCAGAGAGAGACAGAAATCGAGAAATCACCCCCCAGGGGGGATGGCCACGCTGCAATCCCTCCTCCATTCTCCACTTGGGACCTTGAGCACGCATGCACAGGCGCCCCGCGTGAGTTTAAGCCACCAGGTCCGGGACTTGAACCGCGGTTGACTACATGAGAGTCCAGCGACATAGCCATTAGGTCACCTGCTGGTCCCTGGGGTACAGTTTTGAGGTGAGTTATCTGACCTAGTCATAGGGGACACTTCCCTCCTTAAAATTTTATCTTGCCTTTCCTCAAACCTTAATTCCTAATATATAAATAAAACATTGTTTTTCCTTTTTTTCCCTTTCCCGGGTGTTGTTTTTTACAACAGCGCGCCCTCCAGCGATTCTGGAATCCAAAGCAATAGGAAAAGGATTTGAACATCTCCGGGAACAGGACTCGAAATTAAAGACATGCCACTTTAGTAATAAAAACAAAATAAAAATCGTTAATCACTTCAGAGTGTGCCCCTAATTAGATTCGCTGGACACAAGGCAAGGCTTTCTGCAAATACGACTCTTAGATTCAAAAGCAGAGCCTAAAAGCCAGGTCCAAAAAAAGAGGTCACGACTCCGGAAGGACCGGGGTTACCCGAATTGCTCTGCAAGGGCGCTTCTCGAGACGTCTCTGATTGGGCCAGAATTGCCGCAATCCTGGCCACGTGACACAACCCCGCCCCACCCCCTAGATAAGCGGGGCCCGGCGCGCGCCCGCCGTCGTGTGCCCAGAGAGCTGCGCATGCGCGGTGGTAGTGTTGCGTTCGC